>NC_090296.1:31751136-32054166 GCF_039906515.1 Pseudorca crassidens | reverse complement strand
CCAGGTTCAATTTTTTTAAAGTTATCTCTGGCTATTCAGTGAAGGTGATCATCCAACTATAAGTCTTCATGTTTCTGTCCCCCATTAGACACAAGTTCTTCAAGGGCAGAGACCATGCGTCATGCTTGCTTTTGCATCCTTGATGACAGCCATACAATAGTGTGGGTAATCCACCGACCTTTAATAGCCAGGGAAAAGAGTTCACAATAAATATCAAGGGCAAGAAAAAGAAGTTGAATAGTTAGAACCGCTTCTGCATCACCTACTTCTGCCCAAAGCTAAAGGCAAGGGAAGACCTAGGCCCTAAATTTGCCCTAATGGAAATGCAGCCTTCCCTCAGCCTCTACTGCTCTCGTGTTGAATTTCACCCACGTCACTGTTTTTTGGTTTTTTTATTTTATTATTTTTGGCTGCACTGGGTCTTTGTTGCTGCACGCGGGCTTTCTCTAGTTGCAGAGAGCGGGGGCTACTCTTCATTGCAGTGCGCGGGCTTCTCATGGCAGTGGCTTCTCTTGTTGCGGAGCTCAGGCTCTAGGCGTGTGGGCTTCAGTAGTTGTGGCACATGGGCTCAGTAGTTGTGGCGCACGGGCTTAGTTGCTCCGCGGCATGTGGGATCTTCCTGGACCAGGGCTCGAACCCGTGTCCCCTGCATTGACAGGCGGATTCTTAACCACTGTGTCACCAGGGAAGCCCTCACCCATGTCACTGTTGCCTAAGCATTACAGCTTTTCCCCCTCAAAGCAAAAACTTCTAATTCTGACCTCTTTGGTCACTGAGTCTCAGTCGGGAAAAACCAACTATATGGCATGTGACTCCTCCTCCGATAACCCCATAAACAGTCACCGGCAAACCAGTGTCACTCGTTCAAGCGTCATTTAGGAAACACAGTCTTAAGGGTGATGGCGACCAGTTCAGAAAGATCAGAGGGAGAATTTGGGCTTTCCCATCATTGGCTTGAAGGAATAGCTCCCAGGCTGGCTCCAAGACAGCTGGCAGGCTCTGTGTTGCCACAAAAGAAAGATTCCCCCCTGTCCAAAGCTAGGAGGGCTCAAATTCTTTCTCTACAGACCCTCCTACCAGGCTGATGACCCCAAACAGAACCAGTTAGAGAAGGGTGACCTGGTGACGCCCAAGAAACGATGGGACACTTCACATCTTCATGCCTTGTCATGCCTATAGCCCTGGGGCTGACAGAAAAATTTCATTTGCTTTCTGAAAGACAACACACAAGAAACGAGAATAAAGACACCTGGCAACAAGAAAACTAAACCCTGCTGGCATCACCTTCTCTCATCCCTCCTTTATCCTGACTTATTCCTTCTTGCCTCAAAGATGAGCATCTTCCACTCAGGCTGCCAAGCGAGGCCCACTGACAGGAGGACGATGAGCTCTCCAAGCCTTAGCCTGGTGATCTAGCTTGAAGGCATCCTCTCTGTCGTCAGGCCATTTTGGAAAACTGTAATTCACCTAGCTATCCTGATTTGTAGGAGGCGAATCGTAAAAGAATGAGGACTCTGAAGGAGTCATGGCCAGAGAAGTACATATCTCAGTTAACAAAATGCTTTTATTGCATAAACTTCACAGACCTTTAGAACTTAAAAGAAGCTCATCTAATTGAACCCTTTATAAACAGATGGAGGCCCGTGGTGACAGGGCTGGGACTCAAATCCATTTCTTTTGGAGCCCGAGCTCCATACTTCTTAGTGGCCCTGGACCTTCCATGTACTTCTAGATTGGCAACTTGTTTCCTGGGTTGGGAACTCCCTCCTGGAACCCCTCAATGTGTACCTTAAAACTAAGAAGGGAAGGAAGAAATGAATTTTGGGCTTCACCGTCAGGTCCCTGAACTGAAAGAGAGCTGCCACCATAATAAAAATCCTTCATGCCTCCTGTGGGAGTCTTGGCTTCAGAGTTTCCCAAGCACAGGAGCCATGGCTGTGACCTTAGAGATCTTAGCAGTTCTCTATACCTTGGGTTGCCATGGAAAGGGGGTGACCCCTGAGCATATTTGACAGAGATGTGCATGGGAAGGATTGGCTGGCAGGAAGGACCATGTGCCAAGTTATACTTGAGGGCCTGGAATTGGAATTTACGTCACTGCTAGCAAAACACAGCAGTAGTTAAGCTGAGCAAATCCCATCACTTCTACTTTCAAAATATATCTAGAATCTGACAACCTCTTTCCACTCCTATTAGTACCACTCTGGTCTGAGACATGATCTCTAGCCCCCTTAACAACACCAGTTGGACCCAGTACTCCTGTGCTTGACTCCCTCAGTCTATTACAAAGTGATTCTGTAAAACTTGATTCCAGTCATGTAACTCCTCTGTGCAAACCCTTCCACGGCTTCCCTCTCACTCCGAGTAAAAGCTGAACTACGAACCACTTACTGTGAACGACAGGATCCTACAGGATCTGGATCTGGAGTCTCTGACTGCATCACCTACTGCTCTCCATCTTCTCCAGCAACACTGGTCTCCCTGGGACTCCTTCTTGGTGCCCACCTCAGGGCCTTTACACTGGCTGTTTCCCCTGTCCGGAATTCTCTACCCACCCCCTCACCCCAATAACATGACTAGCTCTATCACTTCTTTCAAGGTCTTTAATCAAAAGACACCTTCTTAGTGAGGCTCTCCCTGACTAGCCCCCTTTAAAATGTTAACACTCATCCCAGCCGGCTGACATTTCATACATCTCTTTCCCGTTTTATTTCTTCTCCTTCACACCTGCCAGTGACACATTACATACTTTACTTATTTATCTTATTTGTTGTCTTCCTCTCCCACTAGAATACAAACACCATGAGGGTTCACTGCTGTAACTCCAGCAACCAGAATGATATCCAGCACACAGTAGGTATTCAATTAACATCAGTTAATTGTTGAAAGGCCAGTGGATTACCCCCACTGTTGTATGCTTATCATCAAGGATGCAAAAATGAGCCTGACACATGATCTCTGCCCTTGAAGAACTTGTGTCTAATGGGGGACAGAAAAATGGAGACCGATAACTAGATGATCAACTTCACTGAATAGCTAGAGAAGACTTAAAAAAATTCAACCTGTCTGTTCCTAGAATAAACTAGTTCTTTTCCAGGTCACTGCCCAAACATTCTGTGGCTGAATGAAGGAAAGTGTGGTTTGGGTGCCCATGACATGGTAGCACTGACCTGCGCCTCAGCTGGGAATGAGGAGTCAGGCCCCCTGAAATAGCGACATTTGAGCATCCCCATCCCCAACTGTTTACAACTCTGTCTCCCTCTGTAGGTGATGAATAAAGACACGCTCCCCAGGGACTTCCCTGGTGGCGCAGTGGTTAAGAATCCGCCTGCCAATGCAGGGGACACGTGTTTGAACCCTGCTCCGGGAAGATCCCACATACTGCGGAGCAACTAAGCCCGTGCACCACAACTACTGAGCCTGCACTCTAGAGCCCGCGGGCCACAGCTACTGAAGCCCACGCGCCTAGAGCCTGTGCTCCGCAACAAGAGAAGCCACCGCAATGAGAAGCCCGTGCACGGCAACGAAGAGTAGCCCCTGCTCACCGCAACTAGAGAAAGCCTGCACATAGCAACGAAGACCCAATGCAGCCAAAAGTAAATAAATAAATCTATTAGGAAAAAAAAAAAAGACATGTTCCCCATATTCCCAAATCCCATCCCTTCAGCCTGACCCTCCTGTCCTACCCAGGCCCATCCAGCCTCAGAGATTCTCCTGCCAAGTCCAGTGAACCTCAACTTGAATAAGAGCAGTTGTTCAAGGGGCAGCGCTTACTATGTCAGCCACAATGATAAGCACTTTTCGAACAGTATTTCATTTCATCCTCATGAGGTAGGTAATATCATTCCCATTCTCATATGAGAAAACCAAAGCTTAAAGACTGCACTGAACACCCAACTGAATGATTTTCCACTTCTTTGAGGACCTGCTATCTACCCACAAAGGTGGGTCATTGCTGGCATGCTGGTACCAAGCATGCCCCACACTCCTCAGGCCACGGTGGAAACTTGACCCCAGAGCAGCAGGTTCAGTTTTTTTTCCCAGAAATGTAGATGTGGATATAGAGACATTACTGTAAGGCCCTTCATGACGGGGGGACTGGAACATCAGCCTGTGGTCATGTGTACCATGAAGGCTAAGCCAGAAAGAAGAAAGAATCAGATGCGCTGAAATTCAGGTGCACAGAGAACTTTGCAACTCCAGGGAAGAAAGAGGAGGAAGAAAGAGGCCACGCCACGGTCCATGGTGACTCTTCCACTGGCTCCCAGATTTTCTGAGACTCTTTCAATTAGGCACTCTATTCTGATTAAGACAAACCAAGTGGCTTTCAATTATTTGTAACCAAAGGGGCGTGACTCAGAGAAGTTAAGTAACTTACCAAATTCCACATAGCCCCAGAAGGATGAAGCTGGACCTTCAAAGCCCATGCATTTCCATAACTGCCAAACCACTCGGGCTGTGTCTTCTCCCAGAGGCTGGCAGGGCAGCTGGAGGGCATTCTCTGCCAGGTCACACTCTCCTTGTCCCTCCTTTCACACCCAATACATTGTCCTAAGGAAAACTGAGGTCACAGTAACCTCCAGGGCAGCCTCAAATGAGATGATAAGAATCTGTAGCAAGTAGAAAAGAGCAGAACCGTATTGTGGGTAGGGAGGAGACATCATGGGGTAATTAATGTTTTTACCAAGTCTCAGGTCTTTGGGGGGAGCAGGTGAACCGTTTCCTTCCCTCCATCAGACCCAGCTAAGCAGATGGCTAGGGTGAGGAGGGGAGAGCCCAGGAAGGAGTTTGGGGACAGTCTCTGGAGAGGGGACTTTGTCCATGGGGCCTCCAAGCCCAAATCCCCCATGAAGAGAACTGCATTCAGACTTGTCCCCAAATACGCAGTCAATCCAGGTGAAGCCCAAAGAGAAGTGGGCCAAAGGCTTCTCGGGGCAGATCCATCAGAGGTAGCCACTCCCTCGGAGCCACTTGAAGTCTGCAGCTCCTGGAGCTCTGGTTATTGACTCTCTTTATTTCTCTAATTTGTCAAGTACCGTCTGCAAGCATGTGCTTGCCTCCTAAGTGCTCAGCTTCTATCCTGCCTCCCAGGCTTCTCCAATTTGATTAGTATACTCTGCACTCCATCTTTTGAGTCATTAATGAAAACACTGATGAATATTGGCCATAAGTCAGATCCCTGGGAGGCCTCTCCTTGGCTGCCACGTCTTCTTGACTTGCTAACAACCCGGCAGGGATGACCCCTCTTTTCAGACAGGCTTTGCCTGTTGTTCAAGGGTTTTTGCCTCCTATTTTCATTTATCCATTTATTCAATCACTCATTCGTTAATTGTGCTAGGGCTAGAGACTTCCCACAATTTCTGGCAAGTGCAAATTCATGGAAAATGCTTAACAAATACTAGTTATTACTACTATGAAGTGCTGTGGGGACACAAAGATGCATGGGACAGACCCCAGCCCTCAGTAATGAGAATGAGGATAAGAATAACAGCTGCCTCCCGCCACTGCCAGGTTAAGTATCACACAGATATTATCGAGCCTGTGCTGGACATTATCCACCCTAGGGGGGCAGTTGTTGGTAAGGATTAAGAGTAAGGATTCCGGGCTTCCCTGGTGGCGCAGTGGTTGAGAGTCCGCCTGCCGATGCAGGGGACAGAGGTTCGTTCCCCAGTCTGGAAGATCCCACATGCCGCAGAGTGGCTGGGCCCGTGAGCCATGGCCACTGAGCCTGCGCATCCGGAGCCTGTGCTCCGCAACGGGAGAGGCCACAGCAGTGAGAGAAAAAAGAGTATGGATTCTAATCTTATAATAGTCTATAATGGAAAATAATCTGAAAAAGAATGTGTGTATATATATATATATATATATATATATATATATATATATATATATATAACACACATATATTTATATATCTTTGAATCACTTTTCTATATATCTGAAACTAACACAATGTTGTAAATCAACTCTACTTCAATAAAAAATAAAAGTAATAAAGAAAAGACTAAGGATTCTAAAGTCAAACTTTTTATTCTGGCTCTTCCACTTACTGGCTTAAACCTTCTTTATCTTAGATTCTTCTTCTGTAAACTTACTAAATTGGGTTGTTATAAAGGATTTAAATTATTAAGTAAGATAATACAGAAAAGGTGCTTAGAGAACAGCCGAGCGCATAATAAGCACTCAGTAAATGCTAGCTATTATTATTATTTCATGCCATACAACTACCTGATATGAACTACTATTATCTGGGTTTTACCAACAAGAAAACTGAAGATTAGAGAGACTAATTTGCCCAAAGTCCTACAGCCAATAACAGAACTAGGATCCAAGTTTGATGCCAAATCCCATTTGCTTAATTATTATAACCTAGAAAGGACAAAGACGTGCATAAATAACTATTCAACAAGATAGAAAAGCAGATGAAACTGTAAGGCACAGAATATTGTCATGACACAAATAGATTCTCAATAAATACTACCAAGTGATGATGATGATGATATAATTATAAGTGCCACACTAAAGTTTTAAAAGAAAGTGTTTTAGGGTGTCAGAGGAAAGAGAGATCATCTCCGGACAAGGAAATAGTTGGGGACTTTGAGGGAGGAGGTGCCGTTTGAGTAGGACTTAGCATATGGATAAGAGATGGACGCAATGAGAAAAGAGAAAATGATCCCCCACGTAGAGGACACTGCATGAGCAAAGGCAAGAAGATGGGGAACATGTCGGGTGTGTCTGAAAAAAAAAATAGCAAGAAGTTCCCTTTAGATAGTATGTGGTATATGCAAGGAAATAGTTGGGAATGAGCTAGAAAGGAAAACACACGCGCGCGCGCACACACACACACACACACACACACACACATACACTACCACACCAGTGGCCTCATTAAATAAATGAGGGCTTGAACAAAAAATTGGCCAAAGCAGAGAGATTCGCACATTCCAAGAGTCTCCTGGAACTCATACTGGGGAAGGAACCATAGTGGGGATTTGGGAAGGAGGAATGGGATTTCTTTGATATTCGGGCAAGAGTAACTTCCAGGACTCCTGTACAACAGGGCTTAAGTTTGAGGTGGAGGCTGGGCAGGGCTGACATGCAGCCAACACACGTGCCTAAATATGGGTCCTTAAAAGATCAATGTGCTTTGAACCTCGAGGACATGATGCCAAGTGAAATGAGCCAGTCACAAGAGGACACATGCTGTATGATCCCACTCCTGTGGAGGATCTAAAGGCATCCAAATCATAGATGTAGAAACTAGAAAGGTGCTACCAGGGGCTGGGGAGAGGCAGGAGGGGGGAATTCGTGTTTAGTGGGTAAAGAGTTTCAGTTTCACAAGATGAAAATGTTCCAGAGATGTGTTGCACAACAATGTAAAGATACTTAACACTACTGGACTGTACTTTAAAAATGGCTAAGATGGTACATTTAATATTATGTGTTTTTGACAATAAAGGAAAAAAACGTGAATACCACCTCCCTCAAAATAGTGTTTCCCTTTTAGACGGTAAGTGGCACTGCCCTGCGCCTCCTTCCCCTGGACCTCCCTGACATCCTGCTATAAAAGGATTCGTGTCTGGCACTATTTTGAAAATCACCCCTGGGGCTAGGGGACTTGGCTCAAAGACGCTTTTGCGCTGCATTTTTCTTAAGATGGAAAAACACAACCATTATATTGATGAATGGGGGAGGTGGGCAGGGCTGCTGCTGAAGGGTGTGGAAAAAGCAAACAGACCCAACCACTGTACTCTGGCCTCGGATTTTCCTGAGGCGGGATCCCTGCAAAAGCGAGTAAGCACTGCCTGGAACTCTCTTCCTGCTGAGTCACCAGGGCGGTAACCCCACCCAGCCATGCCACTGTGCTCTTTAGGCGTCTGGAGGTACAGACCCTGAGATGGTTCCTTCCTGAGCCCAGGATGATCACGAGGACCATATCAGGACATGAGGCGTCGCCACCCCGCTGGGCACACACCCTGACTGTTCACCTTGCGGGCACCTGGTTTTCCTGATGCTCCCAGTATCAGATACCCCTGACCCCTCCATTAGCTTGGAAATGCTGTGGAAGGTGTCAGAAAGCAACAGTCCAGAAGAGTTTGTTCTTGGCAGCTCTGCCGCCATCATTTCTCTCCCTAATGAACCAGTGGAAAGCCGGATCTGTCCGCGCATCACAGCTCCTTGCCCGGCTCCCGGTTCATCATCTGTCAGGCAGGACAGAAAGGGAGGGGAGGTGAAAGCTTAAGGCCCTGCTCTCACCTCTGCTCTAACTTCCTCCTCCTGTCCTGAGCAGCGGCCTCTCTCAGTCCTGCGTGTCAATCTGATTCCTCCGACTTCCCACAATCACCTCCCGCCAACCCCCAGTCCTTCACAAAAAGAGAACCAAGAACAGGGAGGAAGGGATCCTGAGCCAGAGTCCCTGACTGGCCAGGGTCCGAGGGGTGATGCCGGAGGTCAGATGTGAGTGGTGCTCCAGGATGGACGGTGCCCCCAAGCCCTGCCTTCCGGGGGCCGTGCATGCCACATGCTGCTCCTCGCTTGGGAAGCAGTAGGAAGAAGCCTAGACCTCCAACATCTGCCCTCCTGCTGGGTGACGATATTCTTTCTTTAATAAAAGTCAAGGCCTTCCAGTCCTCCCATAGAGAAAACTTAGAAGACACATAGAAGACCTTATCATTCACCCTCAGCTACGGCTGCTCTCAGGGCTTTTCCAAGGGGTCTCCCCTGGGAGGGGAAAGGAGAGCCCATGAATGGCATTGAGGACCTGAACAAGGGAGAAAGGGCACAGGAAATGGAGGGGAGGCAGTTGTGACAATTAAAATGGTCTTTATTACAGTATGGAAGCTCCTCAAAAACCTAAAAATAGAACTACCATATGACCCGGCAATTCCACTCCTGGGTATATCTTAAAAAAAAAAAAAAAACGAGAAACACTATTTGAAAAGATACATGCACTGCAATTGCATAGCAGCATTATTTACACTTGCCAAGGTATGGAAGCAACCTAAGTGTCCACCAGCAGATGAATGAATAAACAGATGTGGTGCACATACACAATGGAATACTACTCAGCCATAGAAAAGAATGAAATTTTGCCATTTGCAGCAACATGGATGGACTTAGAGAACATTATGCTAAATGAAATAATTTAAACAGAGAAAGACAAATACTGTATGATATCATTTATATGTGGAGTCTAAAAGATACAAGAAACTAGTGAATATAACAAAAAAGAAGCAGACTCACAAATATAGAGAACAAACTAGGGGTTGGCGGGGGACTGCAATATAGGGGTGGGGCTATGGGAGGTACAAACTATTAGGTGTAGGATAGGCTCAGGGATGTATTGTGCAGCACAGGGAATATAGCCAATATTTTGTAATAACTGTAAATGGAAAGTAACCTTTAAAAATTGTATAGAAATTAAAAACAAATTTTAAAGAAATAACAGGAAAAAAAGGTCTTTTTTGGCACATCAGTCCTGCTTACGCAGTGCCTCCTGCCTGCCCGTCTCCAGCAGCTTCCTAGGGAAGCATATGTGTTTTCCATTTTGGCCATCCCTCCCCCTGCAGTGGCACACACTCTCTGTTCCCCAGCCCACTGCTGGCCTGATGCTCCAGTGAGTGCTGGAATGACGTCATCCCTGCCCGTGCAGAACCCACCTTCCATTCCCTAGCTCAGCTCCCCTTCTCTACGGCAGTCCCCACGTCTCAAGACGACGGTGCTGATTAGGGGATTTGGCTCAGCCTTTCCTGGGCATCACCAATGTTGGCTTGGCCACTCTGATGGCAGCAGACACTGATCAGCCCCCCCCCCCCCGCCATAGCCTGGTCACCCCATCGTGTCTCGTGATTCAGCTCGTCATGGCTGGAAGGCGGCCTTTCCTACACACAGAAGAACTCTTGTTGAGCTATGGTACTTCGACTCATATTTATACAGATAACAACACCTAATTTTTCTAGAACTTCTCAAGTGCCAGGCACTACCCAAAGTGTTTATATGTATTATTCATTTAATCCTTCAGCTCCGCAAGTTCTATACTGTTGTAAGCCCCGATTTATGGACTAAGGAAACTGGTGTCTAAACGTTTGCTAACATACCCAGAGCGGCATGTAAGGAAGAGAGCCTGGATTCCAACCCAAGCTATTAAACTCCAGAGTGCAGGCATTTTCCGAAACATCATGCAATGAGGCCACCGAAGGTACAGAGGACTGGTACCCAATTCTTTCCTCAAAACAGGTGGCGATGCGGTGGATGGAGAAGCATACGAGGAGGCAGATACCTGAAAGAGGGAGAGGAAAGAGCGCAGAAAGGGGATTGGAGCCAAAGGCCAAAGATTTGGGATTTGCTTTCCTGTTCCCCAAGACCTGGCTCCCATGGCAGACGGCAAGCTGTGGGGTGGGAGTGAGGAGAAGAGGAAATTAAGGACCTGGAAAGAGAGTAAATGAGCAGAGGGGGCCTAGAGGCGAGGAACGCAGGCAGGCTTGCCTGAGACAAGCGGTGAGATGGATACGGCACATCCGGGAAGCATGATGGGAAGAGGGGCTGGGGAACCAGTGTTGACCCTTCTGTCGAGGTCGTTGATCCCGGGCAGAGCCAGGCAGTCGCTGACTTTAGCTGTAAGCCATGAAAGCAATCAGTTTATCACTACAGCCCTCTTATTGACCAAATGTTTCCAAACGCATGAGACACCAGTGACCTCAAAATGGGTCTTGGGGAAAGGAGGGCCAGGGATGCAGAAATGGAGACCAAACACTAACATTTCTGCCAGCAGGGCTCAGGGCCCGCCTGGCAATGCTGGTTCCCTGGCCCTGAAGCAGGCTGCAGGCTGCCAAGCCAGGCCGGGGCCTAGGAAAGGGAGGAAGGCCACCCTCCAATGCCCTTGGGAGACCTTGTCAACGGGCTAGCGTCCTTTGGAAAACAGTCCAGAAAAAACAGCAAAAGTGAGACAGAGGATTTCCTTCCTCCTCTGACCTGTCAGAAATTCCCTTAGGGCTATTCCGGGAGCCACGGGTTCTGTCTTTATAACAATCCTAGACACTGGTCAAATGTTTCAATCCACCCTGCAAACAGGAAATGGAGAAGGAAGCAAGATGGAAAAGACACGTCAGAGTCTGTCACTGTTGCTGGTTCCTGTCACGGGGGATAAAGCTGAGGAAACAGATTTTTCCGAGTTGTACTTGATGGAGGTGGAAGCTGAGACCCACAGCCTAGAACTGGGGGTCAGGGGGAAACAGAGCAGACCTTTACAGAAAAGGGTTAGCAGGAAAGAAAGAGAGTACCAGAGGCAGATGGGGGAGGGGCTGCAGGGAAAAGAGGGAAAAGGGAAGGATGGGAAAGGAAAGATGGGCAGAGGAGGAAGGGGAGGGAGGCGGGGGGGAGGGGACGGGGTGGGGCGGGGAGAGGGGAGAGGAGAGATGGAATCCTCATTGACTAGCCTGTCTTTACTTCTTGCTGCCTCTCCCATCTGCTATATGCTCTCAGTCAGCAAGTTCTTGCCATGGACACTTAAATTCTCTTCACTTTATCGGCCCCACTGCCCAACCCTCCAGGTCCTTCCTGCCTCTCACCTGGACCTTGTCAGTGGTTTCCATTAGTCTCTTAGTTTCAGTTTCTCCCATCTCCAGCTCATCTTTCCACCCCTCTAGGCTTACCTTCCTAAACTAATTTTTTCATGACTTTCTTACCCTACCATATCATTTTTTTCATAACCCCCTCTTCAACTTTCACCACCCAATTTGGTGTAATGGAAAGAACATGGGATTTTTGTAGAACAGACCTCGGGGGCTGTCAGTCTCAGCGCCATTGACGTTTGGGACCCGATTATTCTTTATTGTGGGGGGCTGTCTTGTGCACTGTTGAACATTTAGTGCATTCCTATTACCCAGTAGCACACCCCTATCTCCCCACCTCCAACTTGCTACAACCAAAAGTTTCTCCAGGCATTGCCAAGTGTCTTCTGGGGGACAGAACTGCCCCCAGTTAAGAAACACTGACCTAGATCCAAATCCTGACTCTGTTACCTACTAACTAGATTCCCTTGGTGATATGATGGATGGAGAAGCATATGAAGAGACGTAACTTATTTGAACCTTTAGTTTCCCTGACAACACAGGGCTGATAATAGCTACCTTACTGAGCCATCGTGAGAATTAAATACTTCTAACACGTAACACATACTTAAACCTAACACAATGCCTAGTACACGATAAGCACTCAGCAAATATTTGTTTCTTTCCCTAATCTCCATTCTCTCATCCAAAAGCAGTTATCATTGTATACAGTCCAAACCAGAGGTCCCACCAACATTTAGCCCCATCCTGTATGTATCAGTTAGCCATCTGTCTGTTATTATAAGGTACAAACAACAGTAGATTAAACAACATAGGAGCTTCTCTCTCCAGTTACAGTCTAAGCGAGATCCGTCCAGGCCTGACACAGCAGCCACGTGTTGTCTGCGTCCAGGCTCTGTCTATCTCGTTCCTGCCATCTTCAACATCTCATGGTTTAAGACAGCTGTTCCAGTGCCCACCAGCACATGTCCACTTCCAACCAGGGATGAGGAAAGAAGGGTGAAAGGGGAGGGTGCACTTCTTATTTTAGACAATTTTACAATTGGGAGGTTGGCCGCATCACTTCTTCCGCTCACATTTTATTGGCCAGAACCGAGTCACATGACCACACCTAACAGCAAAGGACATGTCTGGCCAGAGAGCCAGGTGCTCAGCTAAAGCTTCTATTAGCGTGGATGAGAGGAGATCTCGGGAGGACCTGTGGCTGTCAGCGTCTGTGGATAGCCCCATCCTCCACAGTTCTACCGGAGGGGCCGCATCTTCGGCCAGCCTGCACGACAGACTATCTCCCTCAACACCTCCCACTTTCTCCTCTCCACCCCTTTGCTAGCCTTGTCCCCCGAGGGGGGCTTGCCTTCCCTTTTGCCCTGCCAACCCCAATCCTGTACATGCTTCGAGGCTGAGCTCAATCGCACCTACTCCTTTATTATTTCTTTTTTTTTGGCCGTGCCGTGTGGCATGTGGGATCTTAGTTTCCCTGACCAGGGATCCATCCCATGCCCCCTGCGTTGGGAGTGTGGAGCCCTAACCACTGGACCACCAGGGAAGTCCCCCACCTCCTCCTTTAAACGTCCCCCACCCAGAGCAAGGGCTTGCTTCTCTAACCTCCAAAAGGGTTTATTGCCAGCCTGATTACCCAAATCTGAGTCATACTGGCTAGAAGGGCCAGTTGCCAATCTCTGTGCTTCTTCCCTTCCTAAAAGACTTCTAAGTTCTCTGAGAGACTTAGCCCGTGGTGTTTGCTTTTTCAAGTCCGATGTACAGCACTGTATTAATTTGCTAGAGCTGCTACAGACTGGGTGGCTTGAACAACAGAAATCTATTTTCTTACAGTTCTGGAGGTTAGATGTTGGAGGTGAAGGCGTAGGCAGGGTTGGTTTCTTCTGGAGGCCTCTCTCTTTGGCTTGTAGATGGCCATCTTCTCCTTGTCTACACATGGTCTTCTCTCTGTGCCTGTCTAAGTCTTAATCTCCTCTTCTTATAAGGAAATCAGTCCTGTTGGATTAGAACTCACATATACGACCTCGTTTTACCTTAGTTACCCCCATAAAGTCCCTATCTCCAACTACAGTCATATTCTGGTACTAGGGTTTAGGGCTCTAACATATCGTTTTGGGGGGACACAATTCAGCCCATAACAACCATACTGTAGATGCTCAGGAAACATTTCTTATCTATCTGATTAAAAGACACAGAAGGAGAAAGAATAATCATGCTGTTAACTAACTCCTGTGTCCAGGACCTCTCAGTAATGTTCAGCGTGGTTACTTCTCTTGCCTCCTCTTAGAACTCAATATTCTTTGGCTTCTATGACTGCACTCTCTCCTAGGTCTCCTTCTTCTCAGACCACTCCTTCTTCATCTCCTTTGTGAATTCTTCTACCTCTATCATCCTCTAAAACGTCAGTGTTTGCTGCTGTTCTTTTCTCCTAACCCTAAGCTCTTTCTGTGGTGATCTCATGTACTCCATTGCTGCAGTCATCTTCTGCATCCAGATGGTTCTCAGATCCATAGCTTCCACCAAGACCTCTTCTGAACAACTCATTCAAAGCACTGTTGCAGGAAAAAAATGGGGCACGAGGGGATGGTTGTGTCCCAGGTCTCGAGTGAGTCCCTGGGATGGGCTGCTAAGTGAGGGTCCTTGGCTTCCAGCAGGAAAGAATTCAAGAACGAGTCATAGTAAAGTGAAAGCAGGTTTATTTAGTGAGATACACACTCCATAGACAGGGTGTGGGCCATTGCAGAAGGTGGGAGCAGAAGGCTGGAGCCACAGCCCCAGGGAATGGGGTCATCTGGGAATGTGGGAGCAGTGGAGGTGTGGGGTGGTTAGTTTTTATGGGTTTAGTAATTTCATAGGCTAATGAGTGGGAGGGATATTCTAACTATCTTGGAGAAGGGGCGGGGATTTCCAGGAATTGGGGCACCACCCACCTTTTGGCCTTTTATGGTTGGCCCTGGAACTGTCATGGCGCTGGTGGATACGTCATTTAGCTCGCTAATGTATTATAACGTGCATATAATGAGGCTCAAGGTCTACTAGAAGTAGAGTCTTCTGCCATCTTGGGCTTAGTAGGTTCTAACCTGTTTTTGTCGTATCCTGTACTTAATGGTTGTGTCATTATTTTATTTATTTTTTTTTTTTTGCAGTACGCGGGTCTCTCACTGTTGTGGCCTCTCCCGTTGCGGAGCACAGGCTCCGGACGCGCAGGCTCAGCGGCCATGGCTCACGGGCCCAGCCGCTCTGCAGCATGAGGGATCTTCCCGGACCGGGGCACGAGCCCGTGTCCCCTGCATCGGCAGGCGGACTCTCAACCACTGTGCCACCAGGGAAGCCCTGTCATTCTTTTAATGGTTGTGCCTTGCCCCCTTCCTTCCAGTCTCAGCAGCAAGCTCTGTTTGGCCACCCTGCTGGTGCCAAAGCTGGATTATTTATTAATTCCTTCTATCTTCTCCATCATGACACACTATCTTCCCCAACACACACACACACACACACACACACACACACACATTCTTCCTTCTCTAAAGATCCTTATCTCAGTGAACTGTATCACCATCTCCCCAGGACTAAACTCTCCCTCAAGTTTTACCTTCTTAATACTCCTTTTCATTGCCTCTTTTACCAGTTGACTTTAGGCCACTGTCACCTCTCACTTAGATTACTGAAAGCAGCCTTCTTTCCAATCTCCCTGCCTTTAATCCACTCTCTCCTCTTCAACCAAAGCGATTTTTCGGAAACATAAATACAATGATATCACTCCCCTGATTAAGACCTTTTAGGAACTTACCACTGGCCTTAGACAAAATTCCAAATTTGTTAGTCTGGCAAAAGAATTCTTCATGCTGTGAGCCCTTTTCAATTCAGCTTCATCTCTCACCCATCCCCCCTGACACTATTATGTTACATTACTTTATCACATTACATTACCATATTACATTACTTACAATTTCTCAAAGAGGTCTATACTCTCCTTCAGCCTCCAGCTTTTACACACGTTTTTCACTCTGCCTGGACTCCTTTTCTGTTTTTTCTTCTCCTGGTCAATTCTTATTGATATTTCAGGTCTCAGTTCAAGATACTACTTCCTCCAAGAAGCCTGATCATCATTTGAGAAAGAGTTTGTCTGCAAACTCCTTCCCAGGAACCAACCACCTCCCCCTACCTTCACACACATTAACACCCTCCCCCGCAGATTTCATTTCCTGACCCTGAGCTCCTCCTGTCCTTTGCTCATGTCTTTGTTAAAGCATTTATCACACTGTAATTTGCACTCCTGTCTCCCATTCTGGTATGCAAGCTCCTTGAGGACGGAGGCTGTGCCTGATTTCTGAGCTAGAAATCTGTTTGTCCTTCCAGATCCCCACTCTGCTCTTCTCTACCCTGCTGTGAACCCCAAGAGGCTGACTCATACCAACTATATCAACAGAGTTCAGCCAATGGAGGGAAGTGAAGGAGGTCAAGGTTTTCACCCCACCAGCAGGATAAGTCCTTCAACCTAAGGCCACACACAGCTCCTGCCAGGTGGCCCTCTCCACGTGGCTCTCTCTTTTTGGATTCTGGGAATGTTCTCTCCTCTTACCCCTTCAGCCCAGGGTTGATAACATCATCCTTATATTACTAGCTCCAGGGTACTACACTATGCCTTGTTTTTCTACACTCTATCCACCTTTGAAAAGTCCCTTTAGTAACTCTCCTCAAATGACTAATTACCCAATTTAAGTTTGCCAGGATTTGACTAGTTTCCTCTCTGAATCCCTTGCAAATAATCTAGGACATAAAAGTTGAATGAATGAATGATGAGTAAGTGAATGACTCAGTGAGAACAACCCAAGACCTCGGCTAGCGCGGCTTGATCAACCTCCATGTCACCTCCATTTCACAAGGAGGGGAAGAAATCCCAGTTCAGAACTTGGTACTAAAGTGAGACAGTTCTAGGGTTGGCAAATAAGGGGATCCCGGGGGCTCTTTTGGCGGGACGTGTGGTGGGAAATCGGAAAGGGGCTGTTGGGCAGATGAGCTTTTACAAGCAGTGCCCAAGCCCTTCTGCAGAGCTTCCGGAGGGCTGGGCATATCTCCCCCGTGAGCCCACAAAGGAAGTCCATTTCCTGCAGTGATGCTGTCCCAGGCAGTGACTATGGGTGGGAAGGGCTCTCAAGCCTTCCTTTTATTTCTCTTGGTCTCACCCCTAGAGAAGTGCTTAGAAAATCACTAGATATGTTGCTTCCTCCATCCTCCCCCTCAAATCCAGCAGCCAGAAATTCAAGCTCTAGAGGTGTGGGAGGGGAAAGGCCAGCAACTGTCAGAACAGGATAGACTGTATTATTGAGGAGAGTGGGGTTAAGGCCACAGCCTGGGGGCAGGATCTTCCGTCATGATTCATACACCACACAACCCGGTGGTGTCCTCCACGGTCCTGAGGGCTGTTTCGAGCTGGGAGAGACCTCAGTGCTCATCAAACCAGTAGAACCTGGGGCCCAGGGAGCGGACGTGATTACCCAAGATCACACAGTAAGAACAAACCTACTGTCTCCTCTGCTACATTTACCACGATGCCTCCCGAGGACAGGCGAGGCTTCCAAGATGTCAAGTTTCAGTGGGAAGGACAGGTTCGCAACAGAAGAGCGGGCAGACGGGCCACAAGCTTCTTACGCTCTGTGACTTGGAGAAGGGAATTAGCCCTGGCCAAGCCACAGCTACACAGCAGGCCCTGTGCACGATGCTGTCAGGGTTAAGAGTGCTGGCTCTGGGCTCAAACAAATATGGACCTGCATTGTGTGTGACCCTGGATAGATGACTCAACTTCTCTAAGCCTCAGGTTCCTCTTGTGTAAAGTGAAGATAAAACGAATACCTCATAGGATTTGGGGGAGGATGAAACAAAATAATCCCCATTAAGCATTTAGCGCATTTGAAAACTGGCACTGAATAAGCAAGTACGAAATACATGTTGGCTGTTATTTTTATCTCCAGCAGTTGTCTTACTTAATTCTCACACCATCCTTTAAGAGAGGGAGGACATAGGCTCAGAAAGGTAAGTGACTTTTGCTCAAATTGATGTATCCATTTGTATTTGTTAAGTTCCTACCAATAGTCAGGCACTGTTCCAGACACTGGGGTTGGAGCCCTGAACAAAGTCGACGAAAATCCCTGTCCTCGTGGAGCTTACATTGTAGCTGGGGAAGACAGACAATAAATAAGAAATATAGGTGAATTGTACAGTATGCCAGAGGGCGATAAGTTCTGTGGAGAAACAAAGCAAGGAAGAAGATGGGGTGAGGGCGTGGCGACTGCAATTTTAGAGAGCGGCCGTGAAAGGCCCCCACCCGATCACATTGGGCAAAGGCTTGAAGGAGGCAGGGGTGTAGGCGTGTGGATCTCTGGGGGAAGAGCATTCCAGAGAAAGGAAAGCACACGTGCAAAGGCCCTGAGTCAGGCACCAAGGATTAGAGGGGTAACCTGGAGGCTAATGGGCTGAAACAGCCTTAGAAAAGGGTTGTCCATTATGATGCTGGAAGCTGGGGTTTGAACCCAGAACGGATTCCCAAACCCAGGCTCACAAACACACTCTGCCTTGCTGGGTCCCGTCCCAGGCTCCCTAGATAATTAGCTGGTGTGATTGTGAGGGCGAGGTGTTGATTCTGTTCTTTGTGTGGTTCAAAGTCAGATACCAGGAAGGGGGTGAAGAATTCCACTTCCAAATAAATGTAGTGTCTCTATCTTTAGAACCAAAAACGGGAATGTAAATTTCGGTTAAGTACATGAACTTATAAAGACAGAATATTTGAAATCAGGGCATCCAAGACATCCAGGACACGGTCACCGTAAACAAACAAAAATGCTTTTCAATCCCAAAGATCCTCAGCTATTTCTCCTTTATCCACCCCTAATAAAGAGCATATGAGAAACTCCTCCTTCACTGGCCCGGGGAAGGGGAAACTGGGTCTCGTTCAAATCCTCTATCTGCTGCGGTAGCAACAAGGTCCAAATAGGCAGCATGAAGGAGGGGTGGCTGGGAGGCTCAGAGACCCCGTCCTGACCTCTGGTCACTCTCGGGACCTTCTGTGTGCCTTCCTTTTCATCCTCTAGGAAGAGGCCCTCCACCTGCCCCCACCCACCCACCCACATTTCTGAGCGCATTGCTAGGAAGGATCGAAGAGAACCTCTTGAAAGGTTCCCACTCCAGATTATTGCCAGGTAAACACACAGTGTATTTATAATGTAATGGGCCTGTGCAGGCAGAGCTGAACAGAGGAAATTGCTCACTTTGGGTAGGGGCAGGAACTCTTCCAGGCCATTACGGTCCACTAAGTAAGTTGCCTTTGCCAAGGTGAAATGGTTCCCTCGTGACTTGAAAAGTGAACTATCGTCTACCATTTCATAAAGCATTTAAGTTACCTGGGCTGTGACCTTCCTCTTCTCTCTCCTTGAAACATCTGCAGCAGGGCTGCCATACTTCTGGTCAAAAGACTGGGAGAACAGCAGTATTTCAAGAGGGTGGGAGTTCATGTGGAAGGAGGTTGGGCAGGGAGCAGGATGGAGAAGAGACAGCCTAGAGCTATGGGAGGGGCCTCAGGGTTATACCAGAGAGGACCCTGGGCCCAGGTTCCGGTCCCGGGCATTTCCTGATACCACCCATCACCTGAGTCACCTTCAGGAAGTCCACAACTCTGGCCTCAGATTTCTCATATATAAAGTGAGAAGGTAATTGCCAAGTTCATATTCAGCTCTAAAATGCTGTGACGATAATCCAAAGAAGAAATTGCACGGGAGCATTTGTAATGACTGGGATGCCATGGTTGGGCTGAGATGATCCATCTTTGTTTCCGATCCACAAACCCCTTCAACTGAATGTTACTGACGCAGGACAGACTGAGACCTAGATGGGGCTTTCATCCGGGCGCCAAAACAAACCACATGAAGGGAGCTGGTCATTTTTACGTGGAGCTTGGAGGCCCAGAGGAAAATTGTACCAATAGGAGAGGGACACACACACGCTCAGCCCCTGAAATTTTAATATCAGAAGATCATAAGCTGTATCAACAGCCTGGTATCCCAGCTGGTGCCAACTAAGCCCGCTCGCCTAATTACATGCCGAGAGCGCTACAATTTAAAATTCTGGCAACCGTGTTCTATGCAATTAAAAACAAACCAACAGGCCTTCCTTGCGCCCCAGGATTTTGTTAGTTTGCTCCTGCTGTTCTCCCACATCCCTGGTAACACAATGCTTTTCACCAAACATCCTCACTCCCCTGTTCCCCTAATGCCTGCCCATCATTCTCTGACTTCACACAAGGGGCCCATGGTCAGCTATGATTTATTGCCGTAAACAATAGCTTTGCTTACTCCCAGCCCCAGCTGCCAGGTCACTGTGCTTCCATTCTTCCCCATTAAGGAACAAGATTCCTGGACTGAGTTGAGGATGCCGAGTGGATTTCGCATCATCACTGGCTTTGAAAGTGAGAATTGAGCATCCAGCCTCAGTTAGCCTCCATTCATTAATCAGCTCTGCTTTTTCTGCCTTTCCAGGTTTTTGAACAGAAATCTTGAGTGCCCAAGAGATGCTCTCCATCGGCCAGAATCACAGGGGACAGAGAGCCCTGAGCCCAGCACGCACACTTCCAGGGATCATCCCAACCAAATGTTAATGCCACATACATATTCTCGCGAGAGCTAGGAACCAGAAGCTATTGGGTCGGGCGTGAAGTTTAACATCTCCCCAACCTCCCACCCCTTCCTGCCCCAGCAAATACTGACACTTCACCAGGGAGCAAAGGAGGCCCCATGGGGTACGCTTAGGGATGGAATCTCTACATCAAATCCATCAGCAAGACCTGGGTGTTCTCCTTTTCTTCACCTCCGGTGCCACAGCCCCAGTCCAGGCCTTCCTGGGTGTTGGGCAGACAACTGTAACAGCCTCCGTTGACAGCTGTGACTTTCTGTTACTCTAGTTAATCCACCCTCCACTCCACAGCCTGGAGGAGCTTTTCAAAATTCAAAGTAGATGATGTCACCCATGACTAAAAACAATGATTTCTTTCTACTTAGAGTAAAATCCAAACTCTACTATGGCCTCAAAGACTCCCCAATGCAATCCTCTCTTGAGAGACTCCTTATCTTTCGGGTCTCAGCTTAAATCAGTGCTTCTCAATCAGGAAAAATTTTGGTCCCAAGGGATGTTCGGCAATGTCTGGAGTCTTTTTTTTTTTTTTTTTGGTTCTTAAAAATGGGGGTGGAGGGTCCTCCTACTGGCATCTCGTGGGCAGAGGCCAGGGATGCTGCCAAACATTCTACAATGTGCAGGATAGTCACCAAAACAAAGAAATGTCTGGCCTGAAATGTCAATGGTGCTGAAGTTGAGAAATCTTGGCTTAAATTCATTTTCTCTCAGAGGCCTTCCCCGACCATCTTTATCTCAAGCTGGTTCCCACCCCGTTGTCCTTCACATCACTAACCACAACCTGTCAGTATGTTTTTGGTGTTGTTTACCTACTTGTATTGTTGTTTACATACTTGTATGCTCCACTAGGTTAGAGACCAAGTACATCTTGTTCAGCTCTTTTGCCTCAGCACCTATCACTTAGTAGATGCTCAGTAAATATTTGTGGGTAGAAGAACAGGAAGGAAGGGAAGAAGGAAAAGAGAAAGGGCAGCCAAGATTGAACGGCATCGCTTCCTATCATTTATGAGCCTCTTGCAGTGTCACGCCCACCTTCATCTTTATGTGGGAAATCTTCCGCTCAACTTGGCCAACTGCACTGATGGTTTTACTAGAGAATAAGCTTCCTGACCTTCGAAGTGTTTAAAAAAGTCTGTACTGGGTGGTGGCATGAAGATATCTAGATTTCTTCAGTATTGACCTGGTTTCCATAAGATGTTACTGAAAACCCGAATGAACTTTTTGGCCAACCCAATATGAGTGGAAGGCACATGTAAACCCCCAGCCTAGAGGGGAGGGATGGGCGATACCACACTGCATCCATTTCTCTAGCAGCTGGTAAACCCATTCAGAGGGCCAGCCCCCAGTTCAGGCTCTAGTTCCTTTTCTTTGTGGCCCTTAAAAGAGCGTTGCCGAGATAAGCACTTCACCTTCGGAAGAGCATTCTGTCCTTTGTCAGCTATCTCAGGCTGCCCTTGAAGGAAAAATAAATTGGCTTCAAGTTTTCCCAACGCCCATTTATAATTCCTCACACAAAGCCCAGCCATTTACACTATTTTGTCCTCCAGAGGCCAGCTAACTCTCTCAAAGATGACCTTCTCTCCACCTCCACCGCAACGACTCCCAACCCAGTCACCTCTCCGCCCACTCAGGGCCACCAAGGACCTGTGGGAAGGAGCTGCCAGCTCGGAGGTTACTACAATGTGCTCCTTACTGGAATGAATCTGCCTACATTTCCCTCTTAAACCCCAGAGATTAATGTTATCTTATTAACAACACAAAATGGAAAAGACGGAGCTCTTTCAGTTTAATCTGCTTAGTTTCCAAGGCTGCACAGAGCTTCTCCGGGGAATGCACTTGGCTTTTGTTAGAGGAAGTAAAAAAAAAAAAAAAAAAAAAGAAAAGAAAAGTCTAACATATTATGAAAACCCACTGATTAAATCCTGGGCCTGTCACTTTCTTCCTACGGAGTCTACAAATATCATTGCTATTAGGACGTCTCACACCATAAAACTCCCTACTGCAAATCCCACGTTTATTCACACACACACACACACACACACACACACACACACACACAAGATCTGCTCTTTATTTTCATCAGCGCCATCTGGTGGTCTCTCAAATCCTCTAGGACTTTTAAAAATTGTTGAAGCCCCCAAAGAGTGCCAGTGTATATATGTGCTTTCTATCTATCGTATTTGAAAATGAAACCAAGAAATTTTTTAAAAATTATTGATTCATTTAAAAATAACAATAAGAAACTTGTTAAATTTTAAACATAAGGTATCTTAATGAAAAATAACTATATTTTAAAAAAATTCTATGAAAAGAGAGTCATTATTTTACATTTTTTGCACATCCCTCTAATGTCTGGCTTAATAAAAGGCAGCCGAACTCTCCTATCTGCTTCAGCATTCAGTCTGTTTCAACATCTTGTTTTGGTTGAAACATATGAAGAAAACCTGGCCTCACACAGATATGTAGTTGGAAAAGAGAGGCATATTTTAATAGCCTTTTCAGATAATTGTGGGTATTCTTCTTTGATACTATACCAAAACTCAACAAGTTGTCGTTTCTTCAAGATTAGTTGGAATGTAGAATCTGAAACCGTATCCATGATCTTTTTATACTATGCTGCATTAGAACCCATTGGTCTATCCTGGGCTTGGAGTGGATTTTTGTCTTGTTTGTTTGTTTTGCCTGCACCCTGCAGCACGTGGGATCTTCCCTGACCGGGGAAAGAACCCACGCCCCCTGCAGTGAAAGCACAGAGTCTTAACCACTGGACCACCAGGGAAGTCCCTGAGTGGATTTTTTTTTTTTTTTTGGTTTTTTTTTGCGGTACGCGGGCGTCTCACTGTTGTGGCCTCTCCCGTTGCGGAGCACAGGCTCCGGACGCGCAGGCTCAGCGGCCATGGCTCACGGGCCCAGCCGCTCCGCAGCATGTGGGATCTTCCCAGACCGGGGCACGAACCCGTGTCCCCTGGATCGCCAGGCGGACTCTCAACCACTGCGCCACCAGGGAAGCCCCTGAGTGGATTTTTGAATGCTTGATTTTGTAGCTCCATTCACTGTATTATGGAAAATATTGGTTCACTGAGTTATGCAGAACTTCTAGAAGTTGACACATTTCGTTATATGACATAAAAAAAAATCACAGTCATTAATATTGCCACCGACCTCATCAGAAAAACCTTTTAAGTATCAGCAGGCTGTCAAAGCACATGACAGACTCAAGTTTTCCAAAATCCTAATTTTTACCTGAAAGCTCAAATTTTATCATTGGGTAACAAATACTGTCAGTTGTTTTCCTTGAAGTAACAGTCTCACTTCATTCATTTTCGAGAATATATCCGCCAAATTCTCAAGCCCGAATAACCGTAGTTGGCTTGACAATCATTCTCTTGAGTAAAAATGGTGACCTATGACAAAACAAAGCAGCCAGTGCAGCCAGCAACTCAATCACACGTGCTTTCCCTCGAGACGACCTCTACAGGCAGCAGGTGTGCTTTATGGGAACTTCACATTTCATCACACAGAACCTTCAAAAGATGACCTCATGAGTCAAGATGTCATTAAATTGGTAATATTTACTGTTTTATCCAGGATGTTCTTAAGTGGAATTGGCACCTCCTCCGTTACTGTAAGCACGTGGTGGTGGAGAATACAGGGAGTTCTGTGCAGTTTGGTGTCACTGCCACGGCAGGTGCTAAGGTGCCGGGAGTTTTACCTATCATTGTTTTTGTACTCCCGGTGCAGATATCAACACAGCAAAAAGACAATTCTTTAATATTATTGGGAAAATGGTTTTGATCTCGCATACCCCGGGACGTCTGTGGGCCACACTTTGAAAACCATTGCTGTATGGGCTGTGGGACGAAGGAGGGAGGGGCCGTTATATTCTGTCATTAACATCGTTTGCTCAGAGATGGCGTCAGCAATAAGATCCCCATGCCCAGAACCCACCTCCTAAACCCCACATCCCATGTTATTCCCATTGTCCGCAGCCTTTTCAGATTCCCTATAGAAAGTCTCCTTAGAGATACATTTTTTCCTCACTCCTGGGCAGCCTAAATAGCACAGGTGGGAACCCAGGTGGAAGCATCCCCCCCCCATACCCCCACACCCCCGTTTATCACCTAACCTAACACAATGATAAAGAAAAGAGGACAAGAACAAAGTACCCTATGAGGTGAGGAATGCAAGATAAGCAGTTTGGCAGAGGCTAAAAATCCCCTTTACATGGGCTGCTCGCAATCTTGGAATCTCAGTTACCTTCACCACCCAGTGCCTATTTCAGCCTTACTCAACTTTCAGGTCTCAGTTTAGACATCACTTCCCACCTCTCCTCTCTCCCTGTCTCCCTCTCCCTCCCCCCACCCCATTTCTCCCTCCCCCGTCCCTCTCCTTCTCTCTCTATGTATATATACATACATACTTAGAGAGAGAGAAGCAGTATATTCTCATAGCGCCTCATTTGTCCGTAGCTTACCCGATTTTCCCCACTAGATGGTAAACTCCCAAAAGGGAGAAGTCATTCACTCTTGGGGCTTAAAACACAGAGGGGACGCGTTTAACACGTTTTTTATTAGTGGATGCCTTTAGATGGGGCTTTGCCTCTCATGTGCCACAGTTCCCCCAGCCCCGCCCCCGACTGCATCTTTTTGTCATAAGAATGCATCATTCGTTGACCTGCCTGACCCCCCAGCCCCCCACCTCCTGCATCCCAGACCAGAGTAGGCCCTCCATAAGCATTTATCAGAGGGATGATTTTTTTCTCTTCAGGTTGGATAAAGCACAGAACAAGATGCGAGTCAGTATTTCTTTAACGACCCCTGCCCCTCACTAGCCATGGCCCTCAAGACTGTCTTGACCTGCAGGAGTCCTGATACCAAAAGCTCAGCCTCTCTGTACACCTGTGCCAAACTGAATCTAAGAGACGGAGTTTTGGGCGAAGTAGAAAAGGATAGCTTTTCTGCTTTGCCAGGCAAAGGGGAACACAGCAGGATCCTGCCTCGAAAAACTGTGTCCCAGCCCAGGAGGATTTGATGAGAAGTTTTATAGCAACAGTTCAAGGGTGGGGTTGCTGACAAGATTAGGGTGTGTGCAGGGCCTCAGGTGGTCGTCCTAATCTTGATGAGCTTCTCTCTCCCAGTAATCTGGCCTCAGGTGGTTTCCTGATGCTCCTCCCTTGCTTAGCAAATGTTCAAATGTGCTCTTTGGAACTCAGGAAAGATCATGGAGGCTGGAGTCTTGCCTACAAGAAACAGGGGACAAAAAGGCCTCCACGCCTGGGAGCCCCACAGGGCCCCACTCGGTTTCACTCCCATTGTAAACTTCTTCAGTGCATCCTGGCATATTTGGTCTCACGAGGGGGACTATGAACTTCGAGGGGCAGAATCCAGCCTCTCTTTCTCTGGCCCAATTCTCCATTGCTTCTCCCCTCCCCAACCCAAATGTGACCACTTAATTTGTCAACCACTTAAGGTACAGTCAGCTTCGACACCTGGGTAGATAGCAGAGCGTCTGCTTGAAACAGGAGGGAAGGGGGCAGGGTACAACTTTTAAAAGAATGACATAGACATAGGACATGACAAAAACTGGCTAGAACCAACTAAGTCCAAGATGGCGGAAGATTTGACTTCCAGTAGACCTTGAGCCCTCATTATACACTCATTGTAACACATCAGCGTATGCTAAATGACACCCCCACAGGCACCACGACAGCTCCGAGGCCAACCATAAAAGGCCAAAAAGTGGGCAGTGGCCCAATTCCTGGAAATCCCCACCCCTTCTCCAAAATAGTTGGAATAATCCTCCCACTCGTTAGTCTATGAAATTACCCAGCCCATAAAAACGAACCACCCCATATTTCAGGGCCACTCGCCTTCTGGGATGGCCCACTGTCTGTGGAATGTGTTTCTCCCTTGACTGCTCTCACTTTCCAAGATGACCCCATACCTTGAGGCTGCTCTTGCCTTTTGAGACAGACCGCATTCTGTCTATGGAATGTGTCTCTCTCTAAATAAATCCACTTCTTACCTATCACTTTTTATCTCACTGAATTCTTTCTGCGGTGAGACATAAAGAACCTGAGCTTCACTGAGTCCTGAGACCAGGTGTGTGATCTCAGATGACTACGGGTTCAAGTCCCAATCTGGGTTTCAGCTGGGTTCAAGTCCCAGCGCATGGGGTCAAGTCCCATATGAGTTGTGCAGTTTCCTGCTCATGAAGAAGAGAATTCTCTTCAAGCAGGAGGCCTCTGTTCCTGGAAGATCGAGTCTTACAGAAAACAGAAAGGGGTATGGTCTTATGTGTGGGGAAGGGCTGGGGGCAGGGAAAGTGTGGTAGGAGTTGGGGAAGGTAGGTTAGGAGCAGATCGTGAAGGCCGTGCTAAAGAATGTGGCTCTTCTACAGACGTTGGGGTGTAACATGATCAGACCTGTATTCCGTGAGCGTATTCGCTAGGGCTGATCTTCTGTCCCAACCCTCCCCCTTTTCCTCTTATCACAAGGAAGTCTCCAGCGCCTGCCATTGAGACTGCACAAGAGGCCCTCCTGATTGGGTGGTTGCCGTGTGACCAGCGTCTGAGAGGAGGGGCAGGGCAGACGCCCACCCTTCACCACCACCACCCAATGCCCCTACGCCAAAACATGTTCTCCAACTCAAGCTGGTTAGACTAGATCGGGTGGGGACCCGAGGGCTCAGAGGATTAGTACATCCCAGCCTTGAATGAAGCACATTCCATAGTCAAGTAAACAGGGTGTGGTGTACCTTGGTCCAGCCCAGCTCCTTTCATGGAGGGGTGTGTCCATGTGTCACAAACCTAAGAGCGCACTGCAGGCCCGTCCAGGACCTGGCATTCCTAACCAGCTCTGCCCTCCAGGAGGCCTGCATGCGCCTTCTCTCTTAGCACTTTCTCTGTTCATGTATTCTCACCAGCTGCTGCTTGCATTGAGCAGGTGGCTCCCCTCTCTCAGTTGGGAGGAAGCGATGAGGAAGGGGGTGAGGAAGAGATTCCATTAGGACCAGGAAGCGGGTCCTGGCCCTGGCCCCAATTCTACTTTTCAAGAGCAGGGCTTCTGTAGTTACCTTGCTATATTACTTGGGGCAGGGGGCAGCCTCGAAGCAAATGACCTCTGGAACATCTGCAGAGAAACCTGAGATCATGAAGAGGTGCCCTCAAACTGCTGTATTCACCGTGGTTCTGCTGACTGTAAAAGTAACGTATATTCATTGAAAAAAAAAAGTCTTCAAAGTGCTGAAAGTAAAGAACCTTTTTAGATTATCCATGATACCCCTCCATAAAGATATCAGTAACTGACTGTTTCCATCTTTTTCTCATGCCGACCAAGTGGATATTTTTTTTAAAAGATAGAAAGGAAAGGAAATATATTTTCTGTATATAATTGGGATCAAGTTATTTTCGAAGTTTTTGGTATCCTGCCTTTTAACTTTTGAACACTTCCCTATTTCCTTAACTATTCTTGAACAATCTAATTTTAATGGCTATGTAACCTCACATACGGTTGAATAATAAAATCAGAGATAGGAATCGAGGGTGAGGTATCGCCTGGGGCCACTTTCACACAAAGAAGAGACAGGCGTGTGCTGCTTGCTCTGAGAGGAAGCCACCTCAAGCCTTTGTGCTCCCCCTTCCCTTAAGACTCAACTCAGGTGTCACCGCCTCCCTGAGGCCTGTGAAGCCCCAGCTCAGGCACTTCCCTGGTGGCGCAGTGGTTGAGAGTCCGCCTGCCAATACAGGGGACACGGGTTCGTGCCCCGGTCCGGGAAGATCCCACATGACACGAAGTGGTTGGGCCCGTGAGCCGTGGCCGCTGAGCCTGCGTATCTGGAGCCTGTGCTCTGCAACAGGAGAGGCCACAACAGTGAGAGGCCCACGTACCACAAAAAAAAAAAAAAAAAAAAAAAAAAAGGAATCAGCCTGCCAGTGCAGGGCACACGGGTTCGATCCCTAGTCCAGGAAGATCCCACATGCCGTGGAGCAACTAAGCCCATGCACCTCAATTACTGAGCCTGCACTCTAGAGCCCGCGAGCCACAACTACTGAGCCCATGTGCCACAACTACTGAAGCCTGTGTGCCTAGATCCCACATGCCATGGGGCAACTAAGCCCATGCACCTCAACTACTGAGCCTGCGCTCTAGAGCCCGCGAGCCACAACTACTGAGCCCGTGTGCCACAACTACTGAAGCCTGTGTGCCTAGAGTCCATGCTCCGCAACAAGAGAAGCCACCGCAACCAGAAGCCCCCACACTGCAACGAAGAGTAGCGCCCGCTCACCGCAACTAGAGAATGCCCAGCAACGAAGGCCCAATGCAGCCAAAAATAAATAAATAATTAAAGTTAAAAAAAAAACCATGCTCTCATGTTCTCAGAGCCCATGTTGACTGAGGAAGAGGGTAGAAGTAGACCCCCCAAATCTTGTTTGGGTCATTTAGAACCCTCCTGTAAATAAAGTTGAGACGACTTGTTAAACAAGTCTTTGCATCTGACTCATTCTTTGATATGAGTGCAGAGGCTAGAATCAGACAAATCTCGGCTTCACCGTTGGAGAGTTCTGTGGCCTTGGGCCTGTTACTTGACTCCAGTCTTCATTTTTCTCAGTATACAATGGAGAGAATAATGGGATCTGCTCTTAGGATGTTGAGATGTTGTAAATGAGATAATGCAGGTCAAGTCTTAGCACAAGGCTTGGCGCATTGTAGCTAGTTGTTATTACTAAATGAAATTTCTGAGTCCGCGTTATAGAATTAATGCCACATGGGCAAACCGCTTTGCAGAAACATGGAGCAATTTATATACATACTCCTCTCATGGCATCTTCTCAAGCAAGGAGTTGGGTCAATTTTTCATCTTTGCCCAATCAGCCTGACAAAGGTTATGTGGCCCTGGTCACACCTACTTTGAAGTCCAGCACAAGGTCACCTTTCCCCCCACAGTCTTAGCGCCCAGCACCCACCACAGTCACCGTCCGTGGGTAGCAGAGGAAGGGGCTAAGAGGGATGCAGTGAGTGAAGGTCACAGTATTAAAGCACGAACGGGTCAATATAGAAATTCAGAAGCCACTTTTCCACATGCAGCTGAATAATGAAACAGTGGACTAAAGTGCCAAAGAATGCCCCCAAACAAGATTCTTCTGTCTGTTTTCACCCTCGTCCCCACCCAAAGCACAATCACGGAAAGTGCGAGCACAAAGCCTGCTTTGTGATCAGCCTCTGCTCCAGAAGAGGCCCAGAGAGATTAAGTGGTTTGCCCAAGGTCACAGAGCTCGCAAGTGCCATTAAGAGTTATCAAGACCGCGAGGAACCCGTGACTCACAGCTGGCAAACCTTGTCCACAAGTGTACAAGTCCATTGGTGTTTGTCGTCTTAACCACATTTGCAGCTTCACCAGGAATGTCAGTGTGGACAGTGATGGGGGTGAGAGACAGCACATACTTGCTAGGAGCTCTGAAAGCCAACATTCACGACCTGGGCGAAAGGAAGTTATGTGAAGAAACTGAACTGCCCGGGCAGGCATTGGTCAGTGCTACGCTTCAGAAAGGCCCCTGGGGTCCAGCTGGGGGCTCTAGGACCTTCAGGGAGGTTCCTCAGCCACCTCCTCTTTCCTGTACCATATCTGCCCCTCTCTCCAGTTATTTCACCCCTACATATGGAAATTCTCAAGAAACAGCCAGTTACTTGGACATCTTGTATAATCACCAAGAAAAGAGGGGAAAGGACAAGTTTACAAAGCACCACAGCAAACCAGAAGTCATTATTGTAATCGTTTTATTCAAGTCTGTGTGTGCTCTGGTGGTGAGACCAGGCTGAGATCAGCATCACACTGTAATACGATAAGAGGTTTAGCCATTGATCCAAGCCTGCTTGGCATCCCTAGTTAACAATTTACAGTACCTTGAAAAAAAAAAAAAAAAGCCGAAGAAAAGAACCTGATAAGTTTCCTTCAGGACTTTTCTATTTTTAAATATTGTTGACAAATTACAATAACTTAAATCCCAAAGCAAAATGGGAATTCAAGGACACGGGGTCATCACACATGGACAAGACACTGGAGCAGAGAGGGCTTAAGATGAAAACTAGGAGCTACATACTGAGGAACAAAACTAACGAGTATGTGAACTTCCACTTTACCTAGACTTGAAGGCTCTAAGGGGGAGGAAAATCCCAAAGAAAGGTTTTCTGTGAATTAAGTAAAACCCATCTCCAACTCCTTTCCTTAACCCTCTAGAAGATACAGATAGTCTCAGACTAAATCTCCGTGTGTGTGAACATGCGTGTGTGAGATTGTGAGTGTGTGAGCGTGAGTGTGTGTGTGTGTTTATCATGGGTAGTTAGAGGAGAAAGTCGACAGGTTCACCACCTCCCTTCTTTGCTACAACTAGGTATTAAGAGCTGTGGCTCAATACAATACAAAGACAAAAGCCTGATTTCAAGTTCCCAAGAGGAGCTACAGTAAGGCTTCCAAACTCCAGAGGCCCGGGAGGGATGTGGGTTGAAGCTGTGCTAAAGGGCAGTAATGGGGCAACTGTGGGCTGGAAACAGAGGCGAGAGGCCCATGGGCCTTCAGTGGTCCTGGGAGAAGAGCTACAGGATGGACACGCTCAACCCTCGCCCCCGTGGAACAGGTCCCTGAACAATTGTGGAGAGGAAATGATGGACGAGGAAGCAGCAGGAGCAGAGAGGAGGTCGGCTGAGCTCCAGGGAGATTGCACGTCCTGCTGGGTGTCTCCAGTCACAAAGGGAGGTGATGGCTTAGCCACAGGACAACTCCTCCCCGGACAATGAGCTACCTCAGAGCCTCAGTGGACCTAAGCTAGGCTGATTTTATCCCAGAACTTCTAAACAGTGCCCTAAAATGTGTTCGGAGGAAAATAAGACATGGCTTTGGAGCCAAACAGGTCAGCAACACTGCTCCCTAGCCATGTGACCTTGGGCATGTTTCACAACCATCTGAGCCTCAGTTTCCACGTCCTTAGATGGAGGTAATATCCCCCACCCCACCCTCCCAGGATTATTGTGAGTCCAAAAAAAAAAAAAAAGAAGAAAGAAAAGAATATAAACCTTTAGGACAGCACCTCTCACCTAGAAGAAATATAATGGTTTCATATAATTTATTGTTAGTCCCCATACCCGGGCCAGGATAAACCCATGCCTCATTCAGTGATGAAGAAAAGAGCCACAGCCAGCATGGCTTCTGGAACTGGAGGGAAAGATAAATGATGAGAGTAAAATAAAGATGACAGAGAATAATAATGGTAGCGAAAAAGATCCCAAGGGAGGTGATATGACGGCTGAAGGTCACTGTAGGCCAGGCACAGTGCTAGGCAGGCACGGGAGTAAAAACACCTCTAACTTCTGTCCTTTCTGGAACTGGGAGAGAGAATGATTTATTCACTTCTCTGCAAGTCCAAAGATGGCCCAAAGAGGTTTCAAATGTACTCTGAAGAATCCTCTCCACTGTAATCCCTTCCCTTTCCCTTAAAACACATACACACCTCTAAGTGGCCTCAGGGTTTCAGAGAGGCTGAAAGGAAGCTGGGGGACATCCAGGAAGAGTCACCTCAGTCACAGGTCCAAGGCTGAAAACTGCCCTAGGTGTTTCACTGCTGTTAAGTCAACACATTCCTATTCAAACGCAAACACTTTCAGAGAGCTACCACCCGACTCAGGACTGAAGGGAAGGGCAACCAGGAAAGACCTAACCCTACCTCACAGCTCTGCCTGAGCTTGTTCAGGGGAGGAACAGGTAGGGCTGAGACTAGGATAAGGTGAGGCACTCGCCTTGTACACAGAATTTAAGGGGTCACCAAAAACAAAACAAAACAAAACTCAGTTATCCAGATGAATCATTATTTCAATGCAATACTTTCAAAAGTTAAAGTTAATGAAAAGTGCACGATGAACACAATATCAAAATTTTAAATAAAGGCGGGATCTGGCAAAGCAAGTACCTGGGTGTGAAGGATTTCAGGAACGTGGGCAACACGTCACGGTCTTGGACTACAGGGAGTGTAGAGCAAGACCACCACATCCACGGGGCCATCACTCACCAGGACCCCTCTTGATAAATCAATCTGACCTCTGGGTTCAGATTTCCTGAATGTCTAGCTCACACATCCCAATAGGAAAGGCCTATCTCTGAACCTCTGAAATTGTACTCTGGTGTCTGTCCTGAGATACCTATCTAGCTGCCAGGTTCACGCATGCCAATCAGGCTAGTAAAACTAGGTTGTGGGTGTTTGCAGGGAGGGGGGGGTCAGACCAGTCAGGAAGGAGATTGGGTCAGGGAAAAGGCAAGTCTGTTTCCAAGAGAAACAAAGAGAGGAGTAGAAAAGCTCATGCCTCAGCTAACCAGCTGGGCCCCGAGGCTCTTTGCAACTAGCTGTGGTCATGAGTGAAAGACCCAAAGGAAGGCCATGGGCAGGGGATGCAGGGAACCACACAACCGGTAAGAATCAGGAAGAACCAGTCCTACTGGCTCCAGAGCAAGGAGCAGCCCAACCTCCGGCAGGACAAATCAGGGCTCCCTGAAGTGGACAAGGGACGGGGTGAGGCCTGTCAGTAGTGTAACAGGACAAATGGAAAATAATCTAAGTGAATGAGAGGCTCACCTGGCCCGTACAGCCAACCAGAAGCCCGGGCCAGGTCAGGCTAATTAGCCACCTAAGCCCCGTTAATTAGCCTTAATCAGCTAGGACTCCAGTTTCTGCCTCCTGCCCTTCCAAAGCCAGTGCCTGGGGCGGCAGGCACCCAGGAGGCAAGGCCAGGGCAAAGCCAGGGACTGAGGGCTCCCTGGAAGTAGCACTGGGTTTCCCCTTCTGATGTGGACTTTTATTCATTTGAATTCCTGATCTAAGAAAACAATGATCTGTCTGAACAAAGAGAGACATTTGGGAATGTGTTCCTCACAACAGCTGGAGCTTGAAAGGAAGTCATCTCAGGCCTGAAGCCAAGGAGAAGAGGCAGGTGGTCTAGTTGGTCAAACCACATGAAATGGCCAATATTTGACTGTTTTTGACTTCCAACCGCACGCACACGCACGCACACGCACACACACTGTTCTCCACAAAAGGAAGCAACCCAGCAAGGGGAGGCTTACCAGTGCTAGACCAGGGTCCCCAGGACCACAGATTTTCAAGCTAGAAAGGCTTCGTGCTTCATCATCCTCAGTTCACAGCTGGGCTCAGAGGTCCAGAGAGGGGAGAGATGTTTGCGACATCACACAACATGCAGGCGGGTAGCTCCGATCACCAGATTCCTGCTGCTCGTGCCACCACGTTCACTTACAAGGCACTGTGAGCTGCTCTCCCCCCGACCCCGGTCTACAGTCTCTGGCAGAGTCCTCAGGAGAAGCCTGCCGCTACAGAAGCGGCAACACCTGCTCCTTCCCCGAAATTCTTCAGGAGACAATGGTGTTTCTGACCTGCCCGACCCACACCTGAGTCAAAGGCACAGGCTAAAAGAAACACACGCAGAAAAGGTCAAGGTCCTGCATTCACAGAGGGGCCTGCTGCACGGACATTTCAACCGTGCGGTGTACCACTCAGAGCACCCAGCCCTCGGCACCGCTGCTCTGTGCTTTGTGAAAATCGAGCTGGAAGAATTAGGAATGCTCGGGAGGGCTCCTTCCCTGTGGGGGAGGGAGCAGGGAAGAAGCCTCCAACGGGGGGCTGTGAAGCAAGACTGTTGATACCACGTTAGGCCTAGATGCCCTTGGGGTGTCTTATGGCGTCCCTGAGCAACTGTGGTCTGAGGGGAAAGGGGCCTTGTGAGGAAGCCCACACCATGACCCATGTCCCCCTTTCCCAAGGATTCCTTCTGGAACCGGGCTGCTTCCAGCCTCTAAACACATCAGAACTTGGGAATGACTCCAAGAAACAAGAGACCCCGAATCATCACCGGGATGTTGCCTCCAGCTCCCCGTCTCCCATCGCCCCCTCTGTAAGACACTAATGGTAGGACCATCAGCCTGACAAATCAGGTGGGGGAATTAGGAGGGATGCTTGTGAACACCAGGGGCGACATAATGCAGTAGAAGAGCATGTGCCTGACCACCGTCCCCATCAGTCATGCTAAGCCAACTCCAAATCATTCCTCTTCCAGAAGCCAGAGGAAGCAGGCAAGTCCCCTAGAGGCAAAGGCGGTAAGAACTGCATCGTCAACTTCAGCGTTTGTCCTATTCGCCGGCAGGGAGCCACGGGCTTCACGGACCTGCTCTGATGCACACTCTCTTGCCCTTGTGAGGGAAGCAGGTGATGGTTGCTTTTACAGGAAGGAAATTTGAGAGGGACTAAGAGACAAGCCCAAGGTCAGACAGCAAAAGCAGAACGGAGAACAGAGCCAATCTGTTCAGGTCTCAGGAGTCTGGTGCCCGACTCAGCAATCAGTCCAAGCAGCTTTTTAACCTCTCTTCACTTGAATCTTCATCTTTAAGCACTTCCCCTTCTCTACCAGTAAGCATAACAAATGTAGAAGGCAAATAATGTAATTTTGTAAAGGTCAAGAGGCAAGGTTAGCACAATTCTGAGTCAAATGCAAGGTCCCACCACCATCATCTTCACTACCAGACCTCCGGATACTAAAAGATGTGAAGATAAGAGCGTCTGTCAAAGCATCTTAGACATAACATATGAAAATAACTGGGACATCTACTCAGCCCCTGGCAGTGGCCTGGATCCCCAAGGACAGAGGACAGTCCTGTGCAAAATCAGTGGAAGGAACTGAAGGAGTCAAGGAGAAGTGGCAGAGAGCAGTATCTGTTTCCCATCACCATCTTCCACGTGGCAGCACCTGCCAAGAGGGGTGGGAAAGTGTCTGAGGAAAGGGAAAGGGGGTCAGCTACTGCTGCTGCAGGGGTTTGATCCCCCGCTCCCAGGCCTGCCCCTGCCCATGACCATGGAGACAAGGGAAGCTGAGTGGACAGAAAGCAACCCAAACCTGTTACTATTACAGGATCCTTATCCCACCTGAGCCTTGCCCCACAGAGAGAGTGTGGCAGGCAGGGGCCCCTCGGAGACCCGGTTTGGAGGAGCTGCGAGATGGTAAGTCCTCCATCTTCGTGGAAGTCCACAGAAGCACCTTCAGAATAACCTCGCTTCCGCTTCTTGCGGGTATAATCGCTCCCTTAGCAGACACCCAGCCTTCCCTTGTCTTGCCCTGGATGCATGAGGAAGAACCGGGTTCAACCTCTTACTCGGCGGCAGCGAGCCATCAGTCTACTCCTCACCAGTTACACTACACTTCCAAGACAGACAGCTGCAATCCAACAAAATGACAGAAAGCAGAAAATGAGCAAAGGAAGGCTTCCTGCCTCCTTCCACAGAGCACTGTCCAGAGCCAGCATGGTCTGGACGACACTGTATGCTGCACCCACCGGGGGGCCATTTAGTGGGGCTAAGGGTTTAGAGATGTGTTAGTGGCTTAGGGCCTGGGGCCCTGGAGAGTCCTGGGAAAGGGCACAGAACAGGCCATCTGTGTCCCTCTCCCCATCGGGAATGAAGGGGAGTCACGTGGTTGGCTGGAACTGCTGACGGGATTCACACTTCCCCCCTCCTAGCCGAGGAGTGGGGCATGGGGGCAAAAATAATCTCTTACGTACTGTCTTCGCTGAACAAAGAGACGGAGAGAGATGAGACGCAATAACAGAACCCTGGACAACAAAACCAACAGTGCCTCCCCGCCCAAGACTACACGGGGCCCTTGAACCAGAGTGTCTGCCAGTGGGCTCGTAAAACAACGAACAACTTGAAAGCCAAGGTCTTCCCCTTTTGTCCTCCCCAGGGCAGGACTTCTATTGTAGTTACAGAGCAAGCAATGACCAAATCCATCCCTCGTGCCCGGATGGCTGCTCTCCTGTCCTGGCATCCAGGCAGCAAACGCAAGGAACCTGCAGGTGGCCCTCCAACACCTGCAGAGAAATAGTCCAGGACAGAAGACAGTGATGTGTAGAGTCTTGAGGGGGGAGGAGCGTGACCTAAGGACTCTACTCCTGTCAAGCTGTTATTCCCATGCAAAGACAACTGTTCACACTTGCTGCAGGAGCCTAAGGGTAAGAGGAAATGTGGAGATACACGTCAGAAAGCTCCAGAAGAAGCTCAACATTCAAGTTAAGGAAACAAATTCCAGAAAAGCCGGGGTTGGCCTCTGTTGTCCTTCCTACCCAGCTCATGGTCCAGAGCCCAGCAGGAGGGCTATCTGTGCACAGAGACAAGAGGCCTTGGTTGGCCTCCAGTGCTCGGAATTTGAAGGTTACTGTACATCAGGGGCTCACTGAGCACCTTACAGACATCATCACTCACCACATCCATTCACACAAGGAACTAAAAAGCGCTCCGTTCTACTTCAAGGGCATCACAGAGTAATGATGGATGAGAAGGAATCCCCACAGTTCCAACTCCCAGGGTCCAGGACCCACCCCCATATGCTATTCTGGTGCAGTGCAGAGATATCTCCCCACCAAACACATAACCTGAAGTCCACTAATTCCAGGGGCTGCAAGAAAGATCAAGGGAAGGGAAGAACACATACAGATCAGATGACCAAACGGACAAACACAAGAACTTTGTCTCTGGTTTCAGAACTGTCACCAGTGAGTCTCCCTGGAAACTATTCCTGGGATGAGAGTGTGTTTGTATCAGAACCTGGTCTGACCACATCTGGAGCCCAGGTAGGAGATGGGTGCCGTCAACAGGTGCTGGTTTCTGCCCTTCTTTGAGTGTTTACAAAAGGAGTGAGGACAGACAGACTCCGTTACCCTCTTTGCTGCAACTCAACTGTATTTCCTAACTCCCTCCCCACCCCTGTCTCACAGAGGCAGGTCCCTACCACTGGGAGGCTCAGATGAATAAGTGGGGCGCCTGGAAGTGCAGTAGGCGGTACTAGCTGCATCGACTCCTGTGCCCAACACTGGGGCACTTTGCCTTTAGTCCTCTGGCCGGCACCGAAGGGCTCAGGACACAGAGAAGCTCACAGCTCACACCAAACGAGATTCTGATTCATGAGTATCAGGGAAGAATGTGGAAGAGGTGCAAAATCAATCACAGAACATCCAATACTGGTGTTTGGAAAGGCTGAACTCAGGGCTAACAGAGGGAGCCCAGGAGGGCACACCCAGGGGGCTGAGGAGAGGGGGCAGCAGACAGATTCGGCTGAGGGACTCTGCAGGGTCACCTCGAAGGCAAGGAAGACTGTGGAGGGTGGAGGACATGCACGCACCCCTCCCTGCCCTACACAGCCACGGCCCTTCCAGTGGACCTGGGGAGAAGGGCCCTGCAGGGCACGAAGCCCTCTCAAGGGGCCCTGCTTCCATCCCTTCCATCTTCAAAGTGCATTATCAGTGCAAGAAGGAGGGCGGGAGCTCAGGGGGTCCAATTCTGAGACAGGGCTGCGCCAGCCGGCTCCCCCCATCTCCTGCTTCCCCCTTGCCCGCCCCCAACCCTTTTCGCGCTAAGACCAGAACTCTTGCTGGATCTCGTAAGGGGCAGGCCTGTGTGTGTTCAGTGCGGCTCTGCACAGCGGCACGGTGCCGTCCTGACTCTGGCCCTCCGCGTCCAGGTCCAGAAGCGTCCGCTCGGCGGGCGGCAGCGGCCCCGCCTGGAAGGGGGGCAGGGCTGGCAGCCCAGGCCTCTCCTCCACGGTGCTGCTGCTGCTTGCCAAGCAGGAGTCCAGGTTGCTGGGCGTCTCCGTGCTGGAACTGTTGGCTGGGGAGGCGCTGCGGGCGTGGCTGGGAGACACGAACCACCAAGGGTCCAGTCGCTGCCGGTTGGCAGAAGGACGCGGCCGAGGCAGAAACTCCAGGGTCTTGGGTCTCTCCAAGGCAGAGTCCTGCTGTGTGTTCCAGCGCCTTGGGGTCGGGGGAAAGACCACATTGGGGTCAGGGAGACGGGGGAATTCCCCTGGGTCTCGGCTGGGGCTGGGGGTTTTCAACATTCCTGGTCAAAGAGACAAAGGGAGAGGCGTTCGATCACGGCGCCACACACGCTGCTTCCTCCCCACCTCGCCGCGTCCCTGTCCGCGCTCGGGGTAACGTGAATTGCGAGCGCCTACTATTTTTCATGCAGTGTGCTGGCAGGCACCGGGGATGTAATAGTGAACTACAAGGCCACGGTCCCTGTGATCTGATAATAATGGGACACACGGGGCTCGTATCTGTCGTGAAACTTGAGGAAATGTCTGTTCATTCGCAGTTCATCCATTTAATAAACGTGTGACAAGAACAAAGCTAGGTGTCAGAAACCTAAAGACGAGTAACCTAGGGGTCTCTTTTCCCAAAGAGGCCACCTATCTGATTGTAACCAAAAAACCTAAGCAGGGGAAGGGCAAGCTGAATGGTCCAGTACTACTGTCGTTCACACTCAAATCTCACTGAGAGGGTATTGCCATGTTCTCTTCTCCTACGGGATCCGAGGTGGTTTCTAGGTCAGACTGCGGTCTTCTAGGGCGCAAGGGACAGGGTGGGGAAGGCCCAGAGTGACAGTGCACGTCAGGGTGTGCTGGACGTCAGACGGAGAAGGCGAGCGCGTGCACCGGCACAGCGGTTCACCTGGACACATCTCCGCGTCTGAGCGATGGGATGAGTGACTAAGGGATGAGTGATGGAGGGCGTGATGCCCGGGCGGAAGCTCGCCTTCTGAGAGTGTCTGGACTCACACTGTAACGAGAGACAAGAGCCCAGCTGCGTGGCCGAAAATACCCTCCTGCGTGCAGGGCAGGATTGCTCTCGGTAACTGCAGCCTCCTCTGCAGGGAACAGAGCTGGACTCCTGCCCTTGTCCTGAAAGCACCGCGCCACACGCTCCCAGACCCAGGGCCTGAGCATCCCACTGGAGTCCTGATGGGATTCTTCCCAGAGCCTGCCTGTCTGCTCTCCCTCCTCAGGGAAGACCCCCTGAGGCACAGGACGGAGAGAAGTCGGCCACCTCCCGCGGCCCAGAGCGGCCTGTCTCGACTGGCTGAGCCAGAGGAGAAACGGAGCTGACCCCGATATCTCCACTCCTGGGGGAAGCACGAAGGCGGGCAAGAGGAAGGAGGGGGCGGGCAGGCCTCACCTGCTCCAGGGCTGGGGCTCAGCCCGTTGCTGGAGGGGCTCCTGCTGGCTCGAGGGGCCGCCGGCTTGAGGGCCCCATCGGAAGGAGTCCGCCGGTGAGCGCTGGGCTCGGCGCGGGGGGCCGTGAGGGTGACGTGGGTGGGGGTCAGGGACTGCCTCGGGTCTCGCTTGAAGCGCTCCACTCGGACATTGACCAGGGGATTGCGGGTGCAGGGGCTCAGGGGTGGGGCCTCCCCGGGGCTGACGGGCATCTCGTACACCACAATCTCATCACTGTCGGAACGCAGCAGGGAGCGCGTGGAGTTGCACTCGGAGATGGAGGAGAGCGAGAGCAGTGTGAGGGAGGCAGAGGGGTCTCCTAGCAACAGCACGGGCTCCTCCTTCTTGAAGAGCTTCCGGGATGGGGGGCTGGTGCTCCGACGGGGACGGCTGGCTCTCTGGAAAAGGCCCTCGCGCCTCTTCTTCTCCTCCCGGGCTGGCGGCTCGGGCTCCTCCGGGGGGAGCAGCTGGCACTTGCCAGCTTCCAGCAGGTCACAGCCGAGGCCCGTGGCTGCCAGGACGGCCCCACAGCCGAGCAGAGCCACCTCACAGCGGCGGTGGTGGGGGCCGCCCCGCTTGAGGCTGTTGGTTGGCGTCAGCTGGGGGGTACTGGTGGCCGAGTTGACTGGGGTGGGCTCCTCGTGGACGCCGTCGCCGGGGGGGCCGTCCCCATCCTCTCCACGAGGGAATGGGATACAGAGGTAGGACTGGTTGGGTGACGGCTGTGGACGACTCTCCCCACTCCGTGGACCTTCGCTGTCCTCGTCCTCTGCGAAGATAAGAGGAGTGGAGGGGGAACAGAAAATGGGAACGAAGCGGCAAGAGTAAGAACCTGGTCCTTCTCCCCGACCCCAGGCCCCTGGCCTAGTGCCAGGGATGCAGACGTTGAACAGTCTGAGGTGCAGGACAAAGAACCAACAGGGCTTCATGCCTCCACACTCAACTGTGACCAATGTGGGGAAATCACTCTCCACTCCACAGCCTGTTTTCCTATGTGCAGAAAAGACGATCTGCTAATTTGCTCCTTCTGTCGTGGGGACCCTCAACACAAGAAGTGCGGTATGAGTTTCCTAGAAGAGACAGATCCCTAATTATTTTACAACTTGAAACTGGAAGGGACCTTGGATTTTTAGAATAATGGCCTACAGACCTGTCTTAAGACTAGCGTCCTGCAGGACGTCCCTGGTGGCCCAGTGGTTACGACTCCGCACTCCCAAGGCAGGGGACCCAGGTTCGATCCCTAGTCAGGGAACTAGATCCCACACGCATGCTGCAACTGAGAGTTCGCATGCCCCAACTAAAGAGTCCACGAGCCACAACTAAGGAGCCCACCGGCCACAACTAAGGAGCCGGCAAGCTGCAACTAAGGAGCACGCCTGCCGCAACTAAGAGCTGGTGCAACCAAAATTTTTAAAAAAGAAAAAGACTAGTCTCCTGCAAAGGATTAGAACCCCCTGCGTGGATGAAGGCCCATCTACTCTGTGGACTGACTTATTATGATCTTGGAATTCTAGAGAGAAGAGTACTTTCTGAGAGAGCCTGGAGAAGGCCTTACCCATTCAGTAATCACAGGGCAACACTGGAAAAGCTTCCTTGGAGGAACACTGAGGTGTCTTCTATCACCATCTCCCATTCTGTGGACTCCCCACATTAAAATACACAGAAATAGACCCAGGAAAGGAAACTGCCTGATTCTAGGCCTCCCCCTTCTTCACTGCCCTAAGAAGACTATAACTGGCCCCTTGGGATAGGAGGCCAAAGGCAGGTTCCATGGCAGCAGTAGTGATTTGAGAAGACTCAATGGAATGAGAGTAGAGCAAACGGAGAAGGAACAAGCGGGGTGGAGGGTGGGGGGGACCAGGAGTTGAGGAAAAGAGGAAACACCCCCATGAAGCAGTACTAGGGGTCCTTAAAGATTCCGAGAAGCTTGGCCAAGAATTCCCTGAGGGAACAGGAGGAGAGTCAAGACAAAGGCAGTACTTACCCATCTCCATAAGGCTGGTGAACCCTGGCAGGGCTGGACTATTCCTCGGCCCCTTCCCCAGGTTGGGGGCACTGGACGACCACTGTTTGTATCCATCTACCAGGGACTTGAGGCTGAATGAGAGGAAGTGAGGAAACTGTGAGAACTGGTTACTTCCTTTACCCTCAGCTCCCTGGGCCTATGGAAATGCCTCTCCCTGTCTGCTTGATTACAGCAAAGCCCAAGAGCCTCGGGGTATAGGCAACAAGCCTTACTGAGCCCACCCGCTTCATTAGCAAAAGTGCACATGCTCTAGGGAATGAAAAGCAGAGACATAACCCACCCCTCACATGCGGCTATGGAGCTGCGGGAAGACCTGCTGGGCAGGCTGGCAAGAGGACAGCGAGAATAAGGACTGCCGGGCACTGGCCAGGGTCTTGCCGAAGCCCAACTTAAGGGAGAGGCAATCACTCCACAGGCGCTGACTATAACACACTGGTGACATTAGAAAAACTGCAGTGCTGAGATCTGCAATGCAAGGCAAGCACCGGGCAATGAGCTAGCAGAGATGGGCCAGGCCAGGCCACTCCACTCACACCCTTTCTCAATTTCTCCTTCCAAGCTTACGGCATGCTCAGGCAACTTTCAAAGCCATCCATGTTTCAAAAACAAAAATCAACCAACAGGGCTGCACCAACCCAGTGCACTTTGGGACAGACCTATGTGGGCAGTACATAAGGCTGGACTCGAACCCTCGGTTTGTCTGGGAATGGAGAGGAAAATGACAGGCGCTTGCTTTCAAAACCCTGTAATCAGCTCACAGTGGCAAGCCAGTAACTCCAAGGTCACTGACTGGGTACCCCGCCAACTCTCTTATAGGATAGGGGCATCAAAGGCCCAGAAGCACTGGTCTTTCCCCTAAAGGACAGTAAAGAAGGAAGACTGAGGAATCTGTGGGCTATGACTGCCCTGGAGATACCAGTATATAACCAGGGTGGCTCTCATTTTAGGGCTAGAGAGAGCCATTCAACTAAAACCCACTCTTCCCAGCCCATCTTGAGGGAGGGAGAAGGACCAACTTTTTCCCTGACTGCAGACCTCTGCTTCAAGTGCTATCAGAAATACCACTGAATTAAAGTACCTCCCAGCCACCAGTGGTTTCAACCAAAATACACAGCCAGAGAGAAGCGTGCTGCCCAACCCACAGCCTGAGACTTCTCACTGGAAGTCTTATAACATCACCTCCAGCTCTGGGTCCAAGGAATCCAGATCAGCAGAGTCAAAGCCAGTGCTGACGACCAAAGGATAAACAGCCATGGACTGTCTCCCTATAACTAAGGATGCTGGGAGAATCCCAACAGGAGTGGTCAGGGGAGCAAAGGAAACGTCAAGTCAGACCAACACAGGAATTTTCCCAAGGTGCACGATGGTACCGCTTCCAAAAAAAAAAAAGGAAGTCAGCATGGCCCTGGCAATAATGAGGCTTGATTCTGCGGGGTGCGCTGTGAGGAGAAGGAAATGGAGGGAGGGTTATTACCAGTACATGTGATGAGAGGGTGAAGATTAGACTCACCCCAAGTGGAAATGTGGAGATTCTGATGGGGTACTTAAACCATTAGCTTTCTCACGTCTCTGAGGGGATCTTCAATGAATAAAGAGAATCAGTAGCAGGCAACAGTGGGTACATGCAGCTCAGCCTCTCCCACGTGAGAACCCTCAAGGCTGGGCCCCAGCCATGTTGCCAGCTGCCCTCCCCTTGTCTGGTCAGCAAAGCGCCACACCATGAAGGAATCTTAACAAGATGACCAGGCCGGAACTACCACGGGCCCAGGACCTCCCAATCTGTGGGACAAACATCGCTGGGCAGCCACAGCTTAATTACAGGGGGCTTGTGAATCCTCAGATCCCCGCTGTCTACAGACAGTGCATACGTTTCCTACAGATATGTACTATTGTTTTCAAGGATGGAGATGCAAATTCACTTAACGTTACTGAATTCAATACAGCTTTTTGTCATTACATATTTTCTTTAGTCAACAGGGACTAACATTAGAAATAGTATCCTATAGAGGCTCTCAACATTCTCTGACATGGAAGAGGTCTTTTCTTGAGACTCGGTGGATTTTCCTTATTTCTTCAATAGGAACTGAGAATCATGAAAAATTAAGTCACATATTTTGAACTGCTTCAAAAGTTTTGAGGGCAGATCTATGTAAGTTAATGTAATGTAAGAAAATTCCGAAGTTAATGTTTTGTGTGATGTGAAATGCAGTTAATTTACTAGCAAGACAAAAAATACCTTTAAATGAAGCAGAACCAGAGAAACTATTGGCATCCATAGCCAGCCTGGTAAAGTCTATCTGGAAACACACTAGTGTCAGAAACACCAAGGGACTCAGGGTGACGGAGTTCCTCAGGCCCGGCTCAACCCTACTTCCAGCCAAGGCTCAAAGGACAAACTGAGGAGTGCTTGTACCTACAGAACTTAGTAGAGCAGAGCAACCTGCAATCCCCAGAGGACTCAATCACTGAATTCTTATACAGCTGAGGCAGTCTGCCCTACATATCTAAATATTCTGTTCTAAGGTAGCTAGTGATTTCCAAAGCCTGGCTTCAACTTCACGAACCAACCTGTTATTTTCACCTTCGGCACAGATCTGACATGGGGAAGTAGATTTTGGACATGAAATCGTAGTATTCAGAGAAATACCCAGGCTCGTTACAGGTTCAGGGCACCTCTAAGTCTAACAGTCAACCTTAGAAGCTCTTTGAAAAGCCACTAAAAAGGATGAAGGGGGCTACTGCTTATCCTCCCACTTGGAAAAGTCAAGAAATAGGGCTCTAGATTCTAACACAAGAATAAGAAGTATATCCCATGACATGCGTTCTTCGAGTATGAAGGAGAACTGCATGAGAAGCACGGACGAATCATGAGAGCAAGTATTTACATATGCTTACTACGAGCCACCCCATCTTCTAGGGACTTCCCAAATATGAGCTTATTCATGATCAACTCCATGAGATGGGTATGGAGAGAATCCCCATTTGATAGATGAGAAAACATAAGGTCCCACAGCTGGGCATGGAGGAGCCGGGATTCACACCCCGGCAGCCTGGGCTCAGCAGCCATGCTCTTCACGACTGCACTACAAGCAACTGGTCTGTGAAGCACTAGGACCACAGTGAGAACACAAGCACATCCAAGGCACCAGGGCGTGCCATGTGCTTTGCCTAGAGGGGCCACTCATACATGGTAGGCGTGGCTGGTGGGTGGGGTCATAAGGAAGTACCAGTGGCCCCGGAGGCACCTCCACCTGCACCTCCAGGGCTGGGTTATTCTGCCTGCCCCTGCTCTAGGATGAGCCTCCACGCAAGGGGCGTGTCACCTCTGTCCCTCCTCCTCTCTCCTCTGGGCAGAGGTTTTAAGGGGAAGAGCCAGGTGTAAACAGAACACTCAGGCTGAACTCCTCACACGCAGTGAATGCTTGGGCTACTTGCTCCTCTGAACAGGAGGCCTCCAGGGCTGGGCCAACTGTAACTCATGGGCTAAATCCTGCCCATCCCTTGTTTTTGTACAGTTTTACTGGAACACAGCCATGCTCGTTCATTTACATATTGTCCATGGTCCGTGGCTGCTTCTGTACTACCACAGTGGGGCTGAGCAGTTACTACAGAGACCACGTGGCCCACAAAGACTAAAATACTTACTATCCGGCCCTTTATGGAAAAAGTATGCCAACTCCTGTCCTAGGGGCTTCCAGGGAACAAGGAGATTGAAAAACCCTATTGTCAAGATCAAGAAGCTTGTCATTTCTCTGAACGCGGCGAAACACGCAACAGAGAAAAAGGTATTCCACATCATAGTTTTAAAGGATTTCCCATCCTCTGGCTCTTACCCTTCGTCTCCTGAGGCAAACTCCTTCTGACCAAGTGTGCCCGGCCCCCACGTCCGTCCCTTCTTCTTGGGGGCCCTCTTCTCCTCCTCTTCCCCCTCCTCCTTGGGGACGACACAGCTCCGTCCCCAGGTTTTGCTGCTTTCGCCTGGTGTCACTGTGAATAACAAAGGTCGAATGGGAGCTGGAAAGCAGAGAGGTCCCCCCAAACTAGCCTCTCCCCGACCGGACACGCACACTCACATAATTGGAGCTGCGGGGGATAGTCAGACCTTGTCAAAAACTTTGTGCCCGAGTGGAGCCTGCCAGGTAAGTAAAGGAGTTCCCAGCCAGCACTCACTCAGTGCTTTCCAAGTACCAAACGTGAGAAAACCTCCCAGATTCTCCCGAGTCCAGCATAAAGTGGGCACTCAGGCCGGCCAGTCACCAGAGCTCCAAGCAGACCTGACTTCGGGAACATGTTTTGTTGCTGGGGACTGGCTTGGGGGGGGGGGGCGAGGTGGCGGGTGAGGAAGTAGGTGAGAGATAAGGGGTAAGGAAGATGCAGAAGTGAAGACATTTTGGTAAGAAAGTGCTGGAAAGGAAGAAAGTGAGGAATTCAACACTGTGGAGAAGGAAGTCAGGGGTAGGAGAGGGGGAAGGAACAGGCCTGGAGAAATGTAACAGACAGGAGAGGAGGTGCCTTCTTCTGACCCTGATGCCTTAGAGCAAGGGTTGAAAGCCAAATGCTTCAGAGACTGGCCTTATATCATAAATGGACGGAGTGGCCCAGGTCCCAGAAAACAGGGAGTTGAGGGGACTGAGGCAAAATACAGAGCGTACGGGAAAAAGAATCCACTGGTTTGATTTGATTTTTCAAGGAAAGCCAGAAATCCAGGTCTTGGGGGGGGTTTGATGAAATCTCTCTCTCTTTAAATTAGGGCATACAACACACTTTACATATATGCATATATGTGTGTCTGTATAAGTTCTTTTTAATAAACACCGTCATAAAATAAAATTGGTTCGGATTCGGCCTATCACAAAGTAGCTGGCAAGTTTACCTTGGAACCTACACTTTGACAAAGCCCTTTCCTGGGAAGCATGGAAAAGAAAAACCACGATGCCCCAAACGTGGCAGCGAGGGCACAAGGTCCCCAGGCCAGGGTACCTTCATCGCATCCCAGATTGCTTTGTAATCCACTAAAGAGCCCGCTGGTACCCACAAACCCCTTTGCTGGTGTCTCACTAAGAGTGAAAGGGTCAAGGTCATGGAGAGACGAGGCGGGGGGTAAGGGTCTGCGTACACATGTGCGTGTATATACATATTGTGGAGGAGAGGTGGCAGAGTTATGGACGGAGACAGCCTGGACCAGCTGGTGGCTGGACAGAGCAGGGGACAGGTGCCCCTGGTGTGTTCTGGCCCCAACTAATGTGGGAAACAGCCTCACACTGGATGGCTCGCAGGCGAGGAATGATGGTGGGGCTCGCGGGAGGGCTAGAGCGGCTGTTGATGAGACTCTTCCTTTTATCCATGGTGGGCGAGGCCTGTACCGTGAACTTGTGCTGGAAATCTGCTTGGGGAAAGACAAACAGATGCGTGTACATTAGGATTTTCCCATTCTCAAATTCCTATGAGCTACAAGGATATATACTGCAACACAGGGAATACAGCCGATATTTTATAATAACTCTAAATGGAGTATAACCTTTAAAAAGTGTGAGTCACTATGTTGTACACCTGAAACTTGTGTAATATTGTACATCAACTATACCTCAGTTAAAAAAAAATTCCTATGAGAGAACTGACACTTCCTGGCAGACTTGAGGGACAGGCCCTATTTCCTGAGAAGCTCCTTTTCACCTGGGAAATGTTCTCTTTCAGAATCATTTCTTTTTCCCATAGGGACATGGCAAGATGGACGTATGAAGAGAAGGAAACTTCATTACCCAAGTGAACTTCATCATATCGTTTCCATAAAGCCGTCTATATAATGTACATATGTCTATATAATGTATATAGGTGTAGCAAGTACGTGCTTAGAATAGTTTTTAAAAATATCATGAGACCTTGTCGATTATTCTAGGAAATCTAACTTAAAATTCTCCATCTCATACAGTCTATCCGTACACGCCTCCTTTTCTCAGGGACCAAAGCAGGGAGACTGATGCTCCTCGATAAGTGCGGGGTACCAGGACTAACCCACAGAACCTGGGGAAGTGAGGGAGATGCGGTTAATGGTCCAAATTCTGATGTATTCCAAAGGCATTTACAGCGTACATGAGGAATGTAAAATGTACATTCTCTGAGTTTCTGAGCTTCGTTCTCCCCATCTATCAAAAGGCTATAAAAAAGATCTGCATGTTTGCGCCTAGGTCTCCCCTCTAGACTGTGATCTCCCTGTAGGGGAGCTCCATGGCTTTTCTATCTGCTGCCTTAGCACACAGCAAGATGCTGGCACGTGCCAGATGCTCCAGAGTGCTTAAAGACTCTGTGTTGCTTGAAAAGAAAAAAATGTGCAACGACACATTCACTGAATTTCACGAGGTGGATTCTCTTGTCTGTACCTAAGCCACCATCCCAGTGCTTAAAGTCATCCACTACTACTCCTATTATGCCATTTCCCCTTGGCTCCTTGTACTTCTAATAAGCTTGCTTCCTGGGGCCTTACAGACTCAGAATACAATGAACTTTATTTACATAACACACACTTGAGTACTTACCTCCCTCCGTGGGTACGTTACGCCCCACAGAGATTCTAATTCATAGTTTCATATTTCTTTGCATTTTCCCAAGGCTGTACCTGCTGCAAATGTACCTTTGTTCAGCTAATGTGTTTCTGAAAGGTTATGTGTAAATCAAATCCTTAAACGTTCATCCTAATCTCAACCGCACACAGAGAGCTAATTATTTACAGAAACCCTGAGATGAGTTATTTTGCAGACTCACACGCACGTACACACATACCCTGGGGTTCTTTTCCCCCCGTGACATATTCCTTCTCCAGGTTTGCCTATAGTGAGATGTGCCTGTGTGCACGGCCGTGCTACTCGCAGCCTGCAGCCAGGCCTGTCACACTCACGGCCTTCCCCTCATATTCTGTGTGTAGTCAAACTACAGAATCCCCCTGGAAGGCGGAAGCTTTCCATCAGGCCACGCTTTCCACGGAATAGAATGGACCTTCCTAAACCAGCTCCGTGATGAGCCCTGGGGTCTCACGTTTCTGAGCTCAGTCCCTGGTTCCCACAGAACCCCTGACACACCAGCCCCTCGGTCCACTCCCACCTCCCCCAGGTCCCCGGACACCAACCGGAAGGGAGGCTGATGCGGTTTCCATCCTTGAGCTTCAGTCGGTTCTTCCTGAACTTGCCCTTGCGTTTCTTGACCCGGGGCTTCTCCTGGCACAGCTGGTGGATGATGATGTGGAGCTCCCGCTGCAGGATGTCGATCTCCCGCTCGGCCAGCTCCCGCTCCCGGCGCCGGAGCAGCTCCTCCTGGTTCTTCTGCTGGAGTGCGGCCCGCGTCAGCTCCTCCTCCCAGGTGTGCAGCTCCTGCCAGGCAGGTAGAACCATGGCGGGGGTGTGTGTGGCAAGTGGTCCGTGCAGAGGGGGCTCGCCCCTGGGGCGCCAGTGCTCACAGCAGCCTGGACAGCTCTCCTCGGACACCCCACGTTTCAGTCCCCAGCGGAGGTGGGGGCTCAACAGCTGGCTGGAAAAGGAACACCTGACCACTGCAAACGGAGGCCAGGCAGGCTCCGAAGAGCCATCCTGAGGATACAGCTCGAGGAGCCACAGGCCAAGCCCTGGAGACGGGGGCTGATAGTTCCCTGTGCCCCTTGATTGACTGATTAAAATTACCTGTGACCAGGACAAACGATGGCGTTTGGGTGGAAAATATAATCATATACTCAAATTTTACAGATTTGGTTCTATTTTGATTTTTTCTTTCTGTTACATAAAGGAAAGTTTTTTAAAACCAGAGCCAACTTACTGTGATCTAGCTTAAAATGTGCGTGCTGTGAATGAATCACCCTCCAGGCATCGCCTAACATTCAAATGAAAATAAATATATTTCCAGGGTGGCTGTTCAAAAGGTTCGTGAGGCGCGTCATCTAAATCTTTGTTCACTTGGTGAGTGAATCCACTGAGCGTGTGGTTTAAACTGGCACCTTATCTAAAAGGACAACCATTTGCTCTGGAAGGATGGGGACAGCACAGCAAAGAGAAGAGGGAACATTTCCTGAAGTCTTTGCCAGGCACTTTCTCTAGAAGGTGGGCAGAACCTCTTCCCTCCCTCCCCTTTTTCCTCCTGCATGAATTCACAAAGGAACTCACCATGGAATTCCTGGAAAGAGGTGGGGGCCTATGGCATCAGGAAATAGGAGAGAGCCCAGGAAAGAGAACAAAGCATGCGTATAAAATTTAAACATGTGGACTCTAAACTGTTAACACTGGTTACCGCAGGCCTAGGATCGAAGTTGGGTGGAGGCAGAGGACTAAAACTTAAGAAGCTTTCATGTCAACAACCTGAGAGAACCATGTCTAAAAAGGGAGAAGTTTTCTTCAAAAAAGTAGCCAGAGCAACACTTCTGTGGTTGAAATTCAAAATTCTCAATGAAATGCTCCCCTATAAGAAGTCATTCTGGACTAGAACAAACTATAGAAATGGAACCCAGGGCTAGAAAATAGTATGTGAACACATATCGGGGAAGCAGAGCAGCGGGCAGAGAGCAGAAGAGAAAACAAACAAAATGGGAATAAAGTATTCTGATGAAAGGAGTTTTCCGTTCAACTTGCCTTCTATTCTCAAGAGTATATGAAAATGACCATAAAAATGATAGAAAGGAGAAAAATGAGAAGAGGATGAGCACCTTGAAAGTTGTCTGGTACGTGGTAGGTCCTCAGTAGTTGCTGATTAACTGCTGAGTCGATGAATGAATGAGAGAAAGAAGGAGGAGGAGAGAGAAGACAATTTTATAAATGCAGGTCCTTCGTTATGGGAACATGGATTCATCACAGTGCCTGAGAAATGAGCTTGAACTTTTGAACTTCTCCTTCTTTGATGAAATAAGCCCCAAATAAGCCCCAGAGATTAACTGTTGTGCATCCTCCACCTCCTTGGCTTCCCGGTCCCACTGCTTTGTTTTCACCATCAGAACAAAAACACATCGAAGATTCAGAAAAATTATTCCTGGTTGGTTATTTTGCTGCTAAATGGGAAAGCTGAAAATTAGTTCGAGCTAATCTCAGCCTTCCTAAGTTCTCTCTCCTGCATGCTTTTGTCTAAGGGATGACTTGGGTTTAAGCTCCTTCCTTTAAGGGAACTTGAACCCCAGCCCAGAGACCAATCCATCCTCACATACACAGAAGCAGCAGTAGGTTGAGACAACCTGAAGAGTGAATCATACAGGAAAACAGGACATTTATGGAGCCCTCAACTATGGTACCATATACCTGGAAACCCTCCAGCGTGGTAAATCCCCTTCTTGCGAAACACCTATTTGGGTATCAACTCCATAGTATGCCAATCACATCTTCCACATACAATGATTTAAGAGGAATCTCTCCAGAGAGAAAGCTAATGAGCTTTCTTGCCCAACTCCAAGCCTTATAATGGAGAGGTATCACAGCATGGGTGTTAAAAGCAAGGACTCTGGAACAAAGTAGCTGATTTGTGGCCTTGAGCAATTAAAATGGGCATCACATGTTATATGGAGTTAACAGCACCAATATCACAGGACTGTAATACATCAGGCAATTATTACCTTATTATGCAAGATTATGTAAGAATTCATATAAATCACTCATAACAGAGCATGGCAAATAGCACATGCTCTACAAATGTTAGCTATTACGAGAATTGGTTTGACTTTTTCTACTAACTACCTCCTGACAAAATCCAACTTTCATTTTTCTTATTGGCTGGTACCCTTATAATTCCATCAATCAAAAGAAATAACCATGGAACTATATTCAATATCCTGTGATAAACCATAATGGAAAAGAATATGAAAAAGAATGCATATATATATATATATATATAATATATAACTGAGTCACTTTGCTGTATAGCAGTAATTAACACAACATTGTAATTCAACTATACTTCAATAAAAAATAAATTTAAAAAAAGAACAAGGAATAAGCAGGAGTCAGTGATTTAGCAATCTCAAAAAAGGCCAGGAACTCTGGGGTTCTTCTAGTTGGAATAGAACTAGTAATTGGAACAGTCTCTTTTAATCATTCTGCTCAATGGTCAGTACAGATCCACCCCTCTCTCCCCCGGGTCCTTAAAGAATTGTCATAAGCTCACTGCATCCCCCTGCAGAATGCTCCTTGACTTGCCAAACAGCACAAGGATTGCTATGTTGCATCAAAAGAGTTATATCTTCAAATCAGCTCCAGAAATGATTTTTAAGTCCTTTGTTTAGGGAAACGATGATATTGGAAAGAAAATGGTTTTGGAATCAGAAGACCCCAGTTCAAGATTCTGCCTCCTCACTTACTAGCTGTGTGACTTTAGACAGACACTGACCCTCAGCTCTGAGATGAAAAAGTTAATAACACCTGCCCTACATGCTGGCAGCAGGGGCCATAAGACTCCTGGATGAAATGGGTGAAGAGGTCTCATCAGACCTTTCAAGTGAAAGAACTGGGAAGCCATAAAGATAATTTTACATTCTACTATTATTATACTGCTTCCCAAATTTCCACAGAGGGGAGTGAGAAGGGAAAGAAGAAATTAACCAAGTCTATCCATGGACATCCCTTGGGCCCCTAGCCACAGGCCCCACAGGATAAACAACATAACTACTTTGATTAGCTTCCTCTGTGTGATGCTGACTGCTAGCCAGACACTACGGGCATAGAGAGGGGCCATTTAAGGAATGGTCTCCAAAACAAAAAGGCAAATGGGCTATGGGTCTCTGAACTCCTCAGTTGGTTCAGCCTTTGAGCCCTTTTCATAAAAACATGAAAAATGCCAAACAACTTCAGACTCATGGTATTTTTAGCCCATATGGTGTTTCTGATTCTGATCCCCAAAGACACTGGCAGGATGTTCTGATAATTGCTCTCAGTATTGAAGTATCCCTACATCCAGTTAAACCCCTTCTACAAGTCCACTGCAGAACAAAGAAAGCTTTCTAGAACGCTCTCGTATTTCCAGCCGGCGGGGCGAGACACCCTGCTGGTACTTGCCCAGCCGTGCTCCTCCTCCAGTTTGGACAATAAAGTAGATACTCTGCAAGGACAGCTTTGGATTCATGACTCCCCCCACTTATTCCTGCCACATCCCAAAAAGAAAGAAAACTTCTCCATCGTTTCAGGTCACACCTGAGGCCTGGAGAACTCTCCATGTTAAAGCCAGAAAGGAAAAAGCTGCTCTGTTGCCACAAACCAAGCAGGAACGTGGTCGTGTCAGAACCGGTCCAGAGGCCCCAGTGGAGAAGATCCACTAATTCAATGCATGCCTTTTGCTTCTCTTTCTTACCTTTTCTTTGGCCCTGAGTTGGTCAAACATCTCCTGAATCTCATGTTTCCAGTCATCTTGCAGGCAGTGGAAGGAGTCCTTGGGCATTTCAAAGAAACCAGACTCCTCTATGGTAGTTAGCTGGTCCAGGATATTCGTGAAAGATGGTCGTGAATGGGGGTCAGGATTCCAGCAATCTGCATGGGGCACAGGAGTCAGCAGGAAACATCAGCGGACAGAGGCAAATGTAAGATTTAGGGTATGATGTGACCTCATTTGACAGAAAACCACTTCTCATTTCTCCTTCCAGAAATAGAGACTGGGACTTAGGGAACCCCAAACAGGGCTCAGGAAGTAAAGCAATCTGCCCAACATCACAATCACCAACAGTGAAGCTGGAAACCCAGTGCAGCAGCTCTGCACCCATTCCATTCTCACTATTGATTTCACACAGGTAAGGCAAGTCCAAAGCGTTTTCTTGCATGAACTACAGCTACCACAGTTTATCAAGTTACTACACGATTCCAGTCCTGACAATGGGTAACTACACCTTGGGCCCCAATTTCCCATAAATAAATGAGCTACCCTACCCCAACTCAATGAGCTGATGAGAAGGCAAGGATGAAAAGCATGGGAGTCAGGAAAAGTGAATTCTATCTACTCTCAGCTGAGCCACTAACCAATGGAGTGACCACCTATCCATTTAACCTCTCTCAGCTTAGGATTTCTCACTGACAAAATCACAGGGCTTGCCGAGATGAATTTTAGAATTCCTTTCTTCATAGATCTTCATTTCTATATGTAAGACACTCCGAGGTCTTGAGATAAAAGCTGCTATACCTTCTTACTTTGGATTAAATAATAGTATTCTGAAGCACTGGATAGCAGCCTTCAGTTTCTAAGCTACGTTCTGCAGTCACTAGATGGACAGAAGGGACATCGGTGACACCAGTGTAGCAGGGTGCTGACATCATCTTGTAGTAGCTCTTCCAACCATCTTCAGGATTCCTCCCTGACTGACTCATACTTCACCTCCTCTTTCAGTTACTGACCCTGCAGAACTGGCCACAATCTATCGAGTGCCGATAGAAAAATAAACGGTCTCCAGTTTTGTTCCAGCCAGGGGGCACTCACCTTCCATGAGTTTGGCAAAAGGTTCCGGGCATGTAGAAGGAATGGGAAGGGCAAGCTTGTTCATGGCCACTCCATAAGCGACTGCTAAGCCATCGATTCCTCGGAAGGGCACCTCACCGGTCAGGAGCTCCCAAAGCAGCACCCCATAGCTAAGGAGAGGAAGAAGACAGAAGCCGCACCATGAACCATAGGTGCAACTTCATGCAAATATCTCGCGAGGCTTTGACGAGCATCCCACATCCTCTCTGACATGTAGGGAGACTAACAAAACAGAAGTACTGCTATAATATAAAAGGGAGACCATAAAGCCTATCGGCTATAAGCGAACACTCTGGAGTCGAGCACACTTGGTCTTTTTCCTCAAATTCCTTATGTGTGAAGTGCAAATAACACAAGCAGTCTGACAAGGCTGTCCTGAAATGAAATGCACTGCTCTAGTGTTTTAATCAGTGCTCAAGGGCCACGTCTATTTTGTGGTTGCTATTGTGAATGTAATAAACTGGGAGAAGAGGCAGGCTTCTGGGAATACATTTTTTCCTGCTTTAAGAAAACTTCAGCTTAAGTCACAGATACATTATTTTTTATTTTTTTTAATTTTATTGAAGTATAGTTGACTTATAATGCTGTGTTTAATTTCTGCTGTATAGCAAAATGATTCACTTATACATATATATATTCTTTTTCATATTCTTTTCCATTATGGTTTATCACAGGATATTGAATATAGTTCCCTGTGCTATACAGTAGGACTTTGTTGTTTATCCATCCTGTATACAATAGTTTGCATCTGCTAATCCCAAATTCCCAATCCTTCCCTCCCTCCCCCCCTCCCCCTTGGCAACCACAAGTCTGTTCTCTATGTCTATGAGTCTGTTTTTGTTTCGTTGATATGTTCATTTATGTTGTATTTTAGTTTCTACATATAAGTGATATCATACGGTATTTGTCTTTCTCTTTCTGACTTACTTCACTTAGTATGATAATCTCTAGGTCCATCCATGTTGCTGCAAATGGCATTATTTCATTATTTTAATGGCTGAGTAACATTCCATTGCGTATATATACCACATCTTCTTAAACCAATCGTCTGTTGATGGGCACATGGGTTGTTTCCATGTCTTGGCTATTGTAAACAGTGCTGCTATGAACACAGGGGTACATGTATCTTTTCGAGTTATAATTTTGTATGGATATATGCCCAGAAGTGGGATTGCTGGATCATATAGCAACAGATACATTTTTTTTTAGCTTTATAAAAGCAGAGAGATGACCACTCAAAACAAACATATTTTGCTCCTGTGAAAGATTTCTTTCAGTGCCCACTAGGTTGAATAGATTCCTGCCCCCGTCAGCGTGAGTGCATCCTTAACGGTGACCTCTGTCTGATTCAAAGGGGGAAGTTTCACAAGGGTGGACTGCATCGGTAGAGCAGAGCAGCACATCAGCTGTGAGGGCTTCAAGTTCTTTCCCTACCTTTCAAGTCCACATGAAGAATTTCTTTTCACACGTTCTGTGAGTTAGGGAATGGGGAGCACAACGCTTACGGAATAATTATTCTATGAATTCACAAGCAGAACCAGGCAAACTCATGTAGTGTTTAATCCTTCCAGGAATAAGTCAGGACCAGAAACCATAAGGCCATGAACAGTTGGAAGAGGGCCTCTCCTTATATTTTCAACACAAAGCTCAATTTTTTGGTAATACTCATCAGTAGTTTACAACCAACAAGAAGACATATTTATTTAAAAAAAAATAATAAACCCAGCAACTATTCGATCATGGTACCTTGTATGTGCAGCATGCTAAGACATTTACAAACATGATCCTCAATCCCTACAACAAACCTGCAAGATAAGTATTATCATCATTTTGCAGATGAGGAAAGCAAGTTCTAGATAGGGTTAGCAGCATATATTAAGGGCATATGTGGAGTAAGTCACGGTGGACCTGGACCAATTCTCAATTCTTTCTCCCTAGAATGCCCTTCGACCAGTTCTCTGCTTGGTAAACTCTACTAATCATCTTTCAAGATATGATTCAAATGTACCATCATTTATTCACTCATTTTAAACATCTACTAAATATCTACTATGCATCAAACTCAATGCCAAGAACTGGGATACAGGATAAAAAAAACACAGATCTTATCCACAAAGAGACTACCAAGAGGAATAGAAAAAGCATCAATTAGAATATGGAAAGAGGAGTCACAACTGAGATACTATGACAGCACAAAGGAGGGTCACCTACACCAGATCAGGACGGAAGCAGGAGGTAGCTGAACCCTGAGTGAAACTTTGCTAATTGAGGGAGGAGCCAGGGCTCCAGAGACAGGGATCAGAGAGCACAACAGCATGGGCTTGCCCTCAAGGGATCCCATGGCATGGCCTGGCATGGCTCCAAAGGAGAGCAATGTGCCCACCAATGTGCCAGGACATCCCGGGGGTCTCTACAGAGGGACCCTCGGAGTGGACTGGTCAGTGTCCTTGGACAATGGCTTTCCCCGAGTGAGCCCCCCAAATACTGTAATTTTCTTTATGTATTTTGACAGAAAAAAAAAAAAAAAGCCTAGTAGACTGGTAGTTGCAGGTCTTGTCTTGTCCTGACAAGAAGGCGGATCTTAGTCTGAGGCTGATGGGAACAACTGGACACTTTAGGAAGCCTCCTGACACCACAGCATGTTACTCAGCCCTTGTTTGCGCTGTCAGGTATTCTAGTCGTTTGTTTACCAGCCTGTGGGCTCCTAAAGGGCAGGGACAGTAGTTCCTAATCTTTGCATTCTCAGGGTCTTGCCCAGGCTCTGGGATGCCTAGGCCCTCACATCATGAATGAAGTGGTGGGTGGGTGTAAGAGTGAGTGTGTAGTCAGATGGTCCTTCAGGCTGCCCTGGGTGCCCCAGAGTAAGCCCCAAATATCATCAAGAACTATACTAGGACACTTCCTGCCAAACCTTTCATGTGACTTATCCAGACAGCAGTCATGCTGGGCAGTGTCCACCCAGTGACCTCTACGAGCTCTCAGCGTTGCTAACTAGATTCCCGGTTACAGAGACTCCCATCTTCAGTTGCCTGCTCTCAGCATTACTGCCCACTTCCACCCTGAGGAACAAAAACTCAAGGTTCCCGAAACCCCTTTCTTCCATCCAGGCAAAAACAATCGATGTCCCAAGCCTAACCACCTGGAAAGACAGGGTGTTTTCGAAGATCCAAACACGCGTCCTGTTTGTGTCCTGGCGTTTCCTCTGTGATGGTGTTTACACTGAGCTCTACTCCGTGGAGATGTCTCAGGCCACCTGGAAGGGAAAGAAGCCAGGGACCCTCCCCTCCCAGCTTCCACAAGGGCAGCTCTGCTCTCACCTGGCTTGGTCCTTTGTTAATGGGCATTCCGTTCCATTTGAAGGGCTCTACAACTAGGAAAAGTGGGAGAAGTGCTACTCAAGAAAGACTTAGACAGACTTGAGTCGAATGCCTGCATTACCACTTAGAGCCGTGGGACCTTCAGAAAGCAAGTTCACCTCTCCAAACCTGTTTCCTCATCTGTGTAACAGAGACAGCAATCCCTACCTCATAGAAGAGCTGCAAGGTAAGAATAACAATAACTACCCCGCATCCTGAAACCGCCATCTATGGTTCGTAAACACCGTGTGCTTCCCTCTCGGAAAGGCCTGAAATGAGAAAGTGGCTGGGGAGAGCCGTGCCGAGGGGTACCAGCATTCAGGGAAGAAGGCTTTCTGGGGATGACTAAACCAGTCGAAGTGTTCCTCTGCCAGCGTTCCTCTGTATTTTTATAACAGAAGGTGGGTGATGTAAATGAAGGCTTGCTGCTCCTCTGTCAGGAACAGAGTCCAAAAAGGGGGCTGGAGAAACACACATTAGATGGATCTGAGCCTCAGGGAGAGGTGGACAGGAGAAGTCCACATGATTCACCTCAGGTTTAGCCTACTTTCTCGCCCTCCCAGGGTTCAGAGAAGGTCAAGAGGTCTGTTCAAGACTGTTTACAAGCAGCCTCGAAGTACCAGCTCAGCTAGAGCTCTTCCTCGGAGTCCCTCCGCCCCAGAGAAGTACCAGAGCCCACAGTGCTGCCAATGATTTCCCAAGAGTCAAAGCCTGAACCCAACCCTCAGAAATGCTCCCAGAGGTGCAGTCATCTTTTCCACTGTTTGATAATATCACAGGGGGGGAGGGATGTTTTATTTTTTTCAAAATGAAGAAGAGCCCTAGAGTGAATAGCAACCCTTCCCAACCGAAGGTGCAGCAATTCTGTACCTGTGCTGGGCCAGGGCTGTTTTTCTTATTAACCTGCATGGACTTTAAGACTGTCAACTCAGGGACCCGCCCTCCAAAAGGAGAGGGTGTCCCTTGAATGGGCTCCTGCACTTGGTCATCAGCTTGTGAGCCCACATCCCAGGAACCAAGCTGACTGTTTAATAATCTTTGGCAAAGACAACTGAACTACCATATGTGAAGGTACTTTGTAAACTGTTAGGTAACACACAATTTACTATTCTTGCTGTTAACCAGACCCACATTCAAAATGACAACATATTTACTAACTTATGTATAAATGTGTATGTTAATATATTTATTGACATAATAAATACTTATTAACATGGCAATATGTTCATGCTCTGTTACATTCAAAAAGCAGCTTACAAAATAGAATGATCCCATTTTAAGGGATGGGTGGGTGATCACAGGAACAGGAATAAACACACCAAAATGTCAACATAGATTATCTTTAGAAGTGCGTTGTGGGTGATTTTTTCTTTTCTTTCCTTTTCTTTTTTTGTTTATTCATATTTTCTATTTTTTTCTATAGTGAACATGTTTTCCTTCCGTAATTTAAAAAACGTAAAATGATTAATTAACAAAATGCCTCCACCTCATCCTACACACGACAGGCAGAGAGTCACCGTGGCACGATGGCCTCTGGCTGTCACCAGTGCCCTCCCTGCACAACACAACCAAAGGGCAGGCACTGCTTTTCTTGAGGGGGTCTGGGCCATTCTTAGCTTACGCTCCACCACAGCACAGAGGAGGCCTAGAGAACTATACTCGAAGAACAGTGAGACAAACTCAGCTGGCCCTGGGCACCCACCAACTGCAGAGGCCCAAGGCCCCGCATGAGCTCCAGGAGGGGAGTGGGAGGGAAGGGGGTTGAATTCAGGCTCAGCCCTGTACCTGACAATGAAGCCATACCCTTACCTTACACACTCAAGGCCCATAAGGTAGAAACAAGATAGAAATAAAATGATACGTGGAAGACACCAAGCCTGTTTTGCAGAATACCAGGGAAACCACAGATATGCAGACAACCTGCTGACAGCCCCTTCAGGCACGCTGAGGGACTAGGACAACCAATGGTGAACTTTGATAGTGAACTTTAGACATCACAGGCTGAAAATCCACCCCATGTAACATAGGAAACCCCCCTGAATTTGCACATGCAACCCATGAAGAGGCATGAAGAACAGTTGAGCCTGGGCAGAGAACTCCAGAAACGTACAAATTACTTTCCACCGACCGTTTCCCAGCACCCACCGCCCCTGCCTCTTATTCCCTACTTCCATGATAAACATCCTGCTCAACAGCTGATCAACTGGGGAGACATATCTGAGCATTGCCTCCTGCCTCCTTGCTTGGCCACCCTGCAATAAATCCTTTTTCTCTCTGCAGAAGACCGTTGCCTCGGTGTTTGGTCTTTCCATCGTACAGCGGGAAGCAAGTCCACTTGCTTGGTCATAACAGAGTAAGTATGTATTCAACAAACATTTCTTGGAGGAATAAATGCATTAGAAGTCAGTCTGGGAACCAGCTCTGCCCCGAGTTCCTAGACATGCTTTGGCCCTCTTGGGACAGGCTGCTGGGTCCCAGGCATGGTGGGCCAATCACCCTGGAAGAGGGTGCCCAAAGCGCAGGAGTAAGAGTATATAGATGGTGACGTGGCTAAAAGCACAGAGTTTCAAGAGACACATGTCTAGTTCAAATCACAGCTTTACCTCTACCACCTGGGTGAACCTAGGCAACTGATTTCAATCATCTAAGCCTTGGTTACCTCATCTGTAAAATGGAAATAATAATAGCTACTTTTGGAGTCATCTCCAAATTAAAGACAAGCTTCTTGCCATGGATAAGCTCTCTTTCCCCTTTTCTGTGGGATGTAATTATTCTGAAGTCACTTTCACTCAGATGTAACCATTCAGAAAAGAATAACACGCCGAGGGATGCTGAAAGGACCTGAGTTCCTGAATGATCTCAAGGTGCAAAGTTGCCCCACCAGCCTAGACAGGCTGGACTACTCTTGAAAAAGAAGTACATTTCTACCATCAGTAGGTCTCTTTGCGATAGCAGATTAGCTTAATTAATACATTAACTAATCTCATTAGCCTACAGTCAAGCAATGAAAGTGTAGGTTGAAGCATATGAAATTGCTGCTTTTGTGGGTGAAAAACAGTTGAATATCAGGATACAGCTCAACCTAATGAGATCTAGTCAGATATTTTAAGGAAAGGAAAACTCTTTTCTTCACAATAGGTACTTCACCCATAATTAATGTGTAGTGAAATAAGATTCAATATACAGAAGCTATAAAACATCATTGAAAGAAATTAAAGAAGGTCTAAATAAACAGGAAGATATCCCATGTTCATGGATTGAAAGACAATATTATTTAGATGGCAATACTCCCCAAAGTGATCTACAGACTTAACATAATCCCCATCAAAATTCTAGCTGCCTAATTCTCAGAAACTGACAAAATGATCCTAAAATTTGTATGGAAATTGAAGAGATTTGGAATAGCAAAAATAATCTTGAAAAAGAAGAAAGTTGGAAGACTCACACTTCCTAATTTCAAAACTTAGTACAAAGCTACAGTTCTTAAAACAGGTGGCACTGGCAAAATGGGAGACACATAGATCAATGGAGTAGAATTGAGAGTCCAAAAATAAACTCTTTCATTTGTGGTGAACTGCTTCTTGACAGGGATGCCAAGACAATTCAATGAGGAAAGAAACAGTCTTTTAAACAAATGGTGCTAGGACAACTAGATAGCCACATGTAAAAGAATGAAGCCGGGCTCCTACCTCACACCACATACAAAAATTAGGTCAAAATGGAACAAAACGGAACAAAATGGACCTATATGTAAGAGCTAAAATTACAAAACTCTTAGAAGAAAACATACGTATAAAACTTCATGACTTCGTTTCTTAGATATGACACCAAAAGCACAAGCAATCAAAGAAAAAACTGATAAACCGAACGTCGTCAAAATTAAAAATGCTTGTGTTTCAAAGGATATCATCAAGAAAGTGAAAAGAAAACCCACAGAATGGGAGAAATTATTTGCACATCATGTATCTGATAAGGGACTTGTATCTGGACTATATAAAGAACGCTTTCAACATAAAAATGGAAGGACATATAACCCAATTTTAAAATTGGCAAAGGATTTGAACAGATAGTTATTCAGAGAAGATATACAAATGGCCAATAAGCACATGGAAAGATGCTCGATGTCATTAGGGAAACACAAATCAAAACCACAGTGAGATATACCACTTCACATCCACTAGGATGGTTATAATAAAAAATAACAAGTGTTGAGAGGATGTGGAGAAATTGGAACCCTCATGCGTTGCTAATGGTAATGGCTGTGGTAAAAACTGTCTGGCAGTTCCTGAAGAAGTTAAATATAGAATTACCATATGAATCAGAAAATTTCACTCCTAGGTGTATACCATCCAAGAGAACTGAAAACATATGTTCACACAAAAGCATGTAAACAAATGTCCACAGCAGCATTATTTACATTAGACAAAAAGTGAAACAACCCAAATGTCCATCAACTAAAGAACAGACAAATTGTGGTGCACCCATACGATGGAATATGATTCAGCTATTAAAAGGATGAAGTTCTGAAAAACATATATGAACCCTGGAAACATTATGCAAATGAAAAAAGCCAGTCACAGAAGAGCACATACTGTATGATTCCATTTATATGAAATGTCCAGAAGAGACAAACCCATAGTGACAGAAAGTAAATTAGTGGTTGCCAGGGGGTAGGGGTAGGGGTAGGGTAGGGGGTATGAGGGAATGACTACTAATAGGTATTGAGGGTTTTTTTGAGTGATAAAAAATATTCTGGAAATAGTCAGTGGTTGTCATGGGTTGAATGGTAGCCCTGAAAAGATATGTCCATGTCCTAATACCCAGAATCCTTATTTGCAACAGAATCTGCCCCAGAGTCTCTGGAGAGAGTATGGCCCTGCTGATACCGATTTCAGACTTTTGGCCTCTAGACTATAAATTTGTATTGCTTTAGGCCACCAGGTTTGTGGTAATTTGTTACAGCAGCCTTAGGAAACTAATAACAATGATGATCAATGTAAAACATTGTAAATTTACTAAAAACCACCGGCTTATACATTTTAAAAAGTGCACTTTACAGTATGTGAGTAATACCTCAATAAAGCTGTTATTTAAAATATACACACACACAAGCTCACTTTACAACAAGTAAAATATACACACACAACAAGCTCACTTTACAACAAGAAGCAACAACTTCATAGATGAAATACGATGATAATCTACAGTCCTTTCTTTTGCCTACCAAGGTGATGCTACTGTCTCACAGTCATGAGGATGCTTACTCTGTAGATGCTCATCCTCCCATCAGTGGGAGAAAGATTTTTAGATCCAACATGTCCTTGAGACCTCTTGGGCTGACATTAACTAAGGGGAACGGTTGGTCTAATCTTTGACTCTGCAGTTCTGGGCGCATGCTTGAGACCTATCTCTTCCCATTTCTATATCAATGCTCGACAGGCAAGACAGAGCCTTGACTAAAAGCTTAACTGGATAACTGGAAAGGATAATTTCCAGCCCACCCAGAAAAAAGAGACAGCACAAACAATACTCATCAGCTGAAGGGCTTATAGTGAGAACAAGTCCAACAGTAACAGCCACTGTTGCTGAGCAAGCCAGGGTGACCGTGGGGAGGGTCTCCAGGACTGTCTGGGTACCCTCACCACCCTAGAGGTCAGTACGCACTGCCCCTAGAATCTCCTGGTCCTTCCTAGGGAGCAATCACCAACACAAAGGGGGCTACACAGAGGTGGTACTTGCCCCCTAGCACTGGGGGGATTTCTGGCAGATGAAGGTGTTAGAAACTGTCCTTTGGCAACGTGGGATTTAGTGTAGATTGCTCTGAAGGGGTCACCTAGACCTACCTGGGGTGCCTGGGGTTCTATGCAACCCCAATTCTCCAAGTCCCGAAGCATCTGTGCAGCCAAAATAGATCTGGGGAGCGCTGACCCTGCACCTCTGGACCTTACCTCCACACGTCGCTGCCTTTGGAAAACATGGAGGCACGAATGACTTCAGGTGCCATCCAGGCATACGTCCCTGCTGCGCTCATCTTGGTGGTTCGGTGCCATTCCCGAGCCAGGCCAAAATCGGTGATCTTCAGAACCTTTTTGCTCAGGTCTCCGTTCTCCACCTTCTGAAGGATCAGTACTGGGCAAGGAAAGGAATACAGAAGAAACCAGAGTCTGCGTGAATCACGGGGAAACCACACAACATAGAGCCCTCCCGCCATCCTCTTGTCCTCTCCTGCAGGCTCCATCATGTGGCTCCCATGGGTGGGTGGTGGGAGCCGCCATCTTTAAACACCTAGGACGCACCCATTTTGGCGCCAAGTACTTCACAGGCATTATCTTCAACCCTCGCAACAACCTCATGAGGTACATACGATTGCCGTCGCTGCTCTACAAACAGGTGAGGAAGCTGAGATACAGCACCACTAAATAAATCTTCCAAGGCCACTCAACTAATAAGCCAGGACTGAAACCCTGGCAGCCTGGCTGGAGAGCCTTCCCTGCTGCCATGCCACCATACGGCCCACTCACAGCCTACCCTTCTGAGGAGCGGCTACCCGGCCTTCCTGACCTCCAGGCCACCGCTGGGCTTTGAGCACTCTCACAGCACCAGGAGTGGAGGTTGCCTGCTGGGCTTCTAAGGTTTCCGACAGTGTCTCAACAGTTTCCATGAACCTCTCCACGTGACTTTATTTAAAGTCTTAAGAAAGCATGTCTTAGTTTCAGGTGGCCAACATTGTTAACCAACTATCCTCCAATATAAAATAAAAACTAAAGAAAAAAAAAAGCAGGTCATTTGGGCAGAGATTTTCCCTTAATCCAGGAACTCAGCAGCACCCACTGGGGAGTGGCTGACAGGCTGGAGGTCAGAGGGCACACACGCTGAGGCTCACCCAACATGACGGCTCCAGCGAGAAGCATGCCCTCGTGGGAGCCAATCTCCCCCAAAAGAGCAAAAATGCCCATCGACTAAAGTGCTGTAAGCAAAGGCCAGAAACCCTGCCTGAGTCGGCAGCGAGCGAGCTCCTGGGATACGAGGAGGCTGAACCTCCATCTCCACAGGTGGGACGGTTCCAAGGGCCCTGGGTCAGCACCACCTCTGTGGGCCAGACGCTGAGCCACCGGGAGTTCAGAGCTCTGTACACGGGATTTCAGGGAAGGAAGGAAGATTCTCTCTGCTGTTCAAGTCTAAATGGGGAGAGTGGGGTAAGGGGGCTGGATTTGGGGGCAAGAGCCGCAGGGAGTCCCTCAAGTCACACGACGGTACTTTTCTCTTCCTGCTCCCCCAAACCCCGCCCCGGCACACGTCTACTGAAGTGTTACATAATGAAAGGACGTGGGCCAAAGATCTCTACGTCCTACATGCTTCCCAGAACATCAGCAGTAAAGAGGGATTACAAGCAGCTGTAGGGCTGGAAGCATAAGAGAAGTCAGTGCCAGCCACTCCCTAGATCTAATGGACTAAGCCTCCTTCCTCCACACCCTCCCCCCTGCTCCCCTGACACACCCCACCCGCTCCAAGCTTCCAGCATCCTGATGGGTCCAAGCCTCTAAAAGCTTGGGCAGATGAAAACGAACAAACAAAAAACAACTTCCTACATCTCATCTAATCACAAAACTCTTTCCAGATTCTTCTGTGCCTCTCTCCCCTTCTCTGCGGGTAGACAGATAACGGACTGACATGCATGCAGACTGCTGGGGAAGTGGCACCACAGAAACCCACCATGCCCTCTGCAGTGGCGGCAACCAGCTGCTGAGCATTTCCGAGTCGCCCTTAAACAGAGGATTCAGAGAGAGCCTTTCCCCTTACAGATCTAATGGGGCTCAGTCCTGTCACCCGAGGCCACCAGGTGGCTGGGACAGGGTGAGGTAGGAGCTGGGTAACAGTTTCACCATGCTGTATGGGTCCAGCTGAGCTTTCTCAGAGCCTCTGCAGGAAAGGGAAGGCAGAGAGGTTTAGATTCTGCGACAGGAAATTGGTTTTTACAAATGGGATGGCATGCTGAAGATGATTTTTAAAATACATCAGTCTGTCAGATGGCTTAAGAGGGATGGCCGAAAGATGAAGACGGGGCAAGAACCAGCCCAGGGGCAGTCTGTCTAAACTGGAATGCATTTAGACAGTGCACGTCCAGCCCAGTTGCACCTAATCTCCATGACTCCCTGATGCCTTACATCCAGCTGACCTCAAACATTTATCCCAACAGGATAAATGCCCCTGAAGGCATCTGAGTTAGAAAGCCCTGGCCTAGGGATTCTGCCCCCAGCAAAGGAGAGCGGGCTATAATCCTGGCAGCTAATAATTCCAGCAATGATTCTCAAGAAAAGTGTCCTGAAATACTGATATCTACCAAGTACGCATTACTATTAACAATTAAAGCAACAAAGTTTGTGAAAGCTTTACTTTTTTTTTTTTTGGAGATTTTAGAAATTGAGATGAAATTCACATAACGTGAAATTAACCATTTTAAAGTGAACAATTCAGTAGCATTTAGTACATTCACAACGTAGTACAACCATCCCCTCTACCTAGTGCCAAAACGTTTTCATCACCCCCAAAAAGGAAATTCCACACCCATTAAGCATTGTTCCCCATTCTCCCCTCTTCCCAGCCTCTGGCAACCACCAACCTGCTTCCTATCTCTATCGATTTACCTATTCTGCATATTTCATATAAATGGAATCATACAATATGTGACACATCTGGTTATTTCACTTAGCATGTTTCCAAGGTTCATCCACATTGTTGCTCATACCAGCACTTTACTCCTTCTTCTGACTGCATAATATTCAATCATATGTATATACCACTATTTGTTTCTCCTTCTGTCCATTGACAGACATTTGGGTTGTTTCCATCTGTTGGTTACTGTGAATCTACTATGAACACGTGTACACGTATACTTGTTTGAGTACCTGTTTTCAATTCTTTAGGAGTGGAATTACTAGTTTATATGGTAATTCTATGTTGAACTTTTTGAAGAATCACCAAACTATTTTCCACAGCAGCTGAACCATTTTACGTTCCCATTAGCAATGTATGAAGGTTCCAATTTCTCCACATCCTCACCATACCTGTCATTTTCCTTTTTCTTATTATAGCCATTCTAGTGGATGTGAAGTGGTATCTCACTGTGGTTTTGATTTGCATTTCCCTAATAACTAACGACGTTGAGCATCTTTTCATGTGCTTTCTGGCCATTTGTATGTCTTCTCTGAAGAAATGTCTGTTGTTTTGTTGTTGAGTTATGAGTTCTTTATATATGCTGGATACTAGACCCTTATCAAATATGTGATTTGCAAATATTTTTCCCTCTCTGTAGGCTATCTTTATACTTACTTGATAATGTCCTTTGATGTACAAAAGTTTTTAATTTAGATGAAGTCCACTTTATCTATTTTTCCTTTTGTTGCTCATACAGTACTTTTGATGTAATACCAAAGAGCTGTCAAATTCAAGTTCATGAAGATTTGCCCCTATGTTTTCTTCTAAGAGTATTACAGTTTCAGCTCTTATATTTAGGTTGTTGATCCATTCTTCTTTAATTTTTGTATATCATATGAGAAAAGGGTCCAACGCCATCCTTTTGCATGTGGATATCCACTTTTCCCAGTACTGTTTGTTAAAGGGGAAAGCTTTACTTTTTAAAACAGAGTGGAGCATAGTTCTCTCCAAACACGTTTTCCTGGGTAGGAGAGAAAGGTTATATTCACAGCAGCTTACTTATCTGTACCACTGCTGTGAGCCCATTCCAAGCTTCTACCGCTGACAAGCAGCTGCAGCAGTAACAAACTACTGTGCTTTACTTCTTGGAAAACGTAAGGGTGTTTTATCAAAATCTGGTGAAGTCCATGAAAGTGTATTGTGTAAGCCTCCCCTTTCATGGGGGGCAGTGGAACAAATGCTGAAAACTAACAAATCCAAGTCAAGAGGGGACCAGCCAGGATAAGAGAAAGAGGGAGAAAAAGATGCATTTGAACTAAAATCCTAGTGATTAACCAGATATAGGGGCTTGATGGAGAAAGGAGACATCTCCCGCCTTTCAGACATGGGTGACAAGTAGAATGGTCGCGCCCCTGACTGAGAAGTTGAAAGACAAAGCCCATTTGAGGAAACCAAGTTCAGTCTGGGACATAATGGATTTAGGGTGACAGTAACAACAGTCATGCAGAACAGAAAAAAGAAAAAAAAAAAAAAAGAGCAGACAATCTAAATCCCAGGCTTGACATTTTCTATGTAACCCTGGGTAAGTTTCATAGACTCTACATCTCTAGTCCTGCTTCTATAAAATGGGGATAAAGGTTAAAGGCAATACAGTAATAAAGCACCTAGCAGAATGCCTGACACATAATTAGGAGCTCAGGACATTACAGCTATCATTACTACGATTACGACTAAGTGTCTCATACATAAGTGAAAACCATGGGACTCCAAGTTCAAGGTATTGAGAACCCTGGTAGGAAGCCTGGCAGGCCCTGACACATAATAACCATGTAATAAATTTTTACTGTATAAATAAATGGAATGGTTGATTAAATAATAATGATAGCTACCCATTATTGCTCATTTACTATGTACAGGCATACCTCGTTTTATTGTGTTTCACAGATATTGCATTTTTTTACAGATTGAAGGTTTGTGAGAACCCTGCACTGAGCAAGTTTATTGGCGCCATTTTTCCAACAGCATTTGCTCACTTCCTGTCTCTGTGTCACACGTGGCAATTCTCACGATATTTCAAACATTTTCATTATTATTACGTCTGTTATGGTGATCAGTGATCTTTGATCTTACCGTTGTAATTGTTTTGGGGAACCACAAACCATGCCCACATAAGATGGCAAACTTAATCGGTAAGTGCTGTGTGTGTTCTGATTGCTCCACCAACTGGCTGTTCCCCCATCTCTCTTCCTCTCCTCGGGCCTCCTTATTCCCTGAGACAAAACAATACTGAAATTAGGCCATGTAATAACCCTACTATGGTTTCTAAGTGTTCAGGTGAAACTCTCTCACTTTAAATCAAAAACTAGAAATGATTAAGCTTGGTGAGGAAGGCATGTCAAAAGCCAAAAAAGGCCAAAAGCTAGGCCTCTTGTCTCAGTGAGTCAAGTTCTGAATGTAAAGGGAAAGCTCTTGAAGGAAATTAAAAGTGCTACTCCAGTGAACACACCGATGATAAGAAAGCAAAACAGCCTTAGTGCCAATGTGGAGAAAGTTTTAGTGCTCTGGATAGAATATCAAACCAGCCACAACATTCCCTTAAGCCAAAGCCTAAACCAGAACAAGACCCTGACTCTCTATGAAGGCTGAGAGAAGTTAGGAAGCTGCAGAAGAAAAGTCTGGAGCTGGCAGAGGTTGGTTCAAGAGGTTTAAGGAAAGAAGCCGTCTCCATAACATAAAAGAGCAAGGTGGAGCAGCAAGTGCTCATGTAGAAGCTGCTGCAAGTTATCCAGAGATCTAGCTAAGATCGTTAATGAAGGGGGCTCCACTAAACAACAGATTTTCAGTGTAGATGAGACAGCATTCTATTGGAAGAAGATGCTACCTAGGACTTTCATAGCTAGAGAGGAGAAGTCAATACCTGACTTCAAAGCTTCAAAGGACAGGCTGATTCTCTTTTTAGGGGCTAATGCAGCTGGTGACTTTAAGCTGAACCCAATGCTCATTTACCATTCCAAAAATCCTAGGTCCCTTAAGAATTATGCTAAATTTACTCTGCCTGTGTTCTCTAAATGAACAAGGAAGCCTGGATGACAGCACATCTGTTTATAACATGGTTTACTGATTACTTTAAGCTCACTGTTGAGACCTACTGCTCAGAAAAAGACTCCTTTCAAAATATTACTGCTCACTGACAATACATGTGGCCACCCAAGAGCTCTGATGGAGATGTACAATGAGATTCTTGTTGTTTTCATGCCTGCTAACACAACATCCATTCTGCACCCCGTGGATCAAGGTGCAACTTCGCCTTTGAAGACTTAAAACTATTTAAGAAATACATTTCTTAAGGCTAGAGCTGCCATAGTGATTTCTCTGATGGATCTGAGCAAAGTCAACTAAAAACCTTCTGGAAAGGATTCAACATTCTAGATGCCATTAAGAACATTCATGATGTTCAAAATATCAACATTAACAGGAATTTGGAAGAAGTTGGTTCCAACCCTCATGGATGACTTTGAGGGGTTCAAGACTCGGATGGAAGAAGTAACTGCAGATGTGATGGAAACAGCAACTAGAATTAGAAGTGGAGCCTGAAGATGGGACTGAATTGCTGCAATCTCATGATAAAACTTTAACAAATGAGGAGTTGCTTCTTAATGGATGAGCAAAGAAAGTGATTTCTCGAGACGGAATCTACTCCTGGTGAAGATCATTGAAATGACAAAGGTAGAATATTACATAAAACTTAGTTGATAAAGCAGCTGCAGGGTTTGAGAGAACTGACTCCAATATCAAAAGAAGCTCTACTGTGGGTAAAAGGCTATCAAAAAAGCATTGTATGCTATAGAGAAATCATTTGTCTATAGATGAGAAATAAGAGTCAATCAATGCAGTAGACTTCACTGTCTTATTTTAAGAAATGGCCACCCTGATCAGCCAGCAGCCCTCGACACTGAGGCAGGACCCTCCACCAGCAAAAAGATATGACTCACTGAAGGTTCAGATGATGGTTAACATTTTTTTAGCAATAAAGTTTTTTTTTTTTTTTTGTGGCCTCTCCCGTCGCGGAGCACAGGCTCCGGACGCACAGGCGCAGCGGCCATGGCTCACGGGCCCAGCCGCTCCGCGGCATGTGGGATCTTCCCGGACCGGGGCACGAACCCGTGTCCCCTGCATCGGCAGGCGGACTCTCAACCACTGCGCCACCAGGGAAGCCCTTGGTTTAGTCTTCCTTTCTTTTAAAGTTTACTGTCAAAGGTATATACACATAAAAGAGTGTATTAAAAACACGATTTGGGGCTTCCCTGGTGGCGCAGTGGTTGAGAGTCCGCCTGCCGATGCAGGGGACACGGGTTCGTGCCCCGGTCCGGGAAGATCCCACATGCCGCGGAGCGGCTGGGCCCGTGAGCCATGGCCGCTGCGCCTGTGCGTCCGGAGCCTGTGCTCCGCGACGGGAGAGGCCATGACAGTGAGAGGCCCACGTACCGCAAAAAAAAAAAAAAAAAAAAAGATTTAAAGAAAATAAGATGAAAACCCATATGACTCCATCCAGTCCCTCAGAAGCTCCACACGTTCCTCTCCATCACATCCCTTCCCTCTCCCCAGACGTCTCACAATCTTGACTTCTGTTATTTATCCGTTTACCTCACTTTGTCATCTTACCACCTATGTATACATCCATAAATTAAGATATTGCTTAGTTTTGTAAAAGTGAGTGACAAGCACAAATGTAGCTGTGTATACTAGTTTCCTAGGGCTGCCTAACAAATTAACACAAATGTGGTGGCTTAAAACAACCGAAATCTACTGTCTCTCAGATCTGACGGCAAGAATTGTAGTCTAAAATCAAGGTGTCGGCCATGGCCATGCTACCTCCAAAGGCTACAGGGAGAATCCTCCCTTGCCTCTTCCAGCTCCTGGTGTCTGCCGGCAATTCTTGGTGTTCCCCAGCTTAGGGCAGCATAACTCCAACCTCTTCACTGGCCATCTGCCCTCTGCATCTATCTCTGTTCTTCACATGGCATTCCCATCGCCATGTGTCTGTATCCAAATTTCCCTCTTCTTATAAAAACATCAGGCATTGGACGAGGTCCAGTCCCTATCCAGTAGGACCTCATCTTCACTTGATTACAAAGATCCTATTTCCAAATAAGGTCACATCCACAGGTTAGAACTTCATCATGTCTTTTTCAGGGGGACACAATTCTACCCACAATACAGTAAAAATACTGCCTTTTGTTAGATGAAGGCTCTCAAGGAAATAAGCTAAATACAGCGTCTGGCCATGGTCCCAGAGAGCTGACTAGAGCCCTTTCTGGGAAAGTCAGTAAGCACGATCATATATGAGTAGTAGAAAAACTGCATAGATGACCACAGTGGGGACATGTGGCAGCAGGGAACTGCGGGGAGAGATGCAGATACTGGACATCCATCAGAAATTTGGTTGGGGAGTGGGCTCCCTGTATTTTCTGTTTCTAAATTCACTCGGGTTCTTGGGGTTGGGCAAAGAAAACACTTCCGTCTGTCCAGCCAACAGGACAAAGAGCTTCATCAGCACATGAGCAAGACAGCCAAATACAGAGAAGAATCCTGACCAGGCTCCCCAGGTAGTCATTCTTCAGGTTAAATTGACGGAACACCAGCAATAGGTGAGTTGGTGATGAGCGTCCTGAGTCACACTACCGGATCTAAACTGCCCCCCTCTATGTCCGATGCACAGCTGCTCGCCTGGGATCTCCTTTCACAGTCCTCGGGTTTCCCTTTATCTATCTCCCACGTCCTGTGCCCCACTTTCTCTTTCTGCTGCTTTCCTCTTACTTTGGTGATATACATTCTCCAACAGCTCTTTAGAAAGAACGCATGGAAGGTACATTTTTTTTTGTTAGAAAATGTCTACATTCCATCCCCATACTTGGCATAAAAATGATTGGAGATTTTCCTTCATCGTTTTGAAGGCATCGTGCATCAATTTCTTGCTTCCAACACTGCAGTTAAGGAGCCCCGAGCCATTTTGCTTTCTGATGCTCTGTATGTGACATGTCTTTTTCTTTTGGGAAATTTTTAGTCTCTTCTTAATCCCCAGTGTTCTGAAATATCAAAGGAATAGGAATACATCTTGGGTGGGGACTTCGTGAGTACTTCCAAATCTGAACTCTCATGCTCTTCAGTTACAGGGAATTTTCTTGAAGTATCTTACTGTTATTTTCCTCCCCTATATTTCTCTGTTTTCTCTCTCTCTAGAACCTCTATTATTTAGGTATTAGTCTTTCTTTACTGGTCCTCCAGTTTTCTTATCTTTTCTCCTCTATTTTTCATCTTTTTTGCTTTTTGATCTTCTTTCTGAGATGTCATCACTTTGTCTTCTAACCCTTCTATTGGGTTTCTTCTCATTTCCCCTATCATGATTGTAATTTCTAATGGACCTCTGTTTTGTTCTCTGAATTTTTTTTTCAATTGAGTGGCAAGAGCACATGTAGCCGTGTAATGCCTTGTTTCTGTAATACGGGCACAATATCCTTTCTTTTACCTGAGCATATTACTAATGGTTCTTTTTTTATTTCTTTGTTTCTCCCAGTGCAGTCTGTCTCAGCTGCTTTTTCTATTTGTGCTTTGGTCTCTAATACACTTTTGCTCAGAGTTGCTGTACTCCTTGATTGTCTGTTCATGATCAAGAACCAAATTGGGCTTATGCTTTAAAAAGGAAATCCTTATGTTTCAAAGGTACATACTGAAATATTTACCCAAAAAAACATAATGTCGCAGATGTACTTCAAAATAATCAAGGGTGGAAATGAGTGGGGTGACTGAAGAGACAAGATTACCCATGAGTTGGTCATTATGGAAACTGCCTGAGTACATGGGGGTTCATCATGCTGTTTCTCCTTCCTTGTGTGTGTGTTTTCCATAATAATAAGTTTGGGCGGGGGTTGGGGGCAAGGAGTGAGGGATCAAAAGCTAACTAGAACCTCTAAGCACACAGAAGGAATCTGTCAACTTCCAGCTTCTCTGTAGGGAGAGCCAGGGAAGCCTAGACAAGAACACCTGTGGTCATTCTGTTGAGCTGGTCAAGCACTCTTCCAACTGTGGGAAAATAAAGGTCTGGCTGCCAGTGTGCTGGGAATCAAGTTGGGGGAGGGCCAAGGTGGTCGCAGGCTTCCGTATGTAAACAGTTATCTCATCACTCCATTTTTAAATTAAAGTCTCCATACCCATACCCTGTGCCTGCGTCCCCCAGTCCAGAAACCAGTTTCCTCTTCCAAAAGGAAAGGCAGGCAGCTGGCGGCACGGAGTGGAGGAGGAATGCATTTCATATCATCGCTACCTGACCCGTTTTATTTTAGCACCCGCTTCACTCCAGTTCTGGAGGTACCAGGTGCTGCCAGTTCCTAGACTTTTAGGGATTCTGTGATATAAATTCGTTCTTTGCTTTCCTCACTGTCAGGTTAAAATTATCTTTCTCAAACCTCCTAAGTTAGTTACGGCTCATCTGTTTTCCAGCTTCTAAAACTTCGCTACTGTTGTCTACTCTGCTGTTGGTCTTGTGAGTTCCTGTAGTTCTAGCTGGGTTTTAAGAGAGAGCACAAGCTGAGGTAGTATTTGTATGTGTTCAGCCTGCCATCCCAGCCCAGATCCTGCCTTTGCTTTCGTTAGTTTGCTGGGGTAGGGAGAAGGAAACTGACGTAGTCTGTATCCAGAGGTATCCTGCAGGGGCTTCCAGCTTTCCTTGGCTTGGGTCTTCTATCTCTCCCAGTTGGAGAAATCTGTCCTCTTGCTCGCTCCTGTCAAAGCTCAGAGTTCAACCACCAGATGTACGTCACAGCATCCTCTCCCACCTTAACCAGAACTATCTCTGAGCTTCAACAAGGCAGAAAGGAAAAAGCAACAGATGAAGACCCAGAACGCCTGGGTTCTGGCTTCAGCATTGTGCGATCTTCACCAGGCCCCTGTGCCCCCATCTCTGACATTCTCAGAGTCTATAATTCCCTGAAAGCTGTGTTGGTTTCTCCTGGGGTCAGCCAAGCTCCACCACCCACCTGAGCTGAAGCACAGCTACACTCAAGGGCGAAGAGGAGTTAGGCCAAATGATTCTACCCCAGAGAAAAGCTCCACTCACCAGACACAGCCAGGCCTGAGTCAGCACTGGAGACGCTAGCTTCCTGCAGCCCATTGCCTGCAGTGGAGGTGGGAAGAAGACCTTGGGCTCCAGCCCCACCCAGCAGCCCAGGGTACCAACAGGCCAGCAGTAAGCACACAGCAGGCCCTCTGTGGTGCTGAATCAGCCAGAGCCACATAGAAGAGCCTCACTCATGGGGCACCAGCATGCAGTGAGAGCACGGCCAACATCCAAGCCCCAGCCTCTCCTGCGCCCTGGCCCTCAGCCCACTGTCCCTCCAGGCAAGACCAAGAGAGGCCAGACAGACTTGCTCGCCCAGGCAAGTGATTCACCACCTAGACTTCTTGACTCTGCGTCTCAGCAGAGGTGTGGTGCTGCCATGCCGGCAGCCGCTGAGGACCCAGCCGCGTTCAGCACTGTCAGCAGAGCCGCGCTAAGCCAGCATAGAAAACCGTGCTTCCCAACAAACATTTGGGCACAGGCAGCCAGAAATCCCTGTCGGAAGAACTACAGAAAGGTGGGGAGAACCGGGTGCTTGGGGATTTAGGTTCCACCCCCTCTTGGTAAAGAAGAGGAAACCAAAGTTAACGGATGTGTGCGATGAACTCCTGGCAAAGCCAGAGAACAGTCAGTACAGTGAGTGACCTTGTCCTATGACCCAGAGCCAGGGCAAAGCTGAACTGTAATGACCTCCCTTTCTGGGCCTGTAACCTGAAGAGGCATAATAGGCGCTCAATAAATACTTGTCCTGAATGAATGAATACAAACCACCCGCAAAGGTTTCTAATTAAGTCAGTTAAGGAGTGGCCCCCAAATACCTGTTTGAGGGTTGACTACACTGGCTTCACCAAAGAAGCTACGGCAATGATTCCTAATCTTTTAAAACATGTCCGTTCAGCTTACAAAATGTTATTATGATGGCAGATGTACTTTTAGTGTGTGTTGATTAAGAAAAAAACAATAACCAGAGCTCATGTTCGGGGGGGCCTTCGTGTGCGCTGCAGCTGAGCTAAGTTATTTAAATGCATAATCTTTTTTTTCTTTTTTTAAATAAATTTATTTATTTATTTATTTATTGGCTTCATTGGGTCTTCGTTGCTGTGCACGAGCTTTCTCTAGTTGGGGCGAGCGGGGGCTACTCTTTGTTGCGGTGCGCGGGCTTCTCATTGCGGTGGCTTCTCTTTGTTGCAGAGCACGGGCTCCAGGTGCACGGGCTTCAGTAGTTGTGGCACGCGAGCTCAGTAGTTGTGGGGCACGGGCCTAGCTGCTCCGCGGCATGTGGGATCTTCCCGGACCAGGACTTGAACCCGTGTCCCCTGTACTGGCAGGCGGATTCTTAACCACTGCGCCACCAGGGAAGTCCTACGTGCATAATCTTATTTAATTCTCTCAACCATTCGGGAAGCCACTTCAGACGTGGAGCGTGAAATTCAGAGAGGCTGGTCCACAGGTGCAAGAGGCAGGGTCAGGACACAAGCCAGGTCTGGAGGAAATCACAATGAGAGCCCAGGACCACCATGCTGTATTAAACACCCCGATGAAAAGTGCTTTTAAATGAATTTGTATTTTATCAACACAACAGCACCTACACACCTTTGAAAAACAGAAATAGGAATAGTTACACTTTCTACAATGCATTTAGATTCAAAGGCACCTAGCAGTAGCCCCCTCCCCAGGGGTCTGCAGCCCACCACTGGGAACTGCTGACCACAGTGCTGCCACTGGAAGACCGTTCTGCAAAACAACAGCCAGTAACTGTCCCTGAGGAAAGGATCCACCTGTCTGCCATCATCTCGCATCCAAGCAGGTGTCCCAAAGCCTGTGCTTCCAGAGGAGTGGATGGGAGGGCATCTCCAAGGAAGGGTTAAAAGAGAAGGACAGAGTCAGCAGCATTTGTGATAAAGAGAAAACAAAGTGAAAACACAGCAGAAACGAACTGCTACTTTAGCAATCCTGGCAACGTATCATGAAAGGACTAACAAGGGATTAATGGTAGGAAAAGAGCCTAAAATCTGTGACCTAGACTGCTAGTCGCCCTGCAGTGGTTACTCTCCCCTCCTCCCATAGTAACAGAACCCTCCATTTCAAGATGGGCACCTGGCCACGGATAACATTAACATTTCCCAGGCTCCTTGTTCCAAGGTACAGCCAAGTGACTAAAAAGTATCATGTGGCTGCTTTCTGTAACCTGTCTTGAAAGACATCAGCTCAGGGCCTTTGGCCCTTCTTTTCACCCCTTCCTACACTGTGCTGCCCAGAACATGAACGTGATAGCTGGAGCTACCATCTTGGACCAGGAGGAGTAGATCGTGCCCAAAAGTTGGCAGAGCTATGGATGGGAAGGAGTGTAGGGCTCGTGGAACAGAGATGCCATGCCAACCATGGACTGTATCCCGTCCAACTTTTACATACAAGAGAAGAACTTCTTATTTCAGCCACTGTTACTTTGGGTGTCTGTTTCTCAGAGCTCACCTAATCTAACTAATACAAAGTTCAATTCCACTACTACAAAATCTCTTTATAGCAGAACAGAAGTAGACATATTAAAATTGAAAATCTAAACCAAAAGCAATATTCCAGGCAATAAAATCTCCATAAGATATAGCCGAAGATTTGGACGGCCTCTCCAAGCTGCTATAAAATGATTCAACTTGAAACGTGTTTCAGCTGCATATTTTTTTTAAGTAGAATGTCATGTTCTATATTAAGTGTTTACTTAAATCCCTCCCCCCCAGAAGCCCACGTGTATAGAGGGCCCATATGTATTGTGTTAAGTACTGAGTGTTCAAATATAAATTAAACCAGTACCTTCCCTCAAGAAGATCACTAACCAAGAGGGAGATTCAGGGAGTAAGAAAAGCTAGAGCAGGAGGTCTTTATTTTTTATTATGAGCCTTGGGATATAATTTGGCTTGTTAAACTAGATAATGTACATGCATTACTTTAAAAATACGTGTAAAAGAGATGCAGTAGGCAATTTAATAATATATGTGACTATATTATAATAAAGTATTAGTATACCAAAATACATAATTTGATCATACTACTTTTTGTTAAGAATATGCTATCTATCACATAGAAAAACACCTGAAGGATATATACCTAAATGCTATCAGTAGTTATCTCTGGGTACTGGGATTTGGGGTAACAAGTTATTTTTTTCTTTTATGTTCATCTATATTGTTGAAATCGCTAAAATAAACATGTATTTTTTTGTTAAAATTATGTCATTTAATAATAACAATAGCTACCATTTCTTGCATGCCTGCTATGTCCCAGGTATAATACTAGGAACTTCACATACGTCACCTCATCCAGTCTTCATCGCAACTCTGCAAGGGGGGTAACATCCTCATTTTATAAATGGGAAAGCTGGGCTCAAAGGTTAAGTAACCTTTCCACATCTAGGCAGAGAGAGAGGCAGGAGGTGACTCCTGCCCGTGCTCCTTCCCCTATACCTTGCTGCCCCCTCCCCTCGGGGGTCCCAGTGTTTAATAGTTTCATCTCTACAATACCTTGCATCTCCACAGTGCTGGTCTCTCCTATGCCACGGTGTATGAACCACATCTGCATCTGATGTGTCTTGGGGTGGGCTCAGATCATAAATTAATTGGGCAGGCTGCTCACCTAATCCTATGTCCTGTATGGACAGAGCCACTGCTAAGAGTGGTTTTCTCTGTCAAGTTTATGGCTAATTCTCACTGGGAGGGACAAGGAGGGATAACTGTGTCCAGAGCTGAAGAAAACTGGCAGAGAAGCCCCGGAAGCTAGGAGTCAAACCTAATTCTACTTGAGTCCACTGTCCTTTCCACTAGAACCCTGAGGGTCTCTAAAACCAAACCATTTGAGTATTGCTCTAGATCCTTCTAAGGGAGGGAACCGGTCCCTTTACATTTAAATGGGAGTGCTTTAGAAGTAAAGGCTGTAAATACTTGAGGAGCTAGAAGACACGCAAAGTGGGACAGCTTTGGCAAGGTGCAGTGGCAAAAGCTTGCTGGGGGGCAGCCTCTCACCAGCCTTAATTCAAGGCACAGGTGTGCTAAAAGCACTACGGCTGAGACAGTACATTAGCTTGAGGGTTGGGCGAAAGGTATGGACGGCGGGCAGGACAAGTCACCCTCCTGCGCCACCATTTTAGACGTTTTGAGTTTTGCTTTGGGTGATACAGGCTGACCCTGCAAACTCAATACCACTGACCATCTTTAAGTCACAGCCCTCTAGATGGTATAGCTAGGCAAACCATCAGTAAGGTCAGTGGGAGAGCTGGGGAGAGAAGACTTAAATGTTCAAAAGTGTGAGGATAAGAACTCATAAAGCAGAGAAATCCCAGGATCCTGAAGTTCCGCTACCAACACTTCATCCTCGAGACAGGTGTGTATCTGGTGCTAAGCAGTAGCAGGTGGGCCCAACACAGTTGTTCAGTGAAGCCCAAAACAAAAGGTTCTCAATCCAGAATCTCCACTTCAATTTACAGAATCCTCTCCCATCAGCCCTTCAGCCACTAGGCTGTAACGACCATGAAACACCCAACACTGACCCATCTCTAACTTTCCACCCACCTCTAGGACCCCTGGTGCTTGGCCCAGTGCGTATCTAACTGTCCCTTTCACAGGGCAATCTTCAGTTCCTGCCCCCACCCATACCAAGCCACCATCAGCATCTCTTCTTCCTTTTCTAAAACGTGTGCCCTACCCAGTGATTCACCTCTCGAACAGCAGAAAGGCCCTCCACAGAGCGGTAAGAAAGACTGAGTCTCATATATCAGAAAGGCAAAGAATAAGCATCAGCTCTGAAACTCTGGACCTGGGTTCCACTGCCACTAACAGGCAAACGTTACTCATTGCTCATTCATCCCAGAAAGGACCATTCTTCTTATTCAAAAACAGGGGAAGAGGTTATTTCAGAGAGGAAGATTCTCCTTGCTCCATCACAGTCCAGGGGTCAGAAAGTCCCCCCTATAAGTCCAGCCTGGAGCTATTAAAAATGGCCAAGGTGCACTGGATGGAATTCTGAGGCGCAAGGAGCAGCCCCTCACCAGAGGGTCACATGCCCCAGCAAGTCAGCTCTTGAGATGCTGGGCTTTGTCCACAGACCTCAGGGCCCCACCCTGAGGAACTGGAGCGTCCACCTCCTTTCTGGGAAGGAGGCACCACCACCATGGGTGGAAAGGGATCTGAGGTTAACTAAAGCCTCTAAAATACAACCGACGTCCAGGATCACACCTAGAACTGGGAGAGTATCCAGGTTGTTACTCCTAGGGATCGACACTCATCCCCACTAACATTCCTGCGTGAGAATCCACTGACTTTGGCCAGTAGAAGATACCAACTGCTTTGGTTCCTGGAAAAAGTCAGCAGACACCCAGATAGGCAAAAGGGGGAGGAACACAGAGGGATGAAGAGATGATCTTATAGAGGAAAACAGGAAGGCACGTCCCTCATTCTCACGTCTCTACGCCCATTCATTCTGGCCACAAGGCTACATCTGTAACCACTACCATCATCATTGCTGGTATTTACGGAGCATGCCGGGCACTGTGCTAAGCATTTTACGTGCACTATCTCATTTGAAACACTCAGGAGATGGGTAGTGTTTTCATCTCTATTTACAGATGAAGAAACAAGCTGTGGCTGAAGCAAGTGAGGATCTGCCTCAAAGTCACACAGCCAGGAAGTGGCAGAGCTGAGATGACTGGCTTCAGCTGCCACGCGCTTACCGATGATCTGATTCTGCCCCATCTTATTTGAGCACCTACTGTTGAGGACTCTGGAAATGACAAAGGGACCTCCTCCGAAGATGGTCACAAAATACACATGTGCTCTTGGAGCCGTAAAGAAGGGTCAGGGCTTAGTCCAAGGGAGAGCATCAGAAGGCCACTCTCGGTAGGCGGAATAATGTGATTCCAGTCCAAAGAGAGAAAAAACCTTGACGCCTTGGAGAAATAGGAAAGAGTCCCTTGTAGCTGGAGCAGAACCTTCATGAGGGGGAAAAGGAAAAGATGGAGCTGGAGTGCACTGGGCTGGGGCAGGAGCGAAAGACGCAGGCCACACGGAGGAGCTGGGATCTACCCTGGAGTCACAGGCAGTTTTTAAGCAGGGAAGTGGTGTGATCAGATTTGTGTTTTAGCAAAACACGGTTGCAGTGAGACAAATGGAACTGAAAAAGCAAGAGGCTGGCAGCAAGGACACAATAAGTAACATATTACAACTGTCCAGGGCACGTGGTGAAGAGTGAACTAGATACTACTGGGGATGGAGATGGGGATGATGGGAGAAGAGGCAGAGTCATTAATTACACGTACGGGGAGAAGGAACGGCTGGCTAGTCACAGGAGGACCCTCTGGCTTTGCACGGCCCACGGGAAGGTATGAGCATCCAGTGAGTACAGGGGCTTTTAGGGGCCCTATTCCCCTACGTCTGCACCAACATCCTCCCACCCACCCTTCCCTTCCAACAGGGACCAAAGCTGCCCATCCCCCCCCAGCCTCTCCACAGCCACGGAGGAACACGGCTCCTTCGCTTCCAGTTGTAGCCACCGACACACACATCACTGACTGCCACCGTCTGGACCACGTGCAGCTCCACGGTCCTGGCATGCCGAGACCAGACGTTATTTGCCAGAGCGGCTCCGTCCTGCACTGATCTGGCACGATGGGCCAGCCCCCGATGCCAGGGCCCCGTGCTTCACAGCGTCGGCCAAAGGTGTGCAGCTGAGAGCTCGGGGAACGGCCCGGGCTAAGAATCAGGCCAGAGGGGATGGATTTGATAGATGAGCTTTCCAGGGCCGGCCAGGGTGTTACTCTGGAGAACCAGTCCTCAGACAGGCACATGGGCCTTAAGCACAATTCCGACCGGCTGGGTAGTTACCACGACTGCGATACGGGGGCAGTATCGCAGTACCCCAGGAGTGTCCAGGCTTCCGGGCCACGCCCGACTCTGGCTGGCTGTGTTGTGACTATGCGCCACGGGGAATAAGGGGAATCATGGGCACCTGTGCGGACCAGCGCTTGAGAAACAGCTCAGAGCACCAGCCTTCTTCAGAAGGCGCCCGCATGTGTGCTTGGCACGCAATTCAACAGCAAGACAGGTGGATTTCTGCTGCCTTTTTGAGCTGAAGGATAGAAGGGGACATGGTAGGGAACTACTCTATTTAGAGACTGACAATGGCTGGTCTCAGGCAGGCACAGCAATTCATCAGGCTGTTTCAAGCTATTTTTCAGTGACCCCTTGACCAGCCCCAGCTTTCCACAGGAACTTCCTTTTCATCTCTTCTTTGGATGCTCTACCCCCTTCCCACCTCACTCATGCCGCTGAGGAAAAGTCTTCTTACAGCCAAGCTTCCTGTGATTAAAACAGAAAAGCCGGTGCCACCTTGCTGGCCAGAGTCCCCAGCGTGTGTTTGCCGGACACCTTGCTGTTGGCAGAATCCTAAAATATGACTATTTCAAAAGACGTCCGTCCACTTGGGCACCTATAGCCATTGCCATCTTGTGCAAATTAAGCCCAGATAACACAGCTGGGACTCCAGCCCTGAGCTCGTCCAGACACGGCACCAGCAGGAGATAGAAAGCCAAAGGCAGAGCCCCCCTGCAGCCACTTTCCTTATTAAAAAAAACACCTCCAACACCCGCCTGCCCTGAACACTCCCACCATCCTGGCTCAAAGTGACTGAGGACAGATGCCAGATCTCTGTCAGGCCTCGGACGCACCCAGCTACAAACTAGATAAAAATAATCACAAAAGAGTCAGCATCTCAGACCGTTGATGATTTTGTCAATAAAGAGTCATTCTTCTTTCTTGGCATGTGGGTGTGGGGTGCTGCTCCATCACCGGCTCCCCAGAACCTTGTATCCCCAGCTCTGCCACCAGAGTTCCCGGGCAGGCACAGGAGGTTGACTTTCAAAATGGCACAACAACATCTCCCATCTTATATGCTTCCTCCAGTGGGACCCTGACACCCCTCCCACTGAAAGGTGGGTCTACTTCGCCTCTGGGTGAATCTGGGTGGGCCTGAGACTCACTTTCACTGCCAGGATGCAGAGGAAGTGACACTGTGGGACTTCCAAGCCAGGCCAGAAAAGATGATGCAGCTTGTTCACCAGATCACCTGTGCTTGAAGCCTTGAGCCCCCACATAAGTAGTCCGAGAGCCCTGAGACAGCCACGCTCAGGGAGGAGCGACACACAGGCAACCCCACCAGCCATCCTAGCCTTCAAGTCCTCCCAGCCCAGGCACCAGACATGTACACAAACAAGGCTTTCAGAGGATTCCTGTCTCCATCTGTGGCCTCACCCAGAGCCTTCACATCTTCCCAGCTGAGGCTCCAGACGCTGAGAAGCAGGAACAAGCCATTCCTACTGAACCTTTTCCAAATTCCTGACGCCAAACCCCACGAGCATAAAGAAATGGCTCTTGTTTGGGGTGGTTTGTTCCGAGGCAATAGGAATGGAAACAGTTGGTGACATACTTGTGAGTCTATTCTCATATCTGCTGCCACCAAAGAAGCAGCTGCTCTTGGAAACAGAATTTTAAGAAAAGGAAAAGCTCCCTTTTATTGAGCATTTACTTTGTGCCAGGCATTATGCTAAGGGCTTACATGCATAAGTTCACTTAACGCTCATTACAGTGCTGTGAGTTAAAGCTAGGATTATTCCCATTTGACAGAAGAAGAAATGGGCTCAGAGGCTGAGGACCTTGCCCAAAGCCAGATCTGCCTGACTCAGAGGCCCTAACACTGTACCACATTCTGCTCTCCAGCCACATAGAGACAGGAGCTGTATCCACAGGGAAGCCTCAACTACTTGGGAACCTGGCTTTCCTGTTCAGTAGCCCAGGTCTGGGAATTCCCTAAAGAACCCGGGTGACAGGGACACAGTGTCGACAAACACTTGGCCTTGTCTGAGCTGGGACAGGCCCCTTCCCTGGAAAGTCATTGCTGTGGCCCACCACCCTACTACCAGTTCCCCCTGAATCCTACTCCTTCTTCTCCCAACTCCTCCATCAAGGCCTTCCAGAGGATTCTGACTGCTTCAGACACCATCTCAGATTCCCTTGGCACACCATTCCACACTGCTTCATACTGTCCTGGTTGTTGGGTGTGTTTACACAGTATGGCTCCCGAGGGTGGGAAGAACATGGTGGCAGAGACATCTATGTAGGCCTATGATAAAGTGACCTGTCATATTGCCTACAGCATCTTTATAATGGCAGACACATCCATTTCTCACAAGGATCTACTGGGTTGAGAATCATCACCCAGGCACAAGGCAAACACTCCAGGCTCTGTGACCTGCACTTCACCCAGGGCATCAAAGGGGAGAAAGGATTTTTTTTTTTTTTTTGCGGTACGTGGGCCTCTCACTGTTGTGGCCTCTCCCGTTGCGGAGCACAGGCTCCGGACGCGCAGGCTCAGCGGCCATGGCTCACGGGCCCAGTCACTCCGCGGCACGTGGGATCTTCCCGGACCGGGGCACGAACCCACATCCCCTGCATCGGCAGGCGGACTCTCAACCACTGCGCCACCAGGGAAGCCCGGGAGAAAGGATTTGAGGGCAGAGGAGGAAGCAGCACGCCCACTGCAGACACCCATCACCATCACCTTGCAAGCAAGGAATCCCCAAGCACAAAGTCTCAACACAGTGGAAGTTGCCACTTTGAACCACCAGTCCTTAACAGTCCTGGAAAGCTAAGAAACACAGATTAAAGTTTCCTGTGAGTCATCCCTCAACCTCTCTGCCTAAGAGTAGGAGTGACCAACCTCCAGGCCTCCGCAGGTCACACTATCTTTGTTCTGACTGTCTTCCTCTCTATGCTATGGATGTCCTTCCTAGTACCTTCCTTCCTCCTCCGTGCGCACTGGGCTGGGTGAGACAAGGTATGTGCCTGCACCTCTCCAGCCTACCTCCAAAGAGTACTCTACAAATCCCACTCCCTGTGGGATGGAGTTGAGGATCTTACTATGGCTGGGAAAACTCAAGACCACACAGATTCTCAAGGTGGTACAGGTCAAGTTTCCAGGGGAAAGCCGGTCTGTTCTTTCCATCCCTGCTATGCACCTGGGAAGGTGCGCATATCGGGCACAGCCAGAAACTGCTGGGAATAAGCTCAAGTGCCTTATTTGCTGTACTTAAGGGATGTCCTTCCTTTTTCCTGAGCGGGGACATTCTTACTCTTCCTAGAAGGTCATTATGGTTGACTTTCCCATCTCAGCCGCTCCTCCTATATACTACATACCAAATCGAGCATCAGAAAGTTTATGAGGGGCCTAAAACTGACCAGATTCATGGTCCATCCAACCTAGAGCCATGCATATAAAGCCAGACTCACATGTTAGAATCACAGGGCAGAGATGTGTTCATTGCAGGGAGGATCCTAAAGGAAATCTAACTTAGGTGGATGTGACTTATTTTGTCGGGCACCAGAGGGCTCACAGCAACACTTCTTAAATCCTTCTTTTTTCTCCCACTCATGGCCCTTCCACAAAGAAGCTCGCAAATTTCCTGCTTAGAATTCCTTTTTAAAAAGTGTTTCTGTCGGGCTGAATGTGTCGGATTCTAGGCCTTGTCCCCTCTCCTTTCCTCCCATCACAAAAGCTCGAAAGTAGTAGTAGTAACAGAGTCAAAATTCTCTTTGCGAGGCAGGCAGGAAAAGGGAGCAGCTGAGAAGCTTTGCGCATAAGAGTCTGGGGGCTGTTCCCCCAGCAATCAATCCAAATCAGAGAACTAAGGAATGAATGGTGAAAAGTCAAATTTCTTTTTCATAGCGTTAATCTAAAAATATAAGTGGGCACCACAAAACATGCCTAGCGGTCTGTCCTCCTTGGGGCATGGAATTGCCACACTGGTCCAACACGGTCCATCTGGTTACAAACTCAGCTGCAAAAGCAACGCCCCAGGAAGGCCTGCTCACCTCCCAGATGACACGGAGCTAAGAGTCAGGGCACCTGAAAAACCACGAAGGGCTCTGCCATTAACAAATGTGTCCAAACCCTTTCTGAATGTTTACATTACTCTTCTGGTTAGAAATTTTTAAATTCCATAAACCAGCAACTGTGAATTTATCTGAAATCTATACATACGTCCCTTGTTTAACCAAAAACAAAACCACAACACAAACACAGGCAAAAACAAGAGTCAATGAAGCAGAAACTTCTGTTATGACCCAACTTTTGCACAGCTGTACGTAAGCATAATTTTGGTTCAGGGCCAACACTAACAAGAAGCAAAGCTGAGGCAGGCTACAGAATGACAGCTGAGGCGCATGTTGTGCTTCTGGAGGGGGAAAGGAGAAATGAGAAACTAGTTCCCAGCTCCTGTGTATTTTAGGACCTCAGGTCTACAGGTGTCAGAGGCCCCTGAGCTGGAACAGTGAAGGATCCCCTCCCTGCAATTCTAGATGCGGGGATGATCTGCCCGACAAATGCCCAGGATTCAAGTTCAGGCACCACCATTCTCTAGCTCTATTCTTGCGCAAGGCAGTAAACCTCTCTGAACCCCATTTTCCTCTACTGTAAAATGGGGGTTATCACCACCTCTGCCCGGAGTACTTTAGATACTGTTCCAAACAAAATTCTATAGCACCAAATACAAAATGGGATTATTCTTCATCCTATCTCTAAGAATACTGGGGAGTGCCATTTACTGCTTCACCATGAATAATAAGCTAGGGGGAAAAAATCAGATAATGCCACATTACACTAATAATCTTAAATCAACTGAGAGAAGTTTTATGGGAAAAATTTACGTTGATTTTCCATTACCACCCATGGGACTCGATGGGGCATCCTTCCTTGTCACTAGCTGCTATGCACATGGGACAGACAAATAATTTAATCCAAATATTAGAAAGGGTAGGTCTCCTATGGGGGGGGGGAGCAGGGAGAGAAGAACCTCCAGTCGCAGGGAGATTGTTACTGATCCACCCCCGGGACTCCTGTCCCTAAGCTCAGGTAGCCAGGAGTTGACTGCTTAAGATATAAAAATATTTTTCAATCTGATTAAAAAATGGGTAGAGGACCTGAATAGAAATTTTTCCTAAGAAGATATACAGATGGCCAACAGGCACGTGAAAAGGTGTTCAACATCACTAATACCAGGGAATTGCAAATTAACAACCACAATGAGATATGACCTCACACCTGTTAGAATGGCTATTATCAAAGACAAGAAACAAATGCTGGAGAGGACGTGGAGAAAAGGGAACCCTTGGGCACTGTTGGTGGGAATGTAAATCAGGGCAGCCACTATGGAGAACAGTATGGAGGCTCCAAAAAATTAAAAAATAGAACTACCATAGGATCCAGCAATCCCAGTTCTGGATATATATCCAAAGGAGATGAAATCACTATCTAGAAGAGATGTCTCCACTCCCATGTTCATTATAGTGTTATTCACAATAGGCAAGATACATAAAAAACTAAATGTCCATCTGCGGATGAATGCACAAAGAAGATGAGGTGTGTATGTATACATACACACACACACACACACACACACACACAATGGACTATTATTCAGCCATAAAAAAAGGAAATCCTTCCATGTGTGACACCATGGATAAACCTTGAGAGCATTACACTAAATGAAATAAATCAGAGAAAGACAAATACTGTACGATCTCACTTACATGTGGAATCTTAAAAAGCCAAAGCCATAGAAACAGAGAGTAGAAAGGTGGTTGCCAGGGGCTGAGACATGGGAGAAATGAGGAGAAGGGTACAAACTTCCAGTTACCAGATGAATAAGTTCTGGGGATGTAATGTACAGTACGGTGACTCTAGTTAATAGCACTGTACTATACACTTGAAAGTTGCTAGGAGAATAAATCTTAAACGTTCTCACCATACAAAAACATGGTAGTTATGAGAGGTGATGGATGTGTTAACTACCCCTACTGGGGTGATCATTTCACAGTATACATGTGTGACATCACATTGTGCACCTTAAACGTACACAATGTTATATGTCAATTATATCTCAGTAAAGCTGAGGGAAAAAAAGAAGCAAAATGTTTCTACTGGTTTTTTTTTCCTGAAAATTCAACTACCTAGAAGAGCAGTGAATACTGTTATCCTTCTACATAACACAGTGAAGAAAATGACCAAGTTCATGTTGGCAAGCAGGAAAGACACAGACTTCACCCCTCAGCTTTGACCTCTGGGCCCTGTAAGTCAGTCATGCCTGATTCCTCAGATGGTGTCTAGAGCCTCGTGCCACCACTGTCTACCATACTGTGGACTGGCTGGAAAGCCAGACAGAGTAACCGGCCACTGTCAGGGTCTGGGGGTGGCTGAGAGAAAGAACACAGTCACGAGACTCAGCAACCCCGAGGGCGTGGCTTTAGGCAAGCTACTCAATTTCTCCAGGTCACAACCGAAGGCTCCTTTAAGCTCTAACCTTACCAGTAAACACAAGAGAAAATTAGAATCACTGGAAACAGAAGACTATCACTATTTTCCCCAGCCATGCCGCTTTCCCCTTCCTCTGGGGTTCTGAAGGTTAACAGAATGCAGAAACAAAAACATACAGGAAGTGTCCAGACAGCAATGTGCACTACGGCTAAAATGGCAGGAGAAGATGAGGTATACTGAGCAAATCATATATGACCATTAAAAAAGCCAGATTCGCACAGCGGAATCTGGGATAACTTCTTGTCTTTTTTCAATCATCCTTCTTCCTGTTACACTGCCTTATCAGACAAATCAGGTTGCAAAAGTCTCAAGGATTTGCAGGGAGAGGTCTGAGCTACAAGACCCATCACTGCCAGGGCCCTGCAGCCCCACTGGTGGGGCGACAGGTCTCGCCCCTGCCTCACCCACAACCGTGCTCCCAGGGATGGGTAGACAGACGCAGCCTTCAGAGGTGGGCGATTCCAGAGGCAAACAGTAGGCTTCTGACCTTCCCAGCAACTCCAAGGAACCCCTTCCTTAGGGTCCCAAGATCCTGAAAAGTTTATGAAATGAATAGATAAAAGCCAGGGCTGGACAAGAGCAAAGGCAGCTCACTCAGTAAAGGAGTTTGAGTCCATCCAGAAAGGAACTAGGGACAGAAAAGGCAGGATTTCACAGCAAAATTGGAATTTCTGCCAAACATAGGGAGTGCCATATGCAAGTCCTGTATTAGGCAGGATTCGAGGGATGGGGGAGGTAGGGAGCAGGGAAAGGTGGAAGACGGAAAAACAACACCTCTGCTGTCAAGAATCCTAGTGGGGGGAGGAGGGATAAATTAGGAGGTTGGGATTAACATATATGCACTACTATATATAAAACAGATAGGGGCTTCCCTGGTGGCACAGTGATTGAGAGTCCGCCTGCCGATGCAGGGAACACGGGTAGGTGCCCCGGTCCGGGAAGATCCCACATGCCGCGCCATGGCCACTGAGCCTGCGCGTCCGGAGCCTGTGCTCCGCAATGGGAGAGGCCACAACAGTGAGAGGCCCACGTACAGGAAAAAAAAAAAAAAAAAAAACAGATAATCAACAAGGACCTACTGTATAGCACAGGGAACTATACTAAATATTTTGTAATAACCTATAAGCGAAAAGAATCTGCAAAAGAATATATATATATATGTATATTCTATATACCTGTAACTAACCACGACATTGTAAATCAACTATACTTCAATAAAATTTTTTTTAAAAAGGAAAAAAAATAAATTCTTCAAGCTCAAGGCTTAAGATATATATACTTTACTATATGTAAATGTTATGCTTTAATAAATTCAATAAATTTATTTAATAAATAAAAAATTAAAACACTAAGAAAGAAACAAACACCAAAAAAAAAAAGAATTCTATTGGGATTCTTGTTTTCACGAAAAAAAAATTGTTAAAGGAGACCAAAAAACCCCTTAATTTCCTTTGCTTCTAAAAAATAAATTTAGGGTAGGAAGGAGACTGACTTTTCTTTATATTTCAGTTGTACTATTTTGACCATGTGTATGCAATGCATTTTGTATTGTAAAAATCTATAGTGCAGGGGAATTCCCTGGCAGTCCAGTGGTCAGGACTCTGCACTTTCACTGCCGAGGAACTAAGATCCCACAAGCCGCGCAGCGTGGCCAAAAAAAAAAAAAAGCTTACTGGAAAAAAAAAATCTGTAGTGCAATTGGAGAAAATATGATTAAAATATTGAAAATGCAAGTGTAAGACAAATTATACTCAAAAGTACAAGATCACAAATGGTGGATCTAAATACTGAGGGAATAAATATAGCTGCTGGAATTACAATACTACTGATCACTAGATATATGGACAACTTACTTTGTGCCAGGCACTGCTAAGAGCTGCACCTAGGTGATTTTATTTAATCCTTACTTCTACCCTGTAAAATGAGAGAGGTGGGATTATGATTATTCCCATTTTACTTTTACAGAAACTAAGCAAGTACATCCTTTTCTGAAGGTCCCAGCTAGCAACAGAGCCAGGACTCAAACCCAGTGTCACCCAGAGCTCACGTGGGTTCATCTCCAGCAGAAAATGGGGTTTACATCTCAAGTGCGGGCTCTAAAGGAGGAGAGTTTTGGCATTGTTTGGAGCGCTGGGGGACACTGGGAGGCAAGGGGGTTCATGCATGGGAAAAGGCACAGGGCTGGAATCTGTGATGATCAAAACCGCAAACATTTCTTGAGAATCTTTTAAGGGCTGGGCAAACCCAGATTTGGAAATAAAGCTGCAATACAGAGAAGGAAAGGAGACAATCACACTCCATTCTCCTTCCAAAAAAAGACAATAATGCTCAAAATAAAATCTCTGAATATTCCAGAGTCTTAAAAGATACTGTGCCACAAGAATGCTAAGTTGATTTGGGGAACCCAGGAGGGGGATATGAGAAAGGGCATTCTCTTTGACCCTGGCAGCAGACAAGGGAGCGACAGGAATATACTGCCTTCCTCCTGGGGCAAAAGCATTTTAATTATCAGCTGAGAGGCCAGCAGAGCCATAAAACTGGCCAGCTGTCCCATGCAATCAGGCCAAAGGCCATAACAAGACGAGGCAGCATTTCTCAGGGGGCCGAGCACTGCCAGTTAAGGCTGGGTCCAGAGAGAGCAAGAGGCACAGGCCTTTCCCACAAGAGGCCCACGCACAGTAGGAAGGAGCTGCAGGGGATCGATGCCTTTCTGTGGCTTCCACTGAAACAAATCTGCCCACCCATAAAACTACCCCTGGCTGACTCAGGAGAAGGCAGCTCAGGGCTGCCTAAAATCCCCATACGACTTTAAAAAGGGAAACCCAACTGTACCCTGTGTACGCCTAAAATAACAAGGGATAGAAAGAGGGGGAAAAGGGGTGGCCCCTTCACTGAATGTGGTTCCTGGGTGATACCTGCTAGACATCATTTCATGCCATCTTAAGACAGCACTGCTCTCTTCTGTCTTCTCCACATTTTACAGATGAGAATCCTGGCGCTCCAAGAGGCGTGCCCCATGTCAGGGACTCAAGAAGTAGTTTAAATCCCAGTCTCTGACTCCCAAGCCGGTGTTCCTTCCATCAGGCCACAGTGGCTCCCGATGCCAAGCTTAAGGGGGAAATGCTTCCTTCTCAAATCAAAACCTCCAAGTTTCCCACTGAGAGCAAAAATCCCAAGGAAGTTAGAAGAGAAGGGGACGCGTGACCCACAGCTTTAATGCCTCGTTTCTGTGTCTCACGGCCACGTCTAGTGCACTGCTCAGGCACAGCCTCCCGCTATCCTGTGGGGGAGTGGGCACAGAGGCACACGATTAAAACCGTCTGAAAAAGCCTTATGTTGATTCAGAGAACTGAGTGGGAAAGCAGCAGCAGGGCTCTGAGACACCAGGACGCCCCTCGCTTAGCTCCAAGGACAGAAGTGGCATTTGACTGACTGCGCCCTGCTTCCAGGATGAAGGCTGCCCTTGGTGTACTGCGAGTCCCCGTCGTGATTCATGTGACCAGAGTATCTTGTCTCGGCAAGGCCATCTGTCACGCCCCGGGGAGCAAAGGGGGAAAGGAGCACCTGTGGGCTCCTGTCAGCTGCTTCCCTGCTGAACCGCTTGGCGAAGACTCCCCATCAGAAGCTTTGGCCCCTGCACTGAAGCCAGGAAGTGGGCAGCCTGGGTGTGCTGTAGCCTGACACACAGACTCAGATAGACCGTGTGGTCATCACGCACTCCCAAACACACACATTCACACTTCAGGTCACATCATGTCAGTCCTGGGAGGGAAGGACTTCAGGGACCATCTTGTCCAAACCTCTCATTTCATAGATGAGGAATCTGAGGCCCAGCGAGATCACCAGATGTGCCTGGGAGCGCCTAGCCGGTGCTCTGCCCCCATCCTCTTCTTACCCAGATGTCCAATTAAAAAGTTCTCCTGGGCATCCCTGGTGGCACAGTGGTTGAGAGTCCGCCTGCCGATGCAGGGGACACGGGTTCATGCCCCGGTCTGGGAAGATCCCACATGCCGTGGAGCGGCTGGGCCCGTGAGCCATGGCCGCTGAGCCTGCACGTCCGGAGCCTGTGCTCCGCAACGGGAGAGGCCACAACAGTGAGATGCCCGCGTACCGCCAAAAAAAAAAAAAGAAAGTTATCCTTTCTTCATAACCTTCTCTGAGTCTTAGATTAATAAAAACTGTAACCCTCTTCCCCCAAAATGAGCCTACACACATTTTGTACAGATCCTTGCTTAATAAGAGGAGTATGTGTGGTTCAACAGGAAGCCGATGGGGTTCCTGACAGGGACTCCAAGGTAAAGAGATGGGTGATTTGGGGAAGAAGTTACATTTTTCTCTTGCCTCAACCAGACCGCTGTCACCACTCTGTGTCCCAGTTTCCCCATCCATAAGTGACCCTGAGCTACCTCACGGGAATGAGGGAAAGCACCAAGTCAGGAATGGAAAATTTTCCAAGAGTTGTGGACAAAAGGAGACACAGGCAGGCTCTTGTCTCCTTTGAGATCCCGAAGCACAAATCTTGACCCTGAGCGATGACAGTGCCAAAGGCCACCTGCGAAAAGGGGAGATCGCTACTTAGCTGTTACCAAATTTGCTTGGGGAGGATTGTGGGGAAGGGAAGACATAATAATTTACCTGACTTTCAATCGTGGCTCAAATCAGAGGAAACAGAGGTGACGGGGAAGAGACTAAAGAATCATGTGGACATCAGAGCCCGTACACCTTGCAAAGCCCTTCTTGCCCTGAACCCAACCCCTCACTGTGGCTGTTTCGCCCAAGCTCAAGGCTCAATCACAGTCCAGAAATACCTACCAAGATCCTTCACACAACACAATCCTCTGCTCCAACTCCAACACAGGCTTTCTAGGTGTCTAAATGCTGCCCAGGGCCCCAAGCTTCTCCCTGCCCCTGAGTAAGCTGCAGAGAAGTCCCCAGAGTCACCAGAGGAAGGAAAGGTAGGCAGCTTCCCCAAGCAAGCTGGGGGGAATGAGGGCAAATGTTCCATGAAGAGGGCAGTTACCCTCATGAATCCTTAGAAGGGGTCCCTCAGCCCCACAAACTTTGGGAAAGGGCTGAGGCAAGAGAATCCAGGGGGATTGTCCAGGGCACCATCGCCTCCTGGAGAGCCACGCTCGCACTGGGCATGTGTGTGCTGGTTTTAGGTCCTCCTCTGTGACCCCACAGGGAACTCCTCGAGGGCAGGGACTGTGTCTGGTTTTGCTTCCTGTTATAGTCCCAACACCAAGCGCTCAAAATGACACACAAATGAGAACCATCTCGGCACAGGAGACAGCCACGGCCAAGCGAAAGGGGGAAAGCAAGGCTCCCAGGCAAAGTTAAAGAAGCGAGAGGTGCAATGAAGCCTGCAGGTCAGACCTCCTGGCCTCGCCAGCTTCTCCTGCTGAGTCACCTGACTGGTTATTTGCCTCACTTCAGCTTTATTCACTTATGTATTTATCTTGACGTGCAGAACGTGTCTCTGTACTCATGGAAAATGCTACCCATCAACTGAACACAATACTTTGGGACATGCCTGGTACCTGTTGGCCAACCTTAGGTATAGCCTCCTGTAACCAAAGGAGAAGTCTAATTCATTGAGTGAGTGCTTGTACACTTTTGCCAGGAAAAACTCTCAAAACATGTCTGACATCCTCCAACTCTCCGTGCAAGGGAACTTGTAGCAAAGAACCACAAAGAGCAGAAATGGGGAGAGAGACTTGGCAGTGCCTGAGCCAGGTGCTGCTGGACGTATCTCATTTGGGGATGCGTTCAGGAGGCACCTCTCGAAAAGAACTGGGAACTGGGTGCTCTGCCTGATACTCTGCTGCCTGCTAGATCTACCCTGGGAACGTCGTATAGTTTACCTCATTCTCCTATAGGAAAATAACAGCTACTCCTCATTCTTGTCTAAGTCCTTTCTGCCACATGGCTCCTTGCCGGGATGCCTGTGCCTTAGCGGCTGCATCCCTCAGGCAAGAAGGGGTTCCACCTCAGTGTACAGGAGAGAGGACGCTAGGGCGTGGATTCAGTGGGTCACAGAGCTCCACAAGCCTCACAGCAGGCAAACGCTCAGCCTGGAGAAATTCTGCACAGGAAACGCAGTCAGGGGCTGTGGCCAGTATCCGGTCAGGGGGCACTCCAGGGCTTAGAACATGATAGCCAGCCTGACGCCAAGGGCGAGATGGACGCTCTGTCCTCCTCACACTTTAAGAAAGCAGGTCTTCCGCTTCCTTACCTTGGGAACTTTGAGAGAAGGCTGGAGAAAGGCACAAAGCACATGCTGGGTGGCAGGGGGGTGCTCCCAGGCATCCAGTTGCCAGAGGATCAGCCAACTGAACAATTCAACAAAACTGGAATAGATGTGGCGAGGAGAACCGCAGGGAATTCACAGCTGGGAACAAAAGGAGAGCTGAGGCTGGAGGCGACAGACAGGCAGTGGACCCAGGTGACGGGGGGAGTGGCCTGTTCCTGCAGCACCTGGCAGCCTGCACCTGGCCACAGGGGAGACGTCGGCCAGTGAGAGTTATTCGGGCCTGGCATCCGGGAAGGGTGTGGGGAAAGAAGAGGGCAGGGGCGTTAGAGGTTGGAAACGAATGCCCTGTAAAAAATGCCACACTTGGCGCCTGAAACAGGTTGACATTAGGAAGGATCAAGGGCCTGGAGATTATGAGGAGGAAGAGCAACTTCCACGCGAGTGAGGCATGAGGGATGTCCTCCAACAAGACAAGGGGAACCTTTACCCTCCGAGATCCTGCAAGTAGACTAATTCAAGCGATACTTTCTTCACTCGTTCATTCATTCATGTGCCTGGAAGCTAAAGATACAAAATCCATTTGGAGATGTAGCAGATGCTCCTGACAGCACAGGCAACAAAGAGAGGAGGCCGGGGGATGCGACAGGGCAGCGGGCTGCAGGCCAGCATGGTGTTTCGATCTGTCCTTCAATGGCCTGTGCTGGGTAGAGCCTGCACTCACTTCACCATCATGCCCACCACGCCCTACGGCGTTACACCAGGTGCTTCCCAGACTATGGGCCCTGAATGCAAGGCATCTGAGCTTGCAGCCACTGGACTAGCGGCTCTGGTCCCTTGTCCCCCTAGTATTCTTCTGCATACTATCAGGTCATCTAGATTTAGCACCAAATGACTACTTAGCATTGACTCCAGTGACAGGCCAGTGGGAAGGAGAAGTGGCCAGGTTTGAGTTGAGCACAGGAAAGTGAGTAGGGTTTGGATAGGCAGAGAGACGAGGCGAGGGTACTCCTGAAAGCAAGGTTATTCCCATAGCAACAGTAAGTGTGATGAGGGCCCAGTGGTTGGGAAGTAGTACACAGTGTATTCCAGGGGAAGGAGGAAACCGGCTTGGCTTAAGGGGTAAATGCCTTCAGAGGAAGAAGAGGGCGATAAGGCAGCAAAGACCCAGGAGAAGTTTACGTTGACATTTGAAAAGAGGAAGGCAGGGATGGCTAGTCCCAAACCAAACACGGTTCACCGCTCACCTCTGCTCTTCCGGCTATGAAATTAAGAATGAGTTCATCACACGTCAATGAAATGTGGATGCTCCCTGTGCGCAGAGGAATATTATTCCTAATTATATAAAACTAAAGCACTACAGGGTCACACAAAATAAACAGGGGGGCAGTGAAACACCCTGGCTGCCCCACTGCAGAGTGCCGGCAGCAGTGCAGCCATGAGGAGTCAGACCTGGGCCCAACATCTGGTCTTAGGACTGGCAGTGACAGCCTAGAGAACTGGCTGCCCACTCGGACCCTCCACTTCCTCATTTGTAAAATAAAGACATTCACAGTCTTCACTCTGCAGGGCTGCTGTGAGAATCAGATGAGAAGCCACATAAAATGCTTAAGACAGTGCCTGCCCTAAAGAGAGCACTCAATAAGCATTAGTTGCTTCTTGTTGTTATTATTATACAGGGGTTTGGTGGTGGTTATTATTATTACTATTATTACTATTATTATTATTTAGGGCTTTGGTTATGACGATGATTAGACAGGGGTTTGGTTTAGTTAATATACTGTATCTAAACAGTGGAATAATGTAAAACCTATAAATATCTTGTGGCAGAAGACCATTTATTTAATAAGAAAGTGGTCACAGTACACCAAGCAGTCGGGGGCAGTGGGGAGGGGACAAAGCACACTACAAGCAATGGACTTCTTAGGGTCTCCTGGGTAAGATTTAGGGGTGAAAACAAATATGCATAAATGCCAAAAAAATGGAAAAACATACACTGTGTTTAGCTCTATGTTCTTCTGTGCTTTCTAAGGGGAGGAAAGAAGTTATTTAATAATAAAATAAAAGTAATAACACTACCCTGACTTGGAGTAAGGCTTTTCATTTTCCAAAGCTTTTTCACATATCTCAATTTTATACTAATTTTATTTTTAATGGCCCCTATTAAACTGCTATTCTGCCAAATGCCCTTAAACCAGAATCCTGAAATCCACTTATCTACCCCCAAAAGGACAATCTTTCCACGAAAAGACCATCTTTCACTTACACCTTTGCTAACAATCAAGTAGCTGGTTTTCCCCAACGTGAGGAGCAGAGACACATAAATCCACTTTTATAGCCAGGGCTTTAGTGAGTAGTTTCAGGAAGAGATGTTTAAGTTAACGATGCACTGTAATAAAGCAGTAGAAACCATCGGTTAAATCAGGGGTCTGAGCCACACGCCCCAGGGCCTGGCTAAGCCTGCTCGTTTGGCTCTAAGATGCTCCACATCTAGGATAACACATCCTCCCAATGCACGTCCCCAGATTCCGTGGTAAGACTGCCAGCTGCTTCCCCACCAGCCGTGTTCTCTCTCTTCCTTGGTAACAGACCCTGATTATTAGCTAGGCTCCACGCCATCCAGAATAAAATCCTCCATCTCCCAGCAGCCCCTGCGCTAGCCATGGCTGTGGGACTCCATTCTGGCCACTGAATACATGCAGATGCGTTGTGCTGGACTTCTGGGAAGTTAATGGGAGTCGACTCAGCCACCGGAGCAGCTTCTTCTGTGCTTCTGCTTTTCCTGTTCCTTCAGGCTTGTGACTTGGACCAAATAACTGGCATTTCACCAGCCATCTTGGACCATACGACAGCCCCAAGATGCAAACCATGGGATGATGGAGAGAAAAACAGGAGCCTGGGTCCCTGATGACATGTGGAGGTGCTCTAAAACCCCATCCCGGCCTTCTTTTCAAAGACAACTTACTACAGGTGATATATGAACGTAGGATATTATATGCTATACACATCTGGCAGACAGCACATGACTTTTTTAAGTGGGTCATCAGGATAATGAAGCATTTTAATAAATCACTTTTTTACTGAACCTTTTGTAACAGCTAGATGTTTATCACCAACTACTTTCTTTTTACACAAAGACAGCCCCCCATATACTTCACTCTTTTCTCTAGTGGTTCAAAGTCAACTAATACATATAATTCACAGAATTCTGCCGTCACGTGACTGTGATCAAAATCCAACTCTCTGGAGCCCCTAATAAAAACCAAGAGAACCTGGCCAGTATCCCCAGGTCTGCAAAACACAAAGAAGTTATGACACTCAGACTGGAGGCAAACAAGCAGCATAACATTTCTAAAATGATTTTCAAGTCATGCACACACAGCAATGGAGCAAGAGCAATGGTGTCATCAGGGCTCATGTTGGATAAATTCAATCCCAGGCAAACACCCGCCCACAGACAAATGTCAAGGAGCCACCCCAACTCACATGTGAGATTTATAGCAGGCATTAACATCAGCACCACCCATGCAGCCCAGGGCGCTATGGACATTTCAGGGCCTCAACTGTCTTGACGAGGTCCTTTAAAATACTGCCCTATGTGTAAGTCCAACTTCTACCACCATACACTATACCTGAAGGTCCCCCTCAGCAATCCTAAAACCCACATAAGGACAAAGAAGGACCAGGGTTTTGTCTCCAGGGTGACAGAACGACATTCAGGTCCCTTGTTGTCTCCTGCAAACAGCATAACCTCGGCAAGTTAGCTTTTCCTTCACAAGAGCCTAGACTTCTAAACGCAAGTCACAAAAGGTAAAACCTTGTACTTACATCTTGAAATGACACCCAGATTTAAAACTTCGCAGAGGAAATTATTAACTTTTACTATCATCCTATCTCAAGTTTTTAAATGGGCTCAATTACATAAGGTTAGTGCACTTAGCCTTATCTCCCAGATAAGGATGTAAGAAAACATTTTAAAATTCAGCTTCTATATCACATTTTCTACCAACGCATCCGCTTGTGCTTACCCCATCATCCAAAGCAATCTCTAGGTAGAAATTATTTTGAGAAGCGGGTCACCAAAAATTTTAACTTATTTAATACATTTATAGAACAGAATTTTGCAGGAGGGATGAGAATAATCATACAGTAAAGAGATAGAATATGGCAGAAGGAAAAGAGAGACCAGGTTTTATTTTATGCAACTTAAATCCTTCACATGCATTACGTCTAAAATACATATCTAATGCTCCATACTCTCAGAAGGATGAATCTTGCTTTTATTAAGGGGGAAGATGGTGCAGGCAGGAGAGGTAAGGGTAATAAATGCTATTTTAAAGTAAACCAGAAAGTATACTTGTGTATATATAGGCCATATATGCTTTTTATTTTTATTTTATTTTATTTTATCTTCTGGCCGCACCACAAGGCATATGGTACCTTATTTCCCTGACCAGGGCTCGAACCCGTGCCCCCTGCAGTGGAAGGAAGCACGGAGTCCTAACAACTAGACCGCCAGGGAAGTCTCCACATATGCTTTTTAAATGTCTGGAAAAATTTGCCAAATGTAACCACTGGGAGGAAAACATGACGGGTGATCTTTCTCTTCTTTTTGTTTATCTACACTTTCTAATTTTTGTACAACAAAAACACTTACTACCTATGTAATTTAAAACGTATTTTTTAAAGTTAACAGAGTCACGATAGCATCAACAGAAAAATAAGCCACATCTGGAACAGCTCTGGACAGAACAAAGCCTGAAGGATTTCTGGGCTCAAAGCTGAAGGATGCAGACAGTGAAGTTCCTGGGGCACCAAAGTCCTAACGCCCTCCTCTCTGGACAGGATGCTCAATGTGATTTTAAGCATATGCCATTTAGCAAACTGTATCCTCTCTACCATGCAGTTTAGGCGAGGGAAAGTCGAAATTACCACACAAAAGCGGCATCCTCCCAGCGCCTGCTGATTCACCCAAGGAAAGAGACTGAAGTTTCTACCAACTTGCCATGTAATTATGTGTAACACTCGCTTTACAGTCCAATTTATGGGTCCTAGATGTTTAATAAAGTTACCTCTCAGTTCCCTGCTATTAAACACTGGGCAGTTATGACAATTAATTAATACCACCCCAAGGCTACCAGGAGGGCTGTAGTTCTACCAGCCAGGTCGCACTCTCCAAGTTGAAATGGCCACCTGAATGGGCCTCCCAGCTTGAACAACATGCCCCTTCTGGCTTATACCCCTTCTCTGGTGGGGACCTCAGGTTGGGGAGTTAGGTAGAAACGCAAACAGGTGGTATTGGTTTGCTTTACCTGTTGCTCCACCGAAGAGGAAAACCCCCTTTGTGATCACAGGCACCCCTTCCTCAAGTGGAAAAATAAATCTATATGTTTTGTTTGCACAGTACATCAGAATTACATACTGCCAACCACGCCTGCTCATGAAAGCTCAGAATTATCCCAACCCCCTCCGGTGCCTCATTCTTCTTCTCCTAAACCAATTTTTCCTGGCATTCATCCCACCCCCTACATCTCAAGTCAAGGAGGGACTGGTTTTAAGCAAAGCGTTTCACTGCCCCCTAAGATTCCTGAGGAATCCACTCCAACCGAAGCCATGGACTGAGTCTGAAAGCGCTTGTAAGCCCTCCAGCCTCATCTCTCCGTACTCACTGTTGCTGGATTTAAGGTCGCGGTGGATGATGGGGACAATTGCCTCATCATGTAAGTAGTTCATCCCTCTGGCAATCTGCACGGCCCAGTTCACCAGGATGTCTGGGGGAATCCTTTTCCCAGATAACACTCTATTCAAAGGCCCTCCACGAGCAAACTCCATGACCAAGCAGAGGTTGGGCTCCTTCAGACACACCCCCCTAAGGGCAATGATGTTGGGATGCTTCAGCATGGCGAAGAGCTTGGCCTCCTGGCGAACATTCTCTATGGTCTGGCTGATGTCCTCGTCCGGGTCGTGGCGAGCTGCTTTCACGGCGACCTCATCCCCTATCCAGAAAGCACGGTAGACCTTCCCAAAGCCCCCGATGCCAATAATCTCTTCCAGGGTTAGCTCCGCAAAATCAATCTCTAACACTGAGAAAGAAAAGAAAAAAAGAAGCAAGTCAAAAAAATGTGAAAAACACCATTTTATCACCCATTTACCTGGGTGGGTAAACACAGCAAGTTGTCTGTGCACTTAGATTTTCTGTCTTCTCACTATAAACTCCCTAAAGACAGGAAATGTGATTCACTTTTTTTCTGTTACGTTATCCTTAGCGACTAGCACAGAGCAGGCATTCAATGCGCATTCATGAAATAAGTTCCACTTGGGAATTCACGCAGAATCCTGTACCGAGGGCAACCATTCTAACTAAAAGGAAAATTGGGGGAGATCATTTTCATGAGACTTATTCACATTTCACTGTGTACATACTGGGTAGTGAGAAGCATAAAATCCAGTGCCGCGGCAGACACACAACAACCAGACCACTTTAGTAGCGGTATGATCCAAAGATGAGGAAAATCACTGATTCCCACCGCAGGACAGGGATTAAGGGCGAGTGGGGAAGGGATTCTCAAGGAAGGAAACATTTGAAATGGGCCCTAGAGAATGAGTGGGAGGGATCTCATCAGGCAATGACGATCAGGGTGGAGAAGGACAATCCAGGTAGAGGGAAGGTCATGAGCAAGAACCGTGGGGCATGGAGAACATTCACAACAGCCAAGACGTGGAAACAACCTAAATGTCCATCGACAGATGAATGCAGAAAGAAGATGTGATACATATACACACTACTGTATATAAAATAGATAACTAATTAGGACCTACTGTATAGCACAGGGAACTCTTCTCAATACTCTGTAATGACCTACATGGGAAAAGAATCTAAAATAGAGTGGATATATGTATACGTGTAACTGATTCACTCTGCTGTACAGCAGAAACAACACAACATTGTAACTCAACCATACTCCAAAAAAATTAAAAAAAAGAACAAATAGCATTTAGTTGAAAAAAAAAAAAGATGTGATATATATATACAATGGAATACTACTCAGCCATAAAAAATGAAATAATGCCATTTACAGCAACATGGATGGACCTAGAGATTATCACCGTATGTGAAGTAAGTCAGACAGAGAAAGACAAATACCATATGATGTCACTTATATGTGGAATCTAAAATACGACAGAAATGAACTTATCTATGAAACAAAAACACAGATACAGAGAACAGACTTGTGGTTGCCAAGCAGAGGGTGGGGGAGGGAAGGATTGGGAGTTTGGGATTAGCAGATGCAAACTAGTATATATAGAATGGATAAACAACAAGGTCCTACTGTGTAGCACAGGGAACTATATTCAATATCCTGTGATAAACCATAATGGAAAAGAATATGAAAAAGAATATATATGTATATCTGAGTCACTGTGTTGTACAGCAGACATTAAACACAACATTGTAAATCAACTGTACTTCAATAAAAGGAAAAAAGAAAAAAAGAACATAGGCCATGAGAGTATATGGCCTATCAGGAACTTCAGGGAGTCCAGGGCAGCTGGATTATAAGCACTAGGGTAGATGAGGCTCAAAGCCTTGCTGGGGTCAGCCAGGTCATGAAATGTTGTTAAAGCCATTCTGAGGGGCTTAAACTTCACACTGTAAACGGTAGGAGTCATGTATCTTTAAGAAGGAGAGTGTTGTCAGTCTTGTGACTTAGAAAGGAAACCAACTCCGGCAGCCATGTGGAATATAACAGCAAACGGAGGCCACTGCAGTAACCCCGGAGCACAAGCACAAGGGTCTGAACCTCAGCAGCCATGATGACAGGAGGAAAAAGTAAGGAGGAAATTGGGAGATCTTCAAAACTTGGTTCTACCAAGACCTGGTGACTAAGATGCTTGAGGAAGGAGTCTCCTAGGCAACATCTTACCCCAGCAGTAACCTGGGCCACAGGTCCACCCCTGAGATTTCCAGTATCACACCCAACCACTCATTCCCCGTCCCAAATCCAGAGCTTGAATCTACGGTACTACGATTCTATCTTTAGCTCTGCTTAGAAAGGCTTCCGTGGATAGTTAATAATAACCACCAGTGATTATAAATCTTGGGCTAGATACGGTGCTGCTATACGAGCCAAGTGCTATTTCATGTTTCTCTCATCAAAACCCTATTCTCTGTCTTCTAAGTCTCTTTCTTTGTCTTTACCTAGCTGACTCATAGGCATCCCTCAGGTCTCAGCTTAACCATCAATCTAATAGAGGAACTTTTCCTGACCCCCCGACTAAATGAGGTCAGGCCCGAGTCAAGCACTTCCACAGCAGTCTCTATTTGGCAAGACTCAACAAGGTTATAATTACTTGTTCATCGCCTATCGTCCTGCTAGACTGTGAGATGCACAAGGGTGGATCCTGTCTGCCTTACTCACCACTGTCCTTATCGTGCCAAATATTCAGCTGGTGACCAAAAGACAGGGAAGTAAAATGAGGGAAAAAATCTATCTCAGTATGAAATAAACCAAACTCAGATCTGGGGGGAAGAAACTGAATTGGACCTCCTGAAACAAATACAGAGAATAGTCACACTTTGCTAAAAAAAATAAGAACACAAAGATATATTTCTGAACTCTTGGCAAGACCAAAAGAGGAACTGCCCACCGCTGACTGTTCTCTTCCATTCTCAGCCAGCTCCATGAAGCCTTCATTCTCCATTCAGATGCTGGTGGGGCTCAAAACTCTGTTTTTGCTTAGCTATAGCACTTCTATCCTATCTAGGGCTGATCATTTGTATTTTGTAATGCACCCAGCAGTCTGCACAAAGGAAACTCTTAGGAAAACTTAGTTGGACTGCCTTTAGGTATACAAAAGATTATCACCTCATCTAGCACTCTTTTTGAAGAATAAATGGTGTGGCAGGTCCTGCAGACTAGCAGTCAGCATCCATTCTACAATCCTCCAGCACACCTTTCAGTACTACAGAGGTCAGAAAGCTAAAACACTACATTTTCCAGACTCCTTGACAGAGTGCTGGTTAGCCAATGAGATGCACAAGATTCAGAAGGCAGAAGTGAGACGGAGACCATCTCCTTGCTGCTTCTTCTGGCAAGCATGGCTATGGAGAAGTGGGGTTTTTCCTGCAATAGCATGTCGATGTCCAATTAGCTCTGTGGATGTGGAAAGGAATGTTGCAAGGCCAAGCAGTCACCTAATCGGACAGCAACTACGACAGGGTGTTTGAGAAGTCAGCAGCTTCAATGGCAACTCCTGATTCTGTACCATCTCAGTTAGAGAAGCAGCAGCTTGCCTGGTGGGCCAGGTCTGCAATGTTCTGGGAGTTGGTCCTCTAGGTCCAGCCGACAGCCCCTTCTCCCCAGCCTTCCAAAAAAATCTATAAGCAACTAACTTCTTGTGCTAAATCATTTTCTGCTTAAAATAGCTTGAGTGTTTCTGGGTCCTAAAATGAATCCTGACTGATTACTAATTCTTGCCTTATCTCATCTATATGAATGAGAAAAATATGCCAATGTCAAAGAGAGATTAGAAACCCTCTTGGAGAAAACTGTAAGTTTTCCTAGGAGTCCCCATGGTCATAGACGGAAGAAACACTTGTTTTTTCTGCCAGATTTTTCACTGATGAAAAGTTTGTGCCTTTCTAATAAATGTGCATTTACATACCTTATGTCCTCAACTGAATATCTGAACTCTCCTTAAGGGAATTAACTGTTGTATTTTCTCTTGTACCCACCCTCTTCTTTCCTCTGGTCTGAAGCATAGCTGTGAACACACAGGACGTGTTAGATATTTATTTAAACATATGGGGATTTAAAAGATGTGATTCTGAACCAGGGTGCTGAAAGGACAGCTCCTCCAATGGTATTTCACAGAAGGTAGAAAACCTCTGTGGGGAAGGCGAAGAAGCAATGATCTCTCTCTGGGTAGAACATAAACTCTCAGGTTCTTGCTATTTCGTCGAGGAAATATTATGACCAGCCTTCAGAAAAAGTACAGAACAGAGCTTACAAGAAGAAAGACAAAACAGTGGGGGATGTGGGGAGGGTCCTTTCTTTTCCCTTCCCTGCTAAGAAGTCCCTTTGGATAGAAACTAGACCTTCACTGCAGCTGCGAGGATGTGGGACTCTCCTCCCTTTCCCTGCCCCAGTCAAGACCTGGTTGTAAGTAAGAATCAGGTCAACTCTCACACAGCACATTTTTCAGTTTCTGTGGAAGAATATTTCCAGGAATATCAGGAAAAAAACCTTATCTCTTTCAGTCTTGGAGTCAAGATGTTATTTCCTCTCAATTATATCCCTGGAAACTAAATATACAGGCACATTCTGGTGAGTTTGGGGCAAGTGAATGGTACATACCTCACTCATTTAAAAATCTTAAGTATGTCTGAAAATACATCCTTATATTGCTAGTGAAGGCAAGAAAAAGAAATGTAAATTAGTAATACCCTTAATTTATGCCCTGCTTGAAAACTGACACAACTCTCCTGTAAGAGAAGCTTTTTTGTAATACCTAGGGTTATATATCTCTGAAGATGATACATTTGGAACTTTACATGTTCCATCTTTCACTAAAATAAAGAAGATGAGCAAGCTCCTGGGTTATTTATATTTGTCAGCCCCGTGGAGAGCTAAACTCTAATACCTACATTGGAAAGGATAAAAGCGCTCTATAAACGTTAGATGATTTATAATATCACTCTTATATGCTTTCTTTGTCACAAGATTTAGTAATTTCCCCCTCTTCCGTTTTGATTAAAGTTTGAAACAGAAGTTTCACTTTGAAAAGCAGTATTTGAAAGTAAAACTGAACATTATTACTTCACTTTGTGCCTTCTATTCACAATCTAATATCAAAATTCACGTCCCAGAGAGGAAGTTGGAAAAAAGTAACTGGGGAAAAGTTGTCAGAGGCTCAATTTCATTCTAAGTCTCTGGAGACCAGGTCAACAATCACCTTTATTTTCTGAGTGACACGAAATGAACCAGTGGACACAGCATACAGACCAGAGGCCCTTTATCAGATCACCAAGATTTGCTCAAGATTTCCTTGAGCAAAGCACTGCACTGAAATTATATATTTACATCACCAATTTCCCTCACGTGTGACTTCTAAGTACCTCCTCATCTTCTCATTTCCTTATCCCCTGGTATTTAACACAGTATCTCTCTTTCACTAGGCACTCTAATTGGTTTTTGACTAGAATTAAATTTTCTGAATTATCAAAAATTAATTCCAGTCAAGATCAGAATTTAGTGTGGCTAAATAAAATAACTTACCAAGACCTTCAAATGCTGTTGTTCAAGTCAATTCTTTCAATAAGTACAAGGTACTTCCTACTTTCTCATCATCTGAGTTTTAGATATCAGAATCTACTCTCTCCAAGGTAACTTTTGTTACTGTCTGGGTGAAGTCCTGGGCACCCAATGGAGAAGAAGCTTCTAAAGTGGCACAGTGTAGACCTGCCTGGCTTTCTGTGCATGGGTTCTTCCCACCTAAGTCACATTCGCTCCTGACTGCTCTCACAGCAGCGAGCACAAGATATTAAAGAAACTCAGCTCCCGTTCATGAACCTCACAGAGCTCTTCTACTCTGATATTAGCTGTCTCTGAAAAAAAAAAAAAAAAAATCACCAAACCTCACCCACAAAGACCCTCAAAATCTGACATATTTAAAACTACATTGTCTTCTAACATGCCAGGCCAACATCTCTTCCGGTATGTGACCAAGTTCATCTTCAACACTATTTGAGACATTATCTGCTAGGACCCTTAGCCTTGATCTTTCCAGCACTAAGGCAAAAAGGTGTAACACCTAGGAACAACTTAAAGTAATTTGTCACCTGCAGGTATTATAAAGATTAACTGTAGAAGGAGGAAGTTTTAAACTGAATAAGAGGGAGAGAGAAACAAAGGAAATTAAACATTTGAACATCAATTTGATAGTCAAAGCACCAATAAAAAAAGGACAGGAGAAAAACAAGAGGTTATGATTTTGATATTAATAAATGGTATTTAATAAACATCTTAAGATATAATTGTTCAGGTGAAAATAAGTTACAGGACCAGAAAAATAACTGTTACAAATAAAATTTTAAAATTAAATGTTTAAAGTTGGCCCTTGGTAATGACTTTTTTAAATGAGCTAAGAGACAAAGTATACAAAATATGGAATAAACAATGATATAAGTGAATTAACAATACTTTTTTTAACAGGAAAGAAATTACGGAAACCCTCAAATACAAAATAGTGTAAACTGCACCGGAAGATACTTACATCTTTCTTCTAAAACCACCTAGCATCACTGATTAAAGGATTCTAATGGCAATTTAACTCCTTTGAAAAACAAAGAAAATTTCATTTCAGGGTGTGGAAAAGGGGAGCTCCTGGGAAACTGGTGAAAACAGGACCCTAGAAGAAAGGCCCTGGGAGGGACCCCTGGGCACGGTTCCCCTGAGATTTGGCAAATACCAAATATAGGCGAGGATCTAGGGTGAGAAGAAAGGAGAAGATATATTGTCTGGGTGTCAAGGCCCTGGGACTTAGCCACTATATCTTGTGCTCCTGATCTCTCATGGGGGAATGACATACTTTTCCCTTGCTAATCATTTCTCCACTCATCACCTGCCCCTACAGAGAGACAGACAGACACACACACACACACCCTTATAGCACATTATTTGCTGAGACTCCTTAAGGGACCACTTTTTAAATACAAGATTAGGATCCAAGAAGTCAACACCGTATTTCAAAGATACTTCAGCCTTGAGTTCACATAGGCTTCCGGGACTTGTGAGCCAGCCCAGCCCTGCGGGAGACACCCCCGTCTCCTTTAAAGCAAATGCCTTTCAGGGGCGGGGACAGGCGGTAGAAGAGGTCGGGAAGGTCCCTGATTTGGGAACTAATGTTATGACAGAAACCACCAGCTTGCCTAAAATCCTTCCAGACTGGAGGGGTGGGGAGGTTGGAGACAGGAAGATTCTCCTGCTGGGGCTTCAAGATGTGGGATCAGGAGCTGCTGCTGAGGCGGTCGCGTGAAGGTGAAGAAGCCCAAGCGCCCGAGGTTCCAGGCGAGGCCTGCGGCATGTCTATCTTACTGATTGCACCCGCCAAAGCCCCTGCAGCCCGAGCCCGCGCACACACACACCCCCCCAGGTCAATCATTGCCCACCCAAGCTTAACCCTCGAGGAGGGCTCCCCTCCCCCTGCGACCACCCCAAGGCATCCATCATACCCCCCACCCCGCTCCCCGCCGGGCTCCCGGGCCCCGCCTTCGCCTTACACTGAATGGGCGGGTAGCAACTGGGGTCTTCGCCTCTGGGCTGGCAGCGGCTGGAGAAGGCGCTGCGCGGGGTCACGTAGTTGCTGGGGAAGATGCCCACCCGCTGGTTCAGCTGCCCGGTCCACCAGCCCTCGTCGCCGGACACCTGCGAGTCCTTGGACAGCACCTCTACCACGTCGCCCAGCCGCAGGGTCAGCTCGTCCTCGCCCGCCGCCTCGTACTCGAACACGGCCGTCCAGTAGGGCAGCGGCGCGTCGGAGCCCAGCTCCCTGGGGACTGCCGCCGCCGCCTCCTCCTCCTCTTCCTCCTCCTCCTCGGCCCCGGCCCCCGCTCCATCCTCCCCCGGCGGGGCTGCAGCGGCGGCGCTCGCCAGGCAGCCGAGAAGCGCTCTGGAGGGCTCCATGGAGCGGCCGATCCATAGGGTGCGGGGCTGCTGCCGCCCGCAGGAGCCGCCGCCGCCTATTGTTCATGCGGCTCCGCAGAGCTGGGGGGACCCCCCTCCCCCGACGGCGGCCGCAGGTAGGGGCCGGGCTGGCGGGGCGGGGAGAGTCGGCTCGCTAGGGCTGGGGCTGGGGCTGGCTCAGCGCGGCTACAAGTGCGCGGAGCGCGTAGTGCTCACCGCAGCATGGGGGCGCGGCGGGCCGGAGCCCCCGCCTTCGCGCTCGCCCCCTGGGGCGGCCTGGCCACCTCCGCCGCGGGTACCTGCTCGCGCAGCTGGTGCCCGGTGCCGCCAGCCGGCCGCCGCTCACCGCTCGGCGCCGCGCCCCGCCCCCTGCGCCGTCCGCACGCCCGGGACCACCTGACGCGGACCTGGCTCCGCCCCAGCCCTGCGGACCCTAGGAGGCGGGGCTTCACGGCGCCCGGGCCCGCCCCCGCACCATCCTGCCTTCCCATTGGCCGCCGCTGACCGGTCCGCAGGTTCCTCCAGCCGCGGTTGGGGCTGCCCCGCCAGCCGCCCGCCCCGCCCCTCTCCACCCCCTGCGCCTACGTCACCCTCCCCCCCTCCTCCCGCCCCAACGTGCGGGCTCTCTCATTCTCAAACCCCAGGTTGACCCATTTCTCTCTCCCATTGGACCCCCGCATCTCCAACCATTGGTCCGAGGTACCTGTCCGTTTCCTGGGAGAGTTCAACACCGCCCGTCAGGAAGAGGCTGCGGCCTCATTGGGCGCCTGAGGAAGGATGGGTGGATACTCAAAGGTAAAGCCGAGCCCTCATTCAGACCAAAAAGGGTGAAGGAGACCGTTCCCTTTGTTTGCCGCTAAGAGGTAGGGATTCCACTGGGCAGCATCTGTGTTCTTCATCCTAAAGTGAGATTTTGAGAGTGAGCAGAGGAGAAGCGAGCTGGGTTGCGGGCCCCGGGAGAGCTCTTTCTTCTCCAGCGCCTTCTTACCTTTGGATTTTCCCTTCTCTCGGAGCTGCCTCTGCCCTAGTCCTACCAGGTGGATCAGCTTCCACTCCAGTCCGACTGAATTGCACCCCGACTCCTTCCGTAACCTTTCATCTAGTAAGACCTTCAGGCCCACTGGAATGTTCTTTAGAACTCTTAAAACTACAGTTCTCGCCTCTGTGAAGACTGCATACAGCTCGCCCTTTCCTAGGTTCCTGTAAGAAGATATTCCAATACCGTTGATTTTTAGAATTCAGACGAAAGACCACTTTACTGGAGCGCAAACTGAGGGTGGGAAAGCTGTCGGTGATGTGGGCTTGGTCTCTCTGAAGAGGCTCAGTTTCTCTACAAATCTTGGAATTTTTTTGCCTGGGGGGAATTGCACTTTGGATCACAGTGACCTTAACAGAAATCAGATTAAGAACCAAAGCTGAATATATATCAAAACGATACTGCAGTTCATGAGCAAGGCTGACTTTTCTGCATCCTTTCGTTGTCCTCCACTTCTCAAACATGAAAGAAAGAAAGAAAGGAAAGAAGAAAGAGATGGCCCCTAATATTTCTTCTGTGCTTTAATCCTTTCACGGCAATATAGATTTCCAGTGAGATGGTTCTCTGACATTTCAAAACAAGCCCATGCTGAGAGATCTAGCCTGATCTCTACTAAACTTTTCCCCTTCCATGGTAGGAATAGATCCGATTTATTTGGCATCCACTGAGTGTTTTTTGTCTAATTATAGCTTGGGGGTAATTGTTAGACACACTGAAGACAGTGGGACAATTTGGAAAGAAAGCCAGGGCTGGCATCTCCAGCTTTGCTGCCACCAGCTGCAAGATCTTGGGCAAGTACTCAACCGACTGCTCAACCTCAAAGTGAGGGGGTGGACTGGAAGATCTCCTATGATGTTGTAGGCCTGACATTCTGTGGTTTGTACATGAGTATGGCTACACTCATGTGTCCCACCCATTTCAGGCCTTGAAGAAGTTAGGGTAGAGTGCCATACCAAAGGTCAACTGCAGTAGGTCTTGAGAAAGAATTTCTGAGTAAATGCCCTAAAAGAGTGTTCAGATTCTTATTGTGCATAGGATCAGTGAACTGGAAAAGATATGGATGAGTCTTTGAGTAAACTCCCTAAATTTTGTTCAGAATAAAACTATGGCACTCCCAAGCAGAAGAGATCAAGTAAGGAGGGGGTAGAGGTATTTCATGTTTTACAAAAGACCATAAGAAGAAAGGTTTTCTTGATAAAAATTTAATTTGGAGGAAGAAGGAATTTTCCAGAATGATGTAGACACACGGAGAGAAACAAACAGAAAAAAAAAAAAAAAACACTAAAAAGATATAGAGAAAAATTGTCAGTGGTGATCTCTTTCAAGTGGTAGGATTATGAGTAATTGGGCAATTTTTATTGTCACTTTGCTTATTGATAATTTTGTATGTTTTACTATACAGTTTTGATCTCTACTTCTTCCCCACCCAGAAAAGAAGAAAAAAAAATCCTTGATCCCTCTCAGTAGGAAAAGTCTAATTACCCACATAAGTTAAATCTTTCATGAAGTGTCATTCATCAAACATTTCAAGAAGTCATTCAGTAAATATTTGTTGAATGGATAAGTGCTAGGAATTCAAATGAGGGAATATCCTTCAGGCTAAAGCTGTCTAGCAGAAGTTGTCTAGCCAGGTTTCATGGAAGAGGCAGAACTAAAGCCAGTCCTGGAGGTGGATGTAGGGGAACAGGGAGGAACCTGCATTCAGGATTGGAGGGTGAACATGGACCCACCACAGAGGTGGGGAAGCCTGAGTAAGCCCAGGGATTACAGTAAAAGGATGAGAAAGAACTCTGAAAAGATAGGTTGAGACCAGATTTGTCGAGGGCCTTGTAATTACTTGTTTCAGACAAGTAAATATTTAATTGACTATTTGTAATTATTTAATGTCTAGCTTGTTCACCATGAGGGCAGAAACCCTCTGGTTCTCCACAGTTATCCCAGCACCTAGAGGGCTCCTGGCACATAATTGTTTCTCAGTACATATTTGTGACTGAATGACTGACTTGAATACCAGGCTGAGAAAAAAAAGTATGTGTTTGGTTTAGCAGATAAAAGTTTAGCCCTGAAAGCTTTTGAGTAGGGCTGGGAGGTGATCAAATGTTACCATCTCTGAGGATAAGAATAGATGAGGAATGGATGAGGAGGTGCTTAAGTGGGGCATCCAAAGGTGTATACAGCTTGATTAGTGGAGAATAGGAAGCGTGGAAATGGAAATTAATGCAGTGGATAGAAATCACAGAAATATCAGCTTGAGAAGAGGTAAGAGAGCAAAAAGGGAGTGATGGAAAATAAACTTTACTAAATAAAAAAAGGGCAGATTGCAAAAGACTTTGAAAGGCAAGTAGAATTACCAAGATTTCACAACTATTAAGCAAGGGGTGACAAATGTCACCCCAAAAAGAATCATTTTCTCTACCACACTGAAAGGTATAGCATAAGGCAGGGAGAAAATAATAGCAATTGGTGATGTGGCTTGCCAATGGACTTATGTCAGAAGATCATGCTTTCTCCTGGCTCTGTCCTTTGAAATCCATGTGACTTGGGGCAGGGTACCTGTTTGAACCTCAGTTTCCTTATTTTTAAAGAGATGTAAAAATAGAACCTTATTTTTATAGAGGTTTGTAGGATTAAATGAGACAAGTCCTACAAGAGCTCTTAGCATGCTGCCTAGCACCCACTAGATATTAAACGTATTTATTTTCTTCTTTCTTCTACCCATCACACTCAGAAGCACTTAAGGGAAGTAATTAGTTAATTGCACCCTAGGAAACTGCCGAGGCTTCTTTTTTCTTTTTTCTTTTTTTTTGCGGTACGCGGGCCTCTCCGGTTGCGGAGCACAGGCTCCAGACGCACAGGCTCAGCGGCCATGGCTCACGGGCCCAGCCACTCTGCGGCATGTGGAATCTTCCGGGACCGGGGCACGAACCTGTGTCCCCTGCATCGGCAGGCGGACTCTCAACCACTGCGCCACCAGGGAAGCCCTGCAGAGGCTTCTTGACTGAGAGTTAAACCAGGATTTTTCCCTTAAAAAAAAAAAAAAGAAAGAAAGAAAAGGGAGAAAGAAGGAGGGAGAAGGAGGGAGGAAAACACCAACAGGCATCATAGACTGATGATTAAAGTTTGGGGCCTTGGCTTTTAACTGAATCGGAATCCATACTCACTGTTTGCAATTACGCAAGTTAATCCCCTGGTCCCCCTAGCTCCCTCATCTGGAAATTGGGGATAATAACTATCTCACTGGGCTCCTAGAATGATTAAATGACAGGATGTATATTATGTGCTTAGCACAGAGTCTGTCAAGTAGTAGCAGTTATTGTTATCATTTGAGCCTAAAGCATGATTTGGTAAATGAATATCACTCTCTCCTCAGGTCTTCTGGGAAGTATTTTAAATAAGTACTTTGGTGCTAAAATCCCTCAGGCAGATGTTCAGCTTTTCCAAGAGTCAGCCCACCCCTCTCACCTCTCACAGTACACCATTTCAGGAGAGGAGCCCTAGTTCCTGATTCATAAACCCCATTTGCAGTAATATGACATTCAGTAAATGTTTGGGGACAATGTGTGGTAGGGCTGATAGGACAGAAGTTGGAGCCAAACATTCGGGACCAAATCATTGTCAATGTCACTGTCATTGTCACTGTGGACAAGGCACTTCATTCCTCTGAGTCTCCATTTCATTTGTTATAGAATGAGGCTGTTTGGTTTGGTTTTTTTTTGTTGTTTTTTGGGGGGGGGTTTTTGCGGTACGCGAGCCTCTCACTGTTGTGGCCTCTCCCGTTGCGGAGCACAGGCTCCGAACGCGCAGGCTCAGCAGCCATGGCTCACAGGCCTAGCCGCTCCGCAGCATGTGGGATCTTCCCGGACCGGGGCACGAACCCGTGTGCCCTGCATCGGCAGGCGGACTCTCAACCACTGCGCCACCCGGGAAGCCCTAGAATGAGACTGTTTTGAGGATTAGATGAAGTCAGGAGGACTCCCTGCAGTACCTAATACATAATAGGTGCTCAATAAATTGTAAATGTTCTTATCACAATCGATAGTATTTTAATTCCTGTCTTCTGAGAGTTAATGGGGCTTGAAACAACAAAATGGTAAGAAATCTTCCCTCCTTTCTTCTCCCTTGCATCTCCTACAAAAACCTCAGTTCAGAAAACAACTGTACCATGGCAGCTCTTTGTTTATTTCTCTTTTTAAGATTTTTTTTTGATACGGACCATTTTTAAAGTCTTTATTGAATTTGTTACAATATTGCTTCAGTTTTGTGTTTTGGTTTTTTGGTCACGAGGCATGTGGGATCTTAGCTCCCCAACCAGGCCTCGAACCCACACCCCCTGCATTGGAAGGCGAAGTCTTAACCACCAGACCGCCAGGAAAGTCCGATGGCAACTGTTTAGAATGTCTCGTCTCTGGAGACCAAGTTGCATTTTAACAATGATCAGAGTCTTTTAATCAAGGAATAAAGATCAAATGTAATTTCTGCTTCTTTCAGCCTGGTTGCAGAGCTAGCCCCGTGGGACGGCTCTCTATGAAATTACACCTCTTACAACCATGCTGGGTCTGCAAGAATTTCATTTAAGCCTTTTAATCAGGGACCCCAAATAGGTCCAATCAAAAGAGAATTAAAGGGAAGATTATCTGTACAATTGGGGTTTTTGAAGAACATGAAATGACTGGGAAAATGATCACATAAAGTGGAAAGGAAAAAAAGATAGAAAACTATCTGTTGTAATCTTTAAAAAAATTTAAAGTAAATTGGATAAATCAAGAAAAAACTGTATATGTAATATATTTCTTATTTTATGGAATGTATATTTACATTAATATTATTGAAAGAAATATATCAAAATGTAAACTGGGCTTCCCTGGTGGTGCAGTGGTTAAGAATACACCTGCCAATGCAGGGGACACGGGTTCAAGCCCTGGTCCAGGAAGATCCCACATGCCACGGAGCAACTAAGCCCATGTACCACAACTACCGAGCCTGCGCTCTAGAGCCCGTGAGCCACAACTACTGAAGCCCGCATGCCTAGAACCCGTGCTCCACAAGAGAAGATCCCCACATACCGCATAGCCACTAAGCCTGTGCTCCACAACTACTGAGCCTGTGCTCTAGAGCCCGTGAGCCACAGCTGCTGAGCCCACACGCCACAACTACTAAACCCCACGCACCTAGAGCCCGTGCTCCACAACAAGAGAAGCCACAGCAATGAGAAGCCCGTGCACTGCAAAGAAGAGTAGCCCCCGCTTGCCGCAACTAGACAAAACCTGCGCGCAGCAACAAAGACCCAACTCAGCCAAAAATAAATAAATTAATAAATAAATTTTTTTTTTTAACAATGTGAATAATTATCTCCAGTCTAGATGATTATCTCCAGTCTAGGAGTGATATTTTTTCTTTGTCCTGTACTATTCAGTATTTTCTACCATTAAAATGTACAGATTTTCTAATCAGAAAAGTATGTTATTATTAATGATCATTATGAAAAATTTTAAGGATGTGGAAATGTGCATAGTATAACAAATGAAAAAGTAGTGAAAAAATCCTTCATACAATACGATGACAAATGTGTGTGGGTGCATGCGTGCGTCTGTGTGCATCAAGTGTAGTACCCAAAATCTCATTATTAGTTATTTCTGAGCTGAGTGGCGGAGTATGGGTAATTTGCATTGCCTTCGTTTTACTTTTATTTTCCATATAGCTAAAATAACCATGCAATACTATTAGAATAAAGAACCACAAAATCTTTTTTTTTTTTTTTTTGGTAATAATGAAATAGATTTCAAGCTGAAAGCATTATTGCGAGTTAGAGAGATGGTAGAGGAGGTAAAAAAGATAGACCCCGAGGATTACAATAATAATAATATTAATAACAATATTGATAATGACTCCTATGAATTGAGGGCACACTGCGAATGCCATCACTGTTTACAATCATTTTTATTTTTCAGAGTCTTTAATGACTCTTCCAAGCAAACAAAAATTCCTGGAATATAAACAGTCCATTGCTTGCCTATCTTTTCCACCTCCTGGAGGGAACATTCTTAGTTATATGCAGACAGACATGTGGCTAGGTACTTTTAGAACTATTCAGTAATTTAGCTTAGCTGTGGTCTTACTCACCTAACACAGGCATAGACTTCTTTTATTCTTCAGCTTTTCAAATCTCCGTCTTTAAATCATGTTGGTGACCAAGACTTAACTGAAACTTCAGCTCACTGTCTCGCTTTTGAGATTAATGCCTCCTTATCAGAAAAAATAAATCAATTTAAAGATTTTTGTTATTTCTTATTTAAATAAACCAGTAAGATCTGATGAATGAGCAACTCTCACAGTTGTTCGTGAAAAATAGATTTTATGAGAGCAGGAGCTGTGTAGTTACAGATGTGGCACAGCAATGCCCTCTTAGAGACCATGGTGGACAACCTCGCCACCGTGTGGTATTGAGGAGTATGGCGGCCATATTTCTCTCTTTTTTAATGACATTTTTTTCTAGTTTTACACTTCTTTTTTAAGTAACTTTATTTATTTTTAATTTTTGGCTGCGTTGCGTCTTTGTTGCTGCGCATGGGCTTTCTCTAGTTGCAGCGAGCCGGGGCTACTCTTCGCTGCGGTGCACAGGCTTCTCATTGTGGTGGCTTCTCTTGTTGCAGAGCATGGGCTCCAGGCACACGGGCTTCAGTAGTTGTGGCACACGGGCTCAGTAGTTGTGGCACGCGGGCTCAGTAGTTGTGGCTTGCGGGCTCTAGAGCGCAGGCTCAGTAGTTGTGGCGCTCGGGCTTAGTTGCTCCATGGTATGTGGGATCTTCCCAGACCAGGGCTTGAACCTGTGTCTCCTGCATTGGCAGGCGGATTCTTAACCACTGTGCCACCAGGGAAGTCCCTAGTTTTACACTTTAAGTGCTGAAAGTAACCTTCGTGATCACTGGGTGGAGCCTCTTCAATTGTTGTGGAAACCAAAACCTAGACCATGGATATCACTGGGGCTTGAACCCAAATCTTCAGACCCTCTTCTGGCCCTTTCTTGCCACACAATTACTTCTAGTTCTTCGAGTTCGCTCAGAGACTAGCTGCATGTCATTTGCGGAGAAACTTAGCACCATCTAATGCAATAACTCAATTTTACATCCAAGGAAGCCCAAGTCTAGAGAGGACAAATTACTTGCTAAAGGGTCCACAGCTAATTCTGTGTCCCTTGTTTTTTATTCCATTCATTCATTTACTCACCAAACATTTACGCATGTGTCTACTATGTGACAGGCACTATTCAAGGCACTAGAGATACAATAGTGAACAAAAATAGACAAAAGGCCCTTCATAAATCACATCTTCTAATAGGAGAGACAGACAAATAGAATAAGCAAGTAAAATACACAATATAATATTACAGAGGGATCAGTGTTAAGAAGGGAAAAAAGGCAGTGGAGGGAGAGAGTGGAAGATGTAATGTTAGAAGAGGTTATATTTCAGAGTGGCCAGAGAAGTCCTTAGCAAGGTGACTTTTGAAATAAAGATCTGAAGAAATTGAGGAAGCCAACCATACAGATATGGGGGAAGAGCATTTAGGCAGAGGAAACAACAGTGCAAAGGCCCTGAGGCAGGATCGTACCTGTGTATTGAAGAAAAGAGCAAGGAGACCAACCTAATGGGTATGAGAGTTCCAGGGTAGCAAGAAGTAGGAGAGGTAACGGGGTGCCAGATCATGGGGTACTTTCCAGTCAAAGGAGGACTTTGGCTTTTACTTTTGTGAACAAAGAAGAACAAAAAGCATTACTCATCACCCAGTTCTACCAGGGTGAAGTCGCAACCCACTGGGGTCTCCCACTCACAGTGTGCCCTGAGAGGAATTCAGAAGGCGAAACAAGATGAGGCACTCTGTGCTCAGGATAAATGGGCCGCTAGATAGTAGACACATGTCTCAGGAAGAATTTCAATGACCCCAGATTCTTGCATCTTCCATACATAGAAAAGCACTAAAGTCATTAACTTGAGATGTCTGTTCTTTGTGACCAGTAACACTCTTCTACCAAGATGCATGCTTGACTGCATGTGTTCCCTAGCCCCCAAAATTTGTATGTAAACTGACTCCCTAATTTGGAGCAGTTCCTCAGAGCTCAGTGGCTGTCTCCTGGGCTACAGTCCTTAGTAAGTCCCTGAATAAAACTGAAACTCAACAACTCTTACGTTGTGTGTTTTTAAGTTGACACTTTGAATGAGATGGGAGCCATTGAAGAGTGCTCAGCAGGGGAGTTGCGTGGTCCAACTTTAACAGGAACACTCAGGCCACTAGGTTCACAATAGGCTGCAGAAACAAGGGCAGGGGCATGAGATGGGGAGGCTCTTCAATAATCCTGGCAACAGATAACAGCAGGTTAGGCGATGGGGGTGACCAGGAGTGTGGTGAAGGGTGGTCAGAATTGTAAACTATATTTTGAGGGTAGAGCAGCTAGCTTTGCTGGTGGATTGGAAGAGGTGGGGAAGAAAGAGGGGTCAAGGATGACACCAAGGTTTATGGCCTGAGCAACTGAAAGCGTAGCCTTGCCATTAATGGAAAACAGAGAGCATCTCAGCAGCTCACTGCTAGGCATGCTCAGTGTGAGATCACCGCCCCACCCCCAAGTGGAGACGTCGGGTGGGCAGCTGATTATGTAGGTCTGGAGTTCAGCCAAGAGCTGTTAAGTAGTAAGAGTCCAGTCCAGAAAGCATGAACTCCATAAAGTGACTAAGGGCACCATAGAAAACATTCAAGCCCAAATGGTAAAATACTTCCTATTTTAGCATGGAGTTTTCCAGATTTCTACCCCCCAAAATTTGTTTTTTGTTTTCACTGAATGAAAGGTTCTTTAAATTCTATAGTGCTTTACACTTTTCAAAAGTTTCACACACATGATTTCATATAATCTCATAATAACCCCTTTTTCCCCCACCCCTAGATTCCCCCTCCTACCGCCACTGGTAACCACTAGTTTGTTCTCTATATCTGTGAGTCTGCTTCTTTTTTGTTTTATTCACTAGTTTGTTGTATTTTTTATTTACTCTTTGTTTTTATTTTTGTGGGGGCTGCGTTGGGTCTTCGTTGCTGCGTGAGGGCTTTCCCTGGTTGCGGCGAGTGGGGGCTACTCTTCGTTGCGGTGCACAGGCTTCTCATTGCAGTGGCTTCTCTTGCTGTGGAGCACGGGCTCTAGGCGCCCGGGCTTCAGTAGTTGCAGCACACAGTCTCATTAGCTGCGGTGAGCACGGGCTCTAGAGCGCAGGCTCAGTAGTGTGGCGCACGGGTTTAGTTGCTCCGCGGCATGTGGGATCTTCCCGGACCAGGGCTCGAACCCATGCCCCCTGCACTGGCAGGCGGATTCTTAACCACTGCACCACCAGGAAAGTCCCATTTGTTGTGTTTTTTAGATTACACATATAAGTGATATCATACAGTATGTGTCTTTCTATGTCTGACTTATCCAAAGAAACTTTTTAAACGGCTCTGCCTTGCAGAGTTGAAGGCTGTTCACCTTTTGCTCACAGACGTGACATGAGTCTCGCGACACTGGTCAGGTCTGTGGGATGACGTTTGCATGTTTTCTGGGTTACAGAATGGAGCCCCGCGTGGGCCAGTGGGAGCCCCAGAGGGCGGCCTGTCAGGCCAGTGGAACGTCAGGGAAATGATCTTGTGCTTCCTGTTGAACTAAAGGTGGCTCGATGCCGATTTGAAGACTTCCCTTCTTTGTTTCTTTGGATTGTGTTGATGCCCAGGTAAGGTGCCATTGCTTGCAGCAGTGTGATCTGTCTCTTTATTATTTTATTACTTGCCCTTAACCCACCCCCTACTCCACCCTCCCATAGCTTTATACGCGATGGAATTGACATTCTTTCTTTTGCGTCTTGTCGTCTCTTGGGGACAACAGCAAGGGATGGCAGAGTGACTGAGAGCTTATTGAGTACCAGGCAATAGGTTAGGAGTCGATTCACATGCCCTCATTTGGCGTCCAAGGACAATGCCGCTGACCTACCAACGAGGCCACCGCTTGTAACAACAACCAACATGGAAACAGCATTTTCAGTTCCCAAAACACTTTTACATATAGGTGCACTGACTAGGAGTATAGCTTCTAGAACCAGACTGTCTGTGTTTGAATCCCAGTTCTGTTATGACTGGCTGTGTGTTCTAGGACAATTTACTTAACGTGTCTGTTAAACCTGTTTCTTCATCTGCACAATGGGGAATTAAAAAATCGTACCTACCGCCTAAAGTGCTTTTCTATAGCTTTACTGCAGTATAATTGATATACAAAGAACTGCACATACTTAATCTTTTAAATTTGATAAGTTTGGCTGTATGTAAACGCCCACAATCTGAAGTGGTTTTAAGGATTGAGGTAATGCACGGGCAGCTCTAAGAACTGTGCCTGCAGTCTAGTGAACCCTCAATAAAGGCAGATGGGATTATATTACCTCTTTGGGCCCCCCCAAAAAAATTCCTATAAAGCAGGCATTCCTTTTAACCAACTTTGCTAATAAGGAAACTGAGGCTCAGGGAAGCTATTTAATGTGATAACTCAGTAATAAGTAGCAGAAGCCCTAGACCCAGTCACGGGTAACAGCCTTCGATCCCCAAACTTTTCCTAGTTGGAATCCATTTCCTCCAGAGGGTTGGTTTTTGTGTTAACTTTCTCACCAAGTCTTCTGGTGTCCGCTGGCTTTGTGAAAGAACACACTGAGATTGGAGGAGAGTAACAGCAAAAGTAACCTTTCTCGGACACCTCAGTGTGTCAGGCTGGTGTCCAGCACTTCTCATGCCTTTCACATTTCATCTTCACCAAAAAACTATGTGCTGGGTACTTTTAAATAACCCCTTTGTATATAAACTGGGGCCCAGAGCCATTAAGTTACAGCAGTGGTGTGAGTTGGGGCAGAATCCAAGATCCACCCTTTTATGCACAGGAAGACTTTCAGGTTCCGATATGGGAAGGCTTTTAGATCCAGACTGGGGGAGGCAGATTGACTCCCGCCCCCTTATGCTAACCGGTCCCCAAGCCAAGCTGTGACAGCCAAGCAGTGACACCTGGGGCAGCCCCACCCACCCTTCAAACTCAAAGGCTATGCAGGCTCTCAGCCCTCCCAGCCCAGTGCCGGGCCAAACCCCTCCCCTTGAGACGCAGAGAGTCCCTGGTCCAGAGGGTGTCTCCAGGCGTGGAGGATGGACTGAAGGTGTCTGTTTGGGGCCAAGGAGAGCGCAGAGGAAGTCTGAGATTTGGACTCCATCCCACGCCCCGTCACCATCCCCATCGCAGGCCTCACCCACCCTCCCGGGTCAGGGCTGGCAGTCTGCGCTTATTCCTTGCCTCCTGGCATTTAGATTCCCTTGCTCCTCTTCTGGGCCTCCAGCATGTCATAAGTAGAATTTCTCATGGGTAAATGGGACAATTTCCCCACTCAGACGTGAGGCTAGGTGTGGGAGAATAGAAACCTATGGGGGCTTGGCCTGAGCTTGGGTTTTAATCTGAGCAACCTGGTGTTTCTCTCTCTTGATCCTTCCTTCCCCTCCCTCCCTTCCTTCCTTCCTTTCTTCTTCCCCCCACTCTTTCCTTCTTTCCATCCTTCCTTCTTTTTACAGAGAGAGGCAGAACCACAACATACAGCTTGAGCGAGCTCCGATCTCCCTACTCCCACCAGAGGCAGCCTGCTTCCTATCCTGGGCGAGCTGGGTTCAGAACAGGCACTTTGCACACTTCAGGTGTCTTTGGTGCGGGGCGCGGATGTGGCCGGGTGTGACTGTTCTCCCCCTAAGTAAAGCCACTGATCGTAACTATATGTCCGAGTGCCTATTAATAACCGCAGGCAGCCCACTTGTCCCCTGTCACTCCAGCTGCTCCAACAGTGACCCACTCTCTGCCCTGCCCTCCTCCCTCGTGAGCTACAACTGGGTCTACAGATGCCATCTGCTCCACATTCCCCTCTCTCACGTGCCTCATCCTCCATCCCTGTGTTGCTCTCTTCTGGGGCTGTGACACCAGGTCACTAATACGGGAAGTGAGAAGGAAAGGAAAGAAGGAAATAAAATAATAACAACTGATTCTGATAAACCCTCCAACCCTTAACATTCTACACCCGGGTTCCTTCCACTCATTGACGATGAAAATAGCGCTCCTGGGTCTCAGAGTTCCCAAGGCCTGTGGTTTGGATAAGGAGCCTTTCCACTGGGTAGGCTTGCTACAGATGCTGAACCCACTAACAGCCGAGGACATTTATCTTCTTGTTGGTGAAGCCTTCAGCCCTCCCATTCTGTTTGTTTCTTCCCTGACTCAGCTTCTCTCCTTTTTTATAAACTGCTACCAAGGAAGGACTTGAAATTTGAAGTATAAATAAATAATACCTCAACTATTACCTGAAATGAAGATTTGAAACTTAAAAGGGACCCAAGAAGAGAAGCATCTCAATAGAGAACAAAAGCTCTAGGAGAGTCGGCTCTGGGTTCTACGTCCCCAGTTACTGACTGGAGCATCTCTCATGCACATTCACATAGTCCATAACACCAACCCATTCCTACCTTGGAGCAGAGGATGGCACCAGATCGCCCTCAAGATCTCTCCTAGCTCTGAAGAAATGGAGATGAACAGAGGAACGGACGCCACCAGCAAGCTGGGGAAAAGGAATCTTAAGAGCCTGTGATTTCAAAGAGCCTTCTGGTTGGGACCCCTGAAATCAGATGGCCAAGTGTGGCCTATACAGCATAAATACTATGACGCTGACAGTAGTGATATCAGCCTCAGGCCCTTTTGTAATTCCATCTCTTCAAAATCATCCTTCTCTACTTCCTGCAAACATAACTTCCTCTGCCTAGTGGACTCCTACCTACCCTTGAAGACCTAGCTCCAAAGCTCCACACTCTGGGAACACTTTCCTGACCATCCTGAAGACACACAGGAGGTTTCCTCTCTGGGTCACACAGGACTGACCCGCACTCAGAGCCCTCGCCACTTTGCATTGCCATCTCCTCCCCTCCCTTGACCATCAGATCTTTGAGGAAAGAGACTTGGCCTTCATCTTTGCCTGGCACATTCCTGGTTGTCCTACTTTGAATGGAGAGAGGTAAGAGTGGTTATATAATGATCTACCGTCATGAAGACTTTCCCTACATTTTCTCATTTAGCCTTCACACAGCCCTGGTGACATGACTTGCCCAGGTCATTTGGTAAATAGTAGAACTGGAAGATCTCACCCAGTTTGGGGACCATCAACCCCAGCTTGTAGGTGTCCCTGAAAGCCTCCTGTCATGTAGGAGTCAAATATTCTTTTTTTTTTTTTTTTTTTGCGGTATGCGGGCCTCTCACTATTGTGGCCTCTCCCGTTGCAGAGCACAGGCTCCGGACGTGCAGGCTCAGTGGCCATGGCTCATGGTCCCAGCCGCTCCGCGGCATGTGGGATCCTCCCAGACTGGGTCACGAACCCGTATCCCCTGTGTCGGCAGGCGGACTCTCAACCACTGCGCCACCAGGGAAGCCCTCAAGTATTCTTAAAGCACTGCGAATGTAAGCAAATATGTTATTTGTCTTCTGTAGGAGACACCAGATGTGTTGTGTGCTCAGATCTCTCCTTTTCTAAGAACTGCTCCTATACCCAAATCCACATCATAATGGTGACGCCCCCCCCTCCAAGCGCCACTTTGGCCATTTTGGTTGATTGAGCCAGACGCAGACCCCTGGCCCAAGCTGGGCCACATAGCCTCCCTGCTCTAAGTTTGGAGTGGGAATGAAGGTAACTCAGATTCAGTCACCCTGGCCTCTTGATTAGAGCAGATACAAATCCTGGAGGCCCAGACAGCTATTTTCTGACAAGGTGGACTGAAAAATTAAAGAATGCCAAACTGCCACATCTGAATGGAAGAGTGAAGCAGATTTAGAGAGGAGACAAGACAAGGGCAGAGTCTACCTGGCATTCAGGCCTTAGTTCAGGTCTGTCCCTGGCTGCCAGAAATGGCATCCCAGTAAGGACCAGCTTTTGCTAAACAGCTCTGATGGCCTTCAATCCCTTGCGACTAAAAGATGTGTCATTAAGCAGTTTCTAAACAAATTCAATTCAGGCTAATGTAGGACAGAAGTCCCTCCCTAGCCCATGTAAGAGCTGTGCCATTCATTCATTCAGTCAGTCAATTAGTCAATGAATATTATTGAATGCCAGCTATTTACAAGATTCATAAGAAGTAGAAGAGAAGTTGGCTGTATCTTCTATGATATAAACCAGGCACTGGGTGTCAGCCTTCAGGCCAGCCAGCTCTCAGAGCTCCTGAAATTCCCCAGTTGTGCCCTGGGAGCCCTTTGGTGGCACCTGATGGTGCCGTCACTTGCAGTTATTCCTGAGAGGCTCTGGAGCCTTGGACACCATGACATTTGTCTGCGCATCACCCCTCCCCTTCTGGTAGCAGCCACTAGACCCTACTCTTACCCCCCCCCACAACATACACACATACTTTTGGGGAGCTGCCCTACCCCATTCCATGGTCTTTTGGTGAAGCTGTTCATCACAGGACTCCTCCCCTGATCACGGTGTGGACACAGGACCTAAGTGGGCAATCAGAATCTCTTCCTGGGGAATCTGGATTTTGAGTTGAGACAAATACAGAGAGTCATCTCATAGCAGCACCCCATAAAACAGATTCCCCCGGTGCCCTGCTGAGAGCAGGGCAGCCCACTCCCTGGACTCAGTTGTTCCTTTAAAGCTGTAGCCACTCCAGTATCCGTCACTCAAAAAATAAATATCTTCTGAACTAAATCGGCCAATCAGTTACTTGTAATCTAAGAGTCCTGAACTGTCTCCTTTTCAGATCAGTGCTCATGGATGAATGAAGAAAAGAGAAGGAAAGTAGAAGAAAGAGGAAAGTTGCTTCAGGTTCCCTACCCAAGCCTACAGCCCAAGCCCCGATCCTATTTTTAAGACCCTTTACTGAGCCTATATTTATCATGAGGTTTTTTTATTATTATTGTTGGAAATCTACACAAGTAATTTGGCTGAAGGCTGAAGCTTATTTCAGGAAAGCAAGTCTTTCATTTCTCCAAAGCCCCTGTTAGCTCCTCCCGCACCTGTTCTCTCTTCTGTCAAGCCACCTATCGCTAATTTCCAGAGCAAAAAGAACCAGGATCCAGATTCCAAAGCAGGATGTAAGTGATGCTTAGAGAAACAGGTGTGTGATTTTTGTCATAAATTGTCTTAATATAATCTTTCCAGTCAACACATATGCCTCATGAAAATGCATTTCTTATCTCACAAAGGTTGCCTCCCAAAGTAAGACTCATAGAATCCCCCCAAATAAACCACAAATCCAAGCCCCTCATTTTACAAATGAGGAAACTAAGGTGCAGAGCAGGTAGCTTGCACACTCGATAACATGGAGCTAACCAACAGCAGATCCAGGACCAGAATTCATGTCCTTTCGCCACTAGGTCGGAGTTTTCCCACTATTTCATGCCTCCTCTCACACTACAACTCACTTTCTTTAAATATAAGAATTTCCTTAATCTGTATATATATAAATATTCTATTGGGCGATAAATACCTGACAGAAGTTCTGTATACAAAACCCGGAAGTATGTGCCTCCACTAGTATTCAAGACCATACTTTATGCAAGTTGTCAGTACGGATATAGAATTCAATTGCACAATTTAATGGACACTCAACTCTTAACTAAATACAATGTAAACAAAGTTACCTGGTACTCGGTTATTATTTTTTTTCACTCCCCAAAGTGAATGGTAGAATTAGAACCAATGAAAGAAAAATGACAAGGAATTTGATTTGGGCAAGACGTGTTTAAGCGGATGCTCAGAGGTGGTGAGTTCTCCATCACAAGAGGTCAAGCAGAGGTCAGACAAGCAATCATTTTTCAGGGATGTTAGAGAGCACTGGTTCTCCAACTCTTTCATAAGCACCAGAATCATCCCAAGAGCTTGTTAAACAGAGATTGCTGGGACCTACCCCCTGAGTTTCTGACTCAGGGAGTCTGGGATGGGGCTTGAAGCCGTGCATTTCTAACCAGTGCCCAGGTCATGTGATGCTACTGGCCCAGGACCACACTTTAAGAACCACTGCGGTGCTTAGGATGAGACATTTCACTCCAGCTAAGGTATACAAAGCTAGGTCACATTTCTATTCAACGTCTTATCAGACAGCTTGGATTCAGTGTTGCCACATGAAACTGGGCTTCTTTCTTGCCTGGGGCTACCTTTGGTGATAGTCGAAATCCTGCACATACCTCTGTGCTCACCTTGAAGCTGGGACAAAGAGAGCCTCCTTGAGGCTGACAGACACCTAAAGTTGCTCGTAGTGTAGGATAGGCGGCCAGAGACACAGTGTTATAGCTTGCACCAGGACATGACAATCCTCTGAAATCAGTACCATGGGCACTGGAACACACTGTTGATGGTCATGACGAAGCACCAGTCCTTACTTGTTCCGAGTGCCTCTCAGAGGGAGAGCCAGAGAATCCGCCATTGCTGCCCATGGACCCACAGTTGAAAAAAAGGACATTTTCTCAGCCCTGTGATCCTTGCCTACACCTGTGAAAGGACACAGCCAACATTTACTGATCTTTCACTCCATATGAAGTATTGCTATAAGCAAGTAACACGTAGCTCTTATTTAATCCTTTTAACAACACTGTAAGGTAGTAATTGGTAGAATTGAGATTTGCACCCAGGTACTTCAGTTCTACACACCACACTCTTTTTTTTCATTGAAGTATAGTTGATTATAATGTTGTGCTAATTTCTGCTATACAGCAAAGTGATTCAGTTATACATGTATATACATTCTTTTTTATATTCTTTTCCAGTATGGTTTATCACGAGATATTGAATATAGTTCCCCGTGCTATACAGTAGGACTTTGTTGTTTATCCATTCTATTTATACTAGTTTGCATCTGCTAATCCCAAACTCCCACTCCATCCTCCTCCAACCCCTGAAACCACAAGTCTGTTCTCTATGTCCACAAGTCTGTTTCTGTTTCATAGATAAGTTCATTTGTGTCATATTTTAGATTCCACATATAAGTGATATCATATGGTATTTGCCTTTCTCTTTCTGACTTACTTCACTTAGTATGATAATTTCTAGCTCCATCCATGTTGCTGCAAATGGCATTATTTCATTCTTTTTTTATGACTGAGTAATATATCTAGATCTATATATAGATATAGATAGATAGATAGATAGATACCACATATTCTTTATCCACTCACCTGTTGATGGCCATTTAGGTTGATTTCATGTCTTGGCTATTGTGAATAGTGCTGCTATGAACACAGGGGTGCATGTATCTTTTCAAATTATAGTTTTGTTCAAATATATGACCAGGAGTGGGGTTGCTGGATCATATAGCAACCCTATTTTTAGTTTTGTGAGGAACCGCCACACTGTTTTCCATAGTGGCTATACCAATGTACATTCCCATCAACAGTATAAGAGGATTCCCTTTTCTCCACACCCTCACCAGCATTTGTTATTCGTAGACTTGTTAATGATGACAGGGGTGATGTGGTATCTCTGTAGTTTTGATCTGCATTTCTCTAGTAATTAGCAATGTTGAGCATCTTTTCATGTGCCTGTTGGCAGTCTGTATGTCTTCTTTGGAGAAACATCTATTTAGTTCTTCTGCCTATTTTTCTATTGGGTTGTTTGGTTTTTTGTTGTTGAGTTGTATGAGCTATTTGTATATTTAGGAATTTAAGCCCTTGTTGATCTCATTGTTTGCAAATATTTTCTCCTTTTCCATAGGTTGTCTTTTCGTTTTGTTTATGGTTTGCTGTGCAAAAGCTTGTAAATTTGATTAGGTCCCATTTGTTTATTTTTGCTTTTATTTCTGTTGCCTTGGGAGACTGACCTGAGAAAACGTTGGTATGATCCATGTCAGAGAATTTTTTGCCTATGTTCTCTTCTAGGAGTTTTATGTACACCCCACACTCTTAATCAGAGATAAAATTGTTGTCAGTGTAAGGAATAGAGAAAGAACTTGTCCTTCCTCACACTGTTACACTAGGTCAGAGTTTTAGCCCCTGGTTGTTATAACGGTCTTTCCTCACCTCTAAAAACCTGGGCTCCTGAAGTTTCATCTGTGTGTTTCACACATGCACACAGTTATTGATTCCAAAGCTCACTCAAAGTACTAGGTGACTAGGTCAGGAAGGGTTTCCAGCCTTAGACACATTCTGCCCACAACAGCCTTTCTAATCTGATAATCTCAGTACTAGTGTTGAGCCCAAATGGCCATTCTAGGCTCACCCTTGCCATTGATTTAATTTACCCTTTGGGGAGCCTTGGTGTCACATCCTGCCTGCTGACCTTAGCTGGGACCATCTCAGGCATCGGAAGTGTTGAATAATATTAAACTGTAAAGAGATGTAGTCTGAGTATTAAATCCCTTTCATTCAGGTAGACTCCTTGGCCCCTGATGCATATTTCTCCAACCTCTTCCCAACAGTCAACCACACACAAGGCATCAGACCAAACCCTAGCCACAAAGCTTGCCATATTTGCTTCCTTCCTCCAGGACAATGGGCCACCACTGGCTCTATCTTTGCATAATTAAAGGGACAACTCAGACAATTCTTGCAAAATAGGATTTGCCCCAAGGTCCTTTGTAGTACCCATCCTAGACTTTAGCATGTGCCTCTTTGAATAGGCAGCTTCTCTCTCTAATGAAATAACTAAACTTTTACCTTCCTTAGGCCCTTCTATCCAAGCATTGGCAGTTTAATAGTGTCATCATTCAACATACATTGAGCACCTATTATATGTAGGGCACAGTGCTAGGAGCAAAAGATAGAAATAAGATAAAAAGCTTTCCTAAAGGTAAAGGACAAAAGCTGTACAAGGCTGCAACATCCCCAGGTCTCCTGCCCCAAAGGTGACAGGAAGGGCGTGGGGAGGGGAGCAGTGGTAAACGAGAGGGAAGAGACAGTAATCAGTAGTCTGAAGACTGTCTGCTAGTAAAACCGGAACAGGCTGACATTAAGTCTATTTAAGAACAGCCTCAACAAAGAAAACTTATTAGCCAACACTATCAAAATAGACCCACTTTCTAAATATGTAGCTAAACTTTTCACTCTCCCACAACTGCATATAGAAACATCTCACAAGAATAACTTTTTACAACACACCCTCTGCAATACACGCCGCTGTTCCCATCTGAATAGCAAAATAATTGAAGTGCAGATGGTAAGTGACTTGCCTGCTATTGTGAGGCAAGGCAGTGAAAACCCTAGAAACTGGTTCTAAGGAGCTTCCTGGGAACTGCCTTAGATTTCACAAAGGGTCCTTAGATAAGCATTGCAGTTACCCGTGACTGCACAACAAATAACCTATCACCCCCAAACTGAGCCACTTACAGCAATAACCATCTTTTGCTCATGATTCTGCATTGGGACTGGGCTTACGAGGGCAGTTCTCCCAGTCGTGCCTGGGGTCTCTCATGAGTTTGCAGTCATCTGGTGGGTTGACTAAAGCAGGATGATCTCAGATGACCTCACTTACAGGACCAGGGTCTTGATGGTAGCTGCTCCTCTCCAGTTGATGTCATTCAATTGTCTGCTGCAGGCTACATGGCTGCAGAAGCATGCCAAGAGGGCTAAGGTGGAACTGTAAGAGCCCTTAGGCCTAGGTTCTTGAACTTGTACAGTGTCACTTTTCCAACATCTCATTGGTCAAGAAGCAAGTCACAAGACCAGTCCAAATTCAAGAAGTGGGGAAATAGACTCCACCTTCTGATGACAGGAGCTGCAAAGTATTATGGCCATGCTTTTCACAATGAGAGATAGCTAGGCCTCATTTTTACCAGGCTACACGCATTGGCTGTTATTGTCACAGCTGGGACCCAACCAGCATCCACAAGGCCCTGCTACCTATGGGGATGGTTGCAAGAAACATCTTCTACGTTGGAGCTTGAGAACTTGGGGACTTAGCTTTAGCCCCTGGATGATGCCTGAACTCCTGGGATATCATCACATATATATGCTGAAACTATAAATGAAGTTGCAGACCAGCAATCATTGAGTAGACACGTTAGTGGTTATTGCTGCCATCAACACCCAGGTACACAGAGCAGACATCATACATTCATAATCACATCATCACATGATTTCTCAGGTGATAGCCTCGCATCCCCAGACATGGCCCATCACTTCTTCAAAGACAAGTTAATACAGAGCAAACTAATTGTCTTCAGATTTCACAATATGTTTTAGAAGAAAATACTTTGCTAGATCTGATTATTGTTTTTCTTCATAGGCAGGCCTCTCAATATTTGGCAGAACACAAGAAATTCCTGGCTCAGGCAAGGAGATGAAGGAGTGAGGAAGGAGCCAGAAACGGCTCTGTACAAGATACCTAAGAGAGGCCAACCTTGCTACAAATGGATTAAACTTGTCCAAGTGAGGGCTAATGAAATCTAAAAGTTTTACAGCCTTCATTGAGATATAATTGATACAGTAAACTGCATATATTTAAAGTAGACGATATGGTAATGAAACCATTACCTAGGAAACCATGGACACAATCAAGATAATGAGCATACTCACCAAGCCCATAAATTTTCTCATGCCGCTTTATCATCCCTTCCTCCTGTCCCTCTCCGCTTTACCCATCCCCAGGCCATCAGTAATCCGCTTTCTGTTGCTAATGATGACTTTGCATTTCTAAATGCAAATAGGAAGACCTAGTATACATTCTTTTTTTGCCTGGCTTCTTTCACTCTGCATGATTATTTTAAGTTTTATCCACAGTATTGAGTAAAGCAATAGTTTATTTCTTTTCATTGATGGGTAGTATACCATTATATGGCTACACCATAATTATTTGTTTATTCCCCTGTTGATGGACATTTGGGCTGTGCTGTGTACTGAAGTATGTCCCGCCAAAATTGAAGCACTAACCTCCAATGTTACTGTATTTGGAAATAGGGTCTTGAAGAGGTAATTAAGGTAAACTAAGTCATAAGGGTGGGGCTCTGATGCCATTCAATTAGTGTTCTTAGAAGAAGAAACACCAGAAAGCTCTCTCTCTCTCTCCAAGCATAATCAGAGGAAAGGACAAAGCAGCCATCTGCAAACAGGGAAGAGAGCCCTCAACAGAACCGGAACCCTGCTGGAATCTTGACTGTGGACTTTCTGGCCTCCAGAATTGTGAGAAAATGAACTTCTGTTGTTTAAGTCATGCAGTCTGTGGCATTTTGATACAGCAGCCTGAGTAGACCAATACAGATCATTTACAATTTGAGGCAATTCCAAATTAAGCTGCTATGAACACTTGTGTCCAAGTGCTTGTGTGGACACATGCTTTTGTTTCTCTTGGGTAACTAAATAGAAGTGAAATGGCTGGGTCATATAGTCCGTGTATATTGACCTTTTTAAAAAACTGTCCACACTATTTTCCAAACTGGCTGTACCATTTTGCATCCCACCAGCAGTGTATGGAATTACCAGCTGCTTTACATTCTTACCAATACTTAGTATGATCAGTCATTTTAATTAAAAAATTTTTAATTTTAAAACAATTTAATTTTGGATAGCAATTTATTATTCACCATCCTAGTGAATATATGGTGGTATCTCATTGTGGGTTTAATTTGCATCTCCCTAATGGCTAATGATGTTTATCATCTTTCCATGTACTTGTCGTTCCTGTATCTTCCTTTTTTTTTTTTTTTTTTGCGGTACGCGGGCCTCTCACTGTTGTGGCCTCTCCTGTTGCGGAGCACAGGCTCCAGACGCGCAGGCTCAGCGGCCATGGCTCACGGGCCCAGCCGCTCCACGGCATGTGGGATCTTCCTGGACCGGGGAACGAACCCGTGTCCCCTGCATCGGCAGGCGGACTCTCAACCACTGTGCCACCAGGGAAGCCCTCCTATATCTTCTTTAGTGAAGTATCTGTTCACTAAAGTATCTATTTTTGCTCTTTTATTATTGATTGAGAGCTAATTAAATGTAAATTTGAATAAGCATAGGCATAGAAAATTAGACCCAGAATCTTACTGGCTGTCCAGTTTGGGCAAGCCTGGGAATGGGGACCAGAACATGCAGGAAGAGTGTGTGGGCTTTGAAAACTTGGAGGAGGGTGGTCAGGGCTGAACGGAGAGTGGGCGGTAGGTCTGAAGGTAAGTTCTGCCAGCTTCACAATTTTGTCTAAGTTTGGTCTTGAGCCCTGCCTAACAGTTTTCTCACCATTGACACTTAATTCCAGCCCCCGGATGCTTTGAGAGCCCCAATTTCATGACACTTTCTGTAGGAATTTATTTTAGGAATGCACCATATGTCACTCCTGCCTGAAGAAGCTTGCCAAGTTTGTAGGCAAAGACAGAGACACCAACAAGAAGTATCTAGATAAGATTTGGCCCAGAGTCCTGTCTGGAAGTAGAGTTGAGAACAAAGTAGTATCTAAAACACATCCACTAAAGCGAAGACCTAGGAGAGGAGGAATGAAAAGAAAGGACCGAGGGATGATAGGAGTGAGAAAGTATCATACACTTGGTGCTGTGATCAAGGACACTGTGCTCACCATGGATAACTCCTTGCCAGAAAGAGACAAGTGGGAGAGAACCCAGGAGAGAGCAGAATAAATGATGAAGGATCGGAGAAGCTGATTTATGAAGCCAACTTAATAGAGCTCACTGAAGCTAGTTCATGTGACAGAATGCAACTGAAGCTGATTTTCCATCAGAGTCTGAAAGAAAATGGAAATGCTCTTTAAAAAGATTAGGAAAATAGCAAATGTAAGAGTCAGCTTGTCTAGCAAGCCCATTAAGTAAAGTGAAAATAACTTTTGCATTAATCAGACCAATTCTTTTTTTTTTAACATCTCTATTGGAGTACAATTGCTTTACAATGTTGTGTTAGCTTCTGCTATATAACAAAGTGAATCAGCTATGTGTATACATATATCCCCATATCCCCTCCCTCTTGCGCCTCCCTCCCACCCTCCCAATCCCACCCCTCTAGGTGGTCACAAAGCACCGAGCTGATCTCCCTGTGCTATGTGGCTGCTTCTCACTAGCTATCTATTTTACATTTGGTAGTGTATATATGTCAATGCTACTCTTTCACTTCGTCCCAGCTTACCCTTCCCCCACCCCATGTCCTCAAATCCATTCTCTACATCTGCGTCTTTATTGTCCTAAGCAGACCAATTCTTGATCTGAACATGTCCTCTCCATGTTCTGATGAGCTGCTCATTGGCATTCTCTTATTATCTTCAATCTTTCTCCTCATTCTGTCCTTCTTTATTTTTGTCTGGTGAATGTCATAATTATACAAAAATCTTCACTCTGGGAGTCCTTATTTCTTCACCTTTTAGAGGAATCTTCCTTCTTGGCCCCCATCCATAGGTCTGCCCATCTGTGGCCATATCTGTATTCCTTTGGCTCCATGTAGTTGGCACAGGCTGAGGTTTACCCCACCCCTTCCCTTATAGACCAACTCCTCTTGAATTAGGACTTTCTTCAAGCCAGGAGCTCAGGAAAAGATAATAAATGATCCTTAATTCCACCATCCTAACTAATACAATCACCCACAGCATTTTGGAACACTTCCTTCTAATTATTTTTATCCTGTATTGGAATAACTCTGGTAAAATTACATCATCTCAGATTGGAACCAAGATGGCAAAGTAGGACATGCTCTCACTCGCTTTTGCGAGAGCACCAGGATCACAACTAGCTGCTGGACAATCATTGACAAGAGGACACTGGAACTCACAAGAAAGGATACCCCACGTCCAAGGACAAAGGAGAAGCCACAGTGAGATGGTAGGAGGGGCACAATCACAGTAAAATCAAGTCCCATAACTGCTGGGTGGGTGACTCACAGACTGGAGAACACTTATGCCACAGAAGTTCACCCACGGGAGTGAAGGTTCTGAGCCCCACGTCAGGCTTCTCAACCTAGGGGACCGGCAATGGGAGGAGGAATTCCTAGAGAATTAGACTTTGAAGCCTACTGGGATTTGATTGCAAGACTTTGACAGAACTGGGGGAAACAGAGACTCCACTTTTGGAGGGCACACACAAAGTAGAGTGTGCATCGGGACCCAGGGGAAGGAACAGTGACCCCAGGAAAGACTGAACCAGACCTACCTGGTAGTGTTGGAGGGTCTCCTGCAGAGGTGGGTGGTGGCTGTGGCTCACCTTGGGGACAAGGACACTGGCAGCAGAAGTTGTGAGAAGTACTCCTTGGCATGAGCCCTCCCAGAGTCCGCCATTAGCCCCACCAAAGAGCCCAGGTAGGCCCCAGTGTTGGATTGCCTCACGCCAAACAACCAAGAGGAAGGGAACCCAGCCCCACCCATCAGCAGTCAAGCAGATGAAAGTTTTACTGAGATCTGCCCACCAGAGCAACAGTCAGCTCTACCCACCACCAGTCCCTCCCATCAGGAAACTTGCACAAGCCTCTTAGATAGCCTCATCCACCAGAGGGCAGACAGCAGAAGCAAGAAGAGCTACAATCCTGCAGCCTGTGGAACAAAAACCACATTCACAGAGAGAGAGACAAGATGAAAAGGCAGAGGGTTATGTACCAGATGAAGGAACAAGAAAAACCCCCAGAAAAACAATTAAATGAAGTGGAGATAGGCAACCTTCCAGAAAAAGAATTCAGAATAATGATAGTGAAGATGATCCAGGACCTCAGAAAAAGAATGGAGGCAAAGACCAAGAAGATGTAAGAAATGTTTAACAAAGATCTAGAAGAATTAAAGAACAAACAGAGATGAACAATAAAATAACTGAAATGAAAACTACACTAGAATGAATCAATAGCAGAATAACTGAGGCAGAAGAACGGATAAGTGACCTGGAAGACAGAATGGTGGAATTCACTGCTGCAGAACAGAATAAAGAAAAAAGGATGAAAAAAAATGAAGACAGCCTAAGAGACCTCTTGGACAACATTAAATACAACAACATTTGCATTATAGGGGTCCCAGAAGGAGGAGAGAGAGAAAGGACCAGAGAAAATACTTGAAGAGATTATAGTCAAAAACTTCCCTAACATGGGAAAGGAAATAGCCACCCAAGTCCAGGAAGTGTAGCGAGTCCCATACAGGATAAACCCAAAGAGAAACACGCCGAGACACATAGTAATCAAATTGGCAAAAATTAAAGACAAAGAAAAATTATTAAAAGCAGCAAGGGAAAAACAACAAATAACGTACAAGGGAACTCCCATAAAGTTAACAGCTGATTTCTCAGCAGAAACTCTACAAGCCTGAAGGGAGTGGCATGATATACTTAAAGAGTTGAAAGGGAAGAACCTACAACCAAGATTACTCTACCCAGCAAGGATCTCATCCAGATTCAATGGAGAAATCAAAAGCTTTACACACAAACAAAAGCTAAGAGAATTCAGCACCACCAAACCAGCTCTACAACAAATGCTAAAGGAACTTCTCTAAGTGGGAAACACAAGAGAAGAAAAGGACCTACAAAAGCAAACCCAAAACAATTAACAAAATGGTCATAGGAACACACACATCGATAATTACCCTAAACGTGAATGGATTAAATGTCCCATCCAAAAGACACAGGCTTGCTGAATGGATACAAAAATAAGACCCATCTATATGCTGTCTACAAGAGACCCACTTCAGTCTTAGGGACACATTCAGACTGAAAGCGAGGAGATGGAAAAAGATATTCCATGCAACTGGAAATCAAAAGAAAGCTGGAGTAGCAATAGTCATATCAGATAAAATAGACTTTAAAATAAAGAATGTTACAAGAGACAAGGAAGGACACTACATAATGATCAGGTGATCAATCCATGAAGAAGATATAACAATTATAAATATATATGCACCCAACATAGGAGCACCTCAATACATAAGGCAAGTGCTAACAGCTATAAAAGAGGAAATAGACAGAAAAACAATAATAGTGGAGGATTTTAACACCTCACTTACACCAATGGACAGATCATCCAAAATGAAAATAAATAAGGAAACAGAAGCTTTAAATGACATAATAGACCAGATAGATTTAATTGATATTTATAGGACATTCCATCCATAAACAGCAGATTACACTGTCTTCTCAAGTGTGCACAGAACTTTCTCCAGGATAGATCACATCTTGGGTCACAAATCAAGCCTCAGTAAATTGAAGAAAATTGAAAGCATATCAAGCATCTTTTCTGACCACAATGCTGTGAGATTAGACATGAATGCAGGGAAAAAAATGTAAAAAACACAAACAGATGGAAGCTAAACAATATGGTACTAAATAAACAAGACATCACTGAAGAAATCAAAGAGGAAATCAAAAAATACCTAGAGACAAATGACAATGAAAACACAATGATCCAAAACCTATGGGATGCAGCAAAAGCAGTTCTATGAGGGAAGTTTATAGCTATACAAGCCTATCTCAAGAAACAAGAAAAATCTCAAATAAACAACCTAACTTTGCACCTAAAGGAACTAGAGAAAGAAGGACAAACCAAACCCAAAGTTAGCAGAAGGAAAGAAATCATAAAGATCAGAGCAGAAATAAATGAAATAGAAACAAAGAAAACAATAGCAAAGATCAATAAAACTAAAAGCTGATTCTTTGAGAAGATAAACAAAATTGATAAGCCATTAGCCAGACTCATCAAGAAAAAGAGGGAGAGGACTCAAATCAATAATATTAGAAATGAAAAAGGAGAGGTTACAACAGACATCGCAGAAATACAAAGCATCCTAAGAGATTACTACAAGCAACTGTATGCCAATAAAAATGGATAACCTGGAAGAAATGGACAAATTCTTAGGAAGGTATAACCTCCCAAGACTGAACCAGGAAGAAACAGATAATATGAACAGACCCACCACAAGTAATGAAATTGATACTGTGATTAAAAATCTTCCAACAAACAGAAGTCCAGGACCAGATGGCTTCACAGGTGAATTCTATGAAACGTTTAGAGAAGAGCTAACACCCATCCTTCTCAAACTATTCCAAAAAATTGCGGCAGAAGGAACACTCCCAAACTCATTCTATGAGGTCACCATAACCCTGATACCAAAACCAGACAAAGATACTACAAAAGAAGAAAATTACAGACCAATATCACTGATGAATATAGATGCAAAAATCCTCAACAAAATACTAGCAAGCAGGATCAAACAACACATTAAAAGGATCATACACCATGATCAAGTGGGATTTATCCCAGGGATGCAAGGATTCTTCAGTATATGCAAATTAATCAATATGATACACCATATTAACAAATTGAAGAATAAAAACTATATGATCATCTCAATAGATGCAGAAAAAGCTTTTGACAAAATTCAACACCCATTTATGATAAAAACTCTCCAGAATGTGGGCACAGAGGTAACCTACCTCAACATAATAAAGGCCGTATATGACAAACCCACAGCAAACATCATTCTCAATGGTGAAAAACTGAGAGCATTTCCTCTAAGATCAGGAAAAAGACAAGGATGTCCACTCTCGCCACTATTATTCAACATAGTTTTGGAAGTCCTAGCCACAGCAATCAGAGAAGAAAAAGAAATAAAAGGAATACAAATTGGAAAAGAAGAAGTAAAACTGTTACTGTTTGCAGATGACATGATACTATACATAGAGAATCCTAAAGAAGCCACCAGAAAACTACCAGAGCTAATCAATGAATTTGGTAAAGTTGCAGGGTGCAAAATTAATGCACATAAATCTCTTCCATTCCTATACACTAATGAAGAAAAATCTGAAAGAGAAATTAAGGGAACACTCCCATTTACCATTGCAACAAAAAGAATAAAATACCTAGGAATAAACATACCTAGGGAGACAAAAGACCTGTATGGAGAAAAGTATAAGACACTGATGAAAGAAATTAAAGATGATACCAACAGATGCTGAGATATACCTACCATGTTCTTGGATTGGAGGAATCAATATTGTGAAAATGACTATACTACCCAAAGCAATCTATAGATTCAATGCAATCCCTGTCAAATTACCAATGGCAGCTTTTACAGAACTAGAACAAAAAATCTTAAAATTTGTATGGAGACACAAAAGACCCCGAATAGCCAAAGCAGTCTTGAGGGAAAAACCAGAGTTGGAGGAATCAGACTCCCTGACTTCAGACTATACTACAATAATTGAGACAATATGGTACTGTCACAAAAACAGAAACATAGATCAATGGAACAAGATAGAAAGCCCAGAGATAAACCCATGCACCTATGGTCAACTAATTTATGACAAAGGAGGCAAGGATATACAATGGAGAAAAGACAGTCTCTTCAATAAGTGGTCCTGGGAAAATTGGACTGCTACACGTAAAAGAATGAAATTAAAACACTCCCTAACACCATACACAAAAATAAAGTCAAAATGGATTAGAGAACTAAATGTAAAAGACCGGACACTATAAAACTCTTAGAGGAAGACATAGGAAGAACACTCTTTGACATAAATCACAGCAAGATCTTTTTTGATCCACCTCCTAGAGTAATGGAAATAAAAACAAAAATAAACAAATGGGACCTAATGAAACGTCAAAGCTTTTGCACAGCAAAGGAAACCATAAACAGGACGAAAAGACAACCCTCAGAATGGAAGAAAATATTTGCAAACGAATCAATGGACAAAGGATTAATCTCCAAAATATATAAACAGCTCATGCAGCTCAATATTAAAAAAACAAACAACCCAATCCAAAAATGAGCAGAAGACCTAAATAGACATTTCTCCAAAGAAGACATACAGATGGCCATGAAGCACATGAAAAGCTGCTCAACATCACTAATTATTAGAGGAATGCAAATCAAAACTACAATGAGGTATCACCTGACACCAGTTAGAATGGGCATCATCAGAAAATCTACAAACAAATTCTGGAGAGGATGTGGAGAAAAGGGAACCCTCTTGCACTGTTGTTGGGAATGTAAATTGGTACAGCCACTATGGAGAACAGTATGGAGGTTCCTTAAAAAACTAAAAATAGAATTACCATATGACCCAGCAATCCCACTACTGTGCATATACCCAGAGAAAACCATAATTCAAAAAGACACATGCACTCCAATGTTCATTGCAGCACTATTTACAATAGCCAGGTCATGGAAGCAACCTAAATGCCCATTGACAGACGAATGGATAAAGAAGATGTGGTACATATATACAATGGAATATTACTCAGCCATAAAAAGGGACAAAACTGGGTCATTTGTAGAGATGTGGATGGATCTAGAGACTGTCATACAGAGTGAAGTAAGTCAGAAAGAGAAAAACAAATATCGTATGTTAATGCATATATGTGGAACCTAGAAAAAATGGTACAGATGAACCAGTTTGCAGAACAGAAATTGAGACAGAGATGTAGAGAACAAACGTATGGACACCAAGCTGGGAAAGCGGCAGGGTGGTGGGGGTGGTGGTGTGATGAATTCGGCGATTGGGATTGACATGTATATAGTGATGTGTATAAAATTGATGACTAATAAGAACCTGCTGTATAAAATAAATAAATAAATAAATAAATAAATATAAAATTCAAGTCATCCAAAAAGAAAAATTATATCATCTAGGTGTGTAGTACTATATTAGAGATAATAGTTCCCACATCATTAAATATCGCTAGTGATGTAGCTAACATTAAAAATTCTAACAATGTGATCATAGGCTTCCTCAATGAAGAATCCAGCCTGGGATATAAATTCACTGAAACTATGATATGCTCGGGTAGGAGATTTTGCAAGCAAATGAGGCAACAGCTTTTGGAGACATCTTCAAAAGATAGTACAAAAGGCCACTGGTGAGAAAGAACACTTATATTTCAACCCTCTTTGAATCCTGTGTATTAAAATTTTTAAATTAAAATGTATCTTAATGTCAGCATAATCAACAATAAAATTGTCTTCTTTCCATTTAATCACCTCTCCCTCACAACTAAAAGATTTGCTAGCAGGTCTTTATTTTGCAAATAGAACCTGTTGCCAATTCCAAAAGGACCTAACAACTTTAGTAAAAAGGGAGTAATCCCATCATCATCAAGATGCTTTGTCAGGTGTCCTCTTACATGCGGTACTCTACAGGAATTATACAAAGACATTTTCTTAATAGTTTATAATATAAGCTATAACATAATAACAACTAGTAATTACTACTTATCAAGTGCCTATTATATACCACATGGTTTTAAATGCATTAGTCTCACAACACATCTGTTAAGTAGTGGTGTATGATGTAGAATTTGACCGGTCTTTGTCCCTGATTCCTAGAAGGAAGTCTCTAAATCCTCTGAATTTCCTGAGTGATAGAGTGTCCTTGTTATTCATAACGGGCCTTTGGAGCACACCTGAGTTTATGCTAATCAAGTGACTCAGGAAGGGGACTGTTCACAAGAGAAAGACCAACCCCGTGATGAAAGGGTTGGGGCTTTGAGCCGTGTGATATCAGCCTGACCTACTGGGAAAGGGTGGGAGGGGTCTGGAGACTGAGCTCAATCGTGTGGCCAATAATTCCATCAATTGTGCCTATGTAATCAACTTCAATAAAAAACTCTGAAGCTCAGTGAGCTTCCTGGTTGGTGATACACACCAGTGTGCCGAGAGGGTGATGCACCCTGAGGATATAGAAGCTTTTCCTTTGGGACTCTCGCAGATCCACTCTACGTGTTTCTTCACTTGGCTAATCCTGACTTTTATGCTCTATAACAAGATTGTATTCATAAGTATTGTGCTTTCCTGAGTTCTGTGAGTTGTTCTAGTGAATTATCAAATCTGAGGGAGGTAGTGGGATCTCCCAAATTTGTAGCTAGTTAGTGAGAACAGCAGGTATCCGGGGATCCCCAGAGTTTGTGGCTGATAACTGAAGTGGGAGGAGTTTTATGGAGGACTGTGACTTCAACCTATGAAATTTATCCTAATTCCAGGTAGTCAGTGTCAGAATTACACTGCAGGTACAGATCTTTCCACCATTCTAGGGTGGGATGGGATCTCTGGGTTTGTCTGATAGATTTGCTATCAGATTCTCTGTCATTTGGAATAAAAAATAGTTATTTTATCTACAATAATTTGCCTATGAATATTTGCTTGGTCATTTGAGGAGTAGTGGTAAAAAGTAGTGCTGACTCTGGCTGAAGAAGAATTCCTCTCCAATCGCTGCCAAAGTGTTGTGCTGGAATGGGACTCAGGCTTTTGATGCTCAAAAGCCCAGACTCTTAAGAATAAAATGTAGCAGCTTACCAAATTAAAAAATAGAGCAAGAGATTTGAACAGAAACTTCACCAAAGAAGGTATGTTGAGCACATAGTAAGGTGCTCAACATGATTAGTCATTGGGGAAATGCAAACTAAAACTGTAATATACACACTAGAGTGGCTTAATAATAAGCACTCAGAACTAGGAGAGAATCAAGTGTTAACAAGCACGTGGAGCAGCTAGAACTCCCATATTTTGCTGGTGGGAATGCAAATTAATACCGTCACTTTGGAAAACAGTTTTATCAGTTTCCTATAAAGTTGAACGTATATTTACCACATGACCCACAATTCTACTCCTAAGTATTTACCCTGTGGAATAAGAATCTACATTCACACATACAAAGCTGTACACAAATATTTACAGTGGCTTTATTCACGTTCACCAAATACTGAAAAAATCCAAAATGTCCCTCAGCAGGTAAATGATGCTACCCTAAAACAATAAAACAGCCAGTTATTTTACTAGCAAAACACTTTTATTTGGGAATAGCAAAGAATTGCAATTCGGGACATGCAACTATGGTGAACGAAATGCAATCCCAGAAAAACAAAAGAGAGGAAACTCTTTTATAGAGGAGAAGGGGAAGTTGGGAGGAGCTGTTTTAAACAAAAAGTTCATTGGAGGAAACTGGGAGGTTGAAGTATAGTGACTTTTCATTGGTTGAGTTGTGACAGTCTCTCATTGGCTGAGCTGTTTCCAGGCAAGGAGGAAATCTTTCTTCTTCCTGCTGGCAGCAGTAAAGCAGTGTCACTTCCTGCTGGAGATGTAAAGTACATCTCTTACTGTTGGGATGTGCACCAACCTCAAGTGGTAAGTACATGAGCACTTCCCTTTCTGGCCTCCTGACAACATTTTTGCGAGGTTTCCCTTTATTAATTTTCACAATAGATAAATAAACTGGTACATCTCTACAATGCAGTATTCCTCAGGAATAAAAAAAGGAACTGTGGTATTGTGATTTGCAATAAGAAGTATGTATTAGGCCTTGTCCAGTTCCTGACACAGAGCTCCTAAAACCCTTGGAATTTCCTATAATGAGAGTGATAAAGTTATCTTCTGTTATGTTAGTGAGGTGACTTTTGGACTCACCAAAGGTTGGGAGCTGGTTACCAGTGGAGTGAACCATGTGATTAGACAGTTGGAACTTTCAGACCTCCCCAGCCCACCCTCTCCTCCAGGGAGGAGAGAAGGGCTAGAGATTGAATTCTATCACCAATGGCCAAAAATTTAATCAATCAAGGGGAAGTCCCTTGGGGTCCAGTGGTTAAGAATTTGCCTTCCAATGCAGGGGACGCAGGTTTGAGGGACAACTAAGGCCACACACCACAACAGAGAAGACCACGTACCGCAGTGAAGTGAAAACCCAGTGCAGACCAAAAAAAAAAAAAAAAAAATTAATCAAGCACGCTTATGTAATGAAGCTTCCATAAACCCCCCAAAAAACAGGGTTCTGAGAGCTTCTGTGTTGATGAACATGTGCAGATCAGAGGAGAGTGTCTTGCTCAGAGAGCATAGAAGCTCCTTGCCCCTTCTCACATACCTTGCTCTATGCATCTCTTCCATCTGGTTGTTCCTGAATTACACCCTTTTATAACAAACTGATAATCTAGTGAGTAAAATGTTTCCCTGAGTTCTATGCGCCACTCTTGCAAACTCATTGAACCCACAGGGGGGGGTGTGAGAACCTCTGATTTTTAGCCAGTCAGTCAGAAGCATAGGTAAAAACCTGGACTTGCAACTGGTATCTGAAGTGGGGGGCAGTCTTGTGAGACTGAGCCCTTAACCTGTGGGATCTGATCGTATGCCTGGGTGGATAGTGACAGAATTGAGCTGAACTGTAGGACACCCAGCTGGTGGCAGAAAATTGCTCAGTGGTGTGTTAAAAAAAATACACACATTGGAATTGGTACCAAAATTGTAGGAACAAACTACTGATACATACAACAATGTGGGTGAAACTCAGATGCTTTATGCTAAGTGAAAGAAGAGTCAAAAGGCTACGTACAATATGATTCCATTGATATGACATTCTTGCAAAGGTACCTATAAGGACAGGTACCCGATCAGCAGTTGCCTGGGGCTGGAGTGGAGGAAACAGCTGACTATAAAGAGGTACGGAGGAATTTGGGGGGTGATGGAACTTGACTGTGATGGTGGTTACTTACATGACGATATACTTTGGTCAAAATTCACAGAACCACACAGTATAGGATACATTTTACTGTAAGTAAATTTTAAATCTTCTTAAATATACTGGGGGGAGGGAATTCCCTGGCAGTCCAGTGGTTAGGACTCCGAGCTTCCACTGCTGCGGGCACGGGTTTGATCCCTGATCGGGGAACTAAGATCCTGCATGCCATGTGGTGCAGCCAAAAGATAATAATAATAATGGGAAAGTATTGGTTTATGAAACCCTCTACTATCATTTGTCCTCTTTGGCAATAAATGCTAGTTAACATCAGGGAGGAATAAAAGGTGTAAGGACTTGCAAGACAAAAATGCCCTGATTAATGTCTCAAAGTATAAAAATTGTCACCAGAGTCATCATGACTTGTCCATCCTGATTGTCCTCTCCTGCTTTAGCTCCCACTTATTCATGTACGTTGACCTCAGAACCACTTGAAGTAGCCTTGTCTATGCCACCACGCATCATGAGAAAGCCAAATCAGTGCTGTGGATGCTATCTTGGGGTCTTCCCAATGCCTCTTATTATGATGATATCAGAGTGGATGAGAATTTCATGCAGAAGCTGGAAGAAGGGCCTCCTTCCTAACTCTGTGCCACACTTTGTTCCAGGGCTCTAAAGCCTCGGCTTCATCTGTTAGGCACAACAAGCACAGTACCTAGGGCCCTATGAAATAAGTTCTTTTAAAACCAGAAGAAAAAACTAAACTTTGGGGTCCAAAAAAATGTTTTAATATTTAATATTCATGTGTATATCAATACAGTTATAAAATATAATTTCTAATGTTTTTCATTGAGGAAGGGGCCCAGGAAAGCACAAGTACCTAACGGCCCTTGGAAGTGGTAATGCAGCCCTTCCTGGAGAAGATACGTGTGTTGCCAGAAGCTCACACAGTCTCTCTTAGGCAGCTGGGTCCACATTTTGCCCTTCTCCTCTTAACTGTAGGGATTCAAACTGGATCAGATAGTGATGAGACAGCTCTTTCCTTCTTTTCTGGCTCCCCCTTCACCAAAATTCCTCTCCATTTCTCAAGCTACAAAATCAAAACTTTCCTGCAGGCAAACAAATGCCAATATTCTCTAAGAAGTTGTTTTTTTCAGTTATTATGTTGTGAGTCCATGTCCTTTGGGCCCAAAGTCTTTTTTTTTTAATTTATTTATTTTTTAAATTAATTAATTTATTTATTTTTGGCTGTGTTGGGTCTTTGTTGCTGCGTGTGGGCTTTCTCTAGTTTCGGCGAGCAGGGGCTACTCTTCATTGCGGTGTGCGGACTTCTCATTGCAGTGGCTTCTCCTGTTGCAGAGCACCAGCTCTAGGCACACAGGCTTCAGTACTTGTGGCTCATGGGCTCAGTAGTTGTGGCTCACAGGCTCTAGAGCTCAGGCTCAGTAGTTGTGGCGCATGGACTTAGTTGCTCCGCAGCACGTGGGATCTTCCCGGACCGGGGCATGAACCCGTGTCCTCTGCATCGGCAGGCGGACTCTCAACCACTGTGCCACCAGGGAAGCCCTGGCAGGTGGATTCTTAACCACTGCACCACCAGCGAAGCCCTGGGCCCAAAGTCTTATACTTAAATTGAATATTTGAGTATGTAGGGGTTCTACACCAAATCTCTACATCTGATTCACCAAATCCAGATGATGATGGCATGAAGGGTGATACCTTTCTCTCCCAATTCCAATCCAGTTACTAACCACCTCTCTGACGTGGAGCAGATACTTGGGAGGAGTATGCAGAGAAGCCTAGGGAAGATGTGTGAGACATGGGCTGTGCTAGCATCCATAGAGCAAGAAATCAAAAGTGTTGACTCCCTCCTTGTCAGATGGGATCTTGGGACTGGCTGCTGAGAGCTCTGCATAAGGACCGAAAAGGAATCAGGTGTGGAGAGATTAGTGGACCCTCCCATCCCCCACCATCCTAGAAGGGCAGCACCAGGAAGGATGTTGGGTCCTAGGAGAAGCTGAAGAGAACTGAGCCAGGAAGGCTGAGTTCCTTCCTAATTCTGTTCCTCACCATTCACAACTTTCCCTGGCTCAGGAGCTCCAGCAACTTCACCAGAACTTTAGATTCTTATAAGAGAAGCCACCAGATGTAGGAGAAAGTGCCCTTGACCTTCCCAAGAGGTGCCCCAGGTAGTTACCTCTTTTCATGTATAAAGTGTAATTTAGATACATAACCCACTAGCAATCTTCTTCAAGTTTCTGTAGGTTTTCAAAAGATAAACCAGTGAGCATTAAGTGGACTTCATTGACATTGAGACAAATTCATTGACACTGACACAGAATAAGCATTCCAACTCCACGTTAATAATGTCAAAGTCTTGTTTCAAACTGTTAAAGTCTAGTAGCATATATATTAGAAGATGGGGACTTCCCTGGTGGCGCAGTGATTAAGAATCTGCCTGCCAATGCAGGGGACATGGGTTTGAGCCCTGGTCCAGGAAGATCCCACATGCCGTGGAGCAACTAAGCCCAGGTGCCACAACTACTGAGCCTGTGCTCTAGAGCCCACGAGCCACAACTACTGAGCCCATGCGCCACAACTACTGAAGCCCACGCACCTAGAGCCCATGCTCTACAACAAGAGAAGCCACTGCAATAAGAAGCCTGTACACCACAACGAAGAGTAGCCCCTGCTCGCTGCAATTAGAGAAAGCCCACGTGCAGCAACGAAGACCCAACACAGCCAAAAATAAAAGAAATTAAAAGAAAAAACGGAAGATAGGGATGTCATTTCTCCATCCTCTTGAGCTAACAATAGAAGCCAGTTGCTGTGATTTATCCAAATCAGACCAGTTATATCAATGGGTAGAAGGATGATCTGGGAATTTAGAGCTCTATCCCCAACTGACTTTGTGACTGTCTAAGCCATTTTACATTTTACACTTCAGTCTTCACTGAAGAAATTGAAGGACTGAACCAGAAGATTTCATCATATGTAACTGTATTAGTTTCCTGGGGCTGCCCAAACAAAGCCACAAACTGGGTGACTTAAACAACACAGATTTATTGTCTCACGGTTTTGGAGGCCACAAGTCTGAAATCAAGGCATTGGCAGGGTTGGGGCTGTGAGGGAGAATCTATTCCTTTCTTTGTCTTAGCTTCTTGTAGCCTCAGGCGTTCCTTGGCTTGTAGATGGCTGCCTTCTCCCTGCATCTCCACATTGTCTTCACTTTATGCAAGTCTGTCTCTGTGTCCAAATTTGTCCTTTTTCTAAGGACACAAGTCATATTACATTAGGGCCCGCCCTAATGACCTCATCTTAACTTGATTGTCTGCAATGATCCTATTTCCAAATAAGGTCACATTCATAGGTACCTGGGGTTAGGACTTCAATATTTATTAGGGGGACACAATTCAATGCATAGCGCTAACTTTCTGAAAAAAAAAAATCAATAAGGGGAAAATATGTGAGCCCAAAAGTAAATTGAAACATCTACCAAGAGAAGCTGGAATAGGAGTTGGATAGGTCTCCACAGCCCACCTAGCCTTATCTTTGCCAAACTGCAGAGTGTTTTACAGGCTCCTTCCATAAAGATTACAGGATCTATAGCAGGGATAGTACCAGGGAGGAAAACACAGAGCCTTCTTCAAATAGTACCAGTAACACATATATATGAGGGCAAAGGTGAAGATGGATTTATTTGTCCTACATACCTACAGAGCCAGCAACACTCAAGCAAATAAATTTAGCCTTTCATACTTGATGAGAAGCCAAAATGAGCCTCCCACATAAATATCACTTGAAAATCTTCCCCTGGACTTGTATCACTCATTCATTCATCAACTAGATCCACCTGCCTAAATTAACTCCATCTTTATTTTGCCTGCTGGGTGAAAATGGAGATCTCATTGACTCACCAGCCCTCGGGCTCTTAGAAATAGATGGTGGATCTTTCTTGAGCTACACATCTAAACCAGAGCCCAGAGAGTAAATGGTTTGTGCCCTGACCAAAGTTCAGTTATTTTTTTGCATTTGCCTCCTTTTGCTCCCATCACATGTCAAGTTCCCATGCCTTTCCCCCGACACACACTCTCTGCAGAGAGAAGCAAAATCTTTGTTGAGTATTAACGTCTCAAACAATGAGAAATTCCTCCCCAGATGACTCAGGACAGATTGGAGCCAAACCATTTCCTTCAGTCCCTGAGCACATTGTTTCCCTCTGGTGACTCCTGCAATCCAGAAACAGCTGCAATAAAACAACATTCTGATCTAATCTCTCAAGCCATCCTTACCCTTTTGTTTTTTTCTTTCTGGATGGAGGAAAGAGAAAAATCCTTGCAAAGCTGCCATGGTGCATTATTTCCAAGTGTCTGCCGATGAAGGCACAAACCAAGCAGCCCTTTTTACTGGAGGAAAGGAAAGAGCAAAAATGGAAGGAAGATATAAAAAATAATGGAGAAAAACTCTGAATGAGTGAAATAAAGTTATGCAGTGGACAGAGGATTGAGCAAACACATTGCTTATGCGATGCAATTGAAAGCTTAAGCTAAACTTGCTCCTCGCTTTGGGTGAACCAGGAAGGCAGTCTATTTCAGTATTTAATTTGAACTGTTCTTACTTGAAACTGTTGCTGAATTCGGGTTTGGTTGCTTGCAGCTCAAAAGCCAATAACTGAGGGGCAAGTGTCTGTAGAAAGGAAAGGTACTTGATTCAGAAAAGCTGGCAATCTGGGGAGAAGGTGGACTCTTGTCCAGAGACCAACTGGGAAGGTTCTGCTCAGCCATGACATTTTTAAAGGGAAAAAGGGGAAACAATCTCAGTTAATCATTAAGGTAGGAGGTCAGATTCTTCGTCATTTTTCCATTGTGTGCAGACCTGCTGACTTCTCCTGATCTCCTCTTGGATGCTGTCTCCTCTTGGATGCTACCTGCAATTGGATGTTCTCTTACCCACATGGTCTCCCTGCAAATTTGCTATCGGGGCATCTGGGGGTAGAGAGTCAGTCATTCTTTAACTGCTTAATTCTTCATTCATACTCCTTTTAATCTGGGAAAAGAATCAACAGTTTAGGCAAGGTGTTGTGTACATTCAGTAAAGCAAAAATCAGGAGTTAGGTTAAATGTTCCTTAGTAATCTCACTTTTATGACTAAGGCTTAAGGGGAACAGAAATAGACCAACAGGAAAGGGGCAAAAGAGATGCTTACAAATCCCCATTTGTCAGACATCATTCCACTTCTATGGGTTTAGGGGTGAAGGTCCATCTTCTATAATTTCTTCATGCTGATATAGGGCTCCATATTTTCAGAGTGGAAGATGTCGACATGGGTCTGTAACATCTCTTTGCTGACAATTTTAGTTGCCTGGCTTTACGGATGGAATCAATGCTGGCCCTCTAGCTTCTGGCTGGGATTAGCTAATGGGAAGCATCACCAAAAGATTGAAGAGTAGAAAGAGTGAGGTTGAGATATTTATGACTGTTGCTCCCTCCCTCATGGGTCACCACAGCTTGGCTGCTTTTCTGTACTGAAGATCACAGCTCCTGGGAGAGGCGAGTGTCCCTTCCTCCTCACACAGCTATGCTCTGCCCCTTCCCCTTGCCCCTGCATGTGTGGGGGTGGGTAACAGAATCCCACTATTGCTGGTGCCAGTTCCCTAAACTTCACCCACACTTTATAAGTAGATTAGACCCTTAAACTCTTTTTTTTATTAAAAAATTTTATTCAAGTATAGTTGATGTACAATGCTATATGTTACAGGTGTACAGTAGAGTGAGTCACTATTTTTAAAGGTTATACTCCATTTATAGTTATTGTAAAATATTGGCTATATTCCCTGTGTTATATAATATATCCTTGTACCTTATTTTATTCATAATAGTTTTACCTCTTACTCCCCTACCCCTATATTGCCCCTCCCTCCTTCCCTCTCCCCACTGGTAACCAGTAGTTTTCTCTCTATATCTGTGAGTCTGCTTCTTTTCCCTTAAACTCTTCTTAATTGTACAGTTTGAGTGTGCTCTCTGTATCCAGGAGGTACCCTGGATATTACAAGTCATAGATTTTCCCTTCAACTAGCCTGTCTCTTATAAGATGCCCTGTGTCTTCTTCAAAATATCCAGCATGGTCCCATGCACAGAGTAAACACTGGTCATCCATGCTATTGGTGATCTCAGGAAAGTCCTTCACTTAGTCTGGCCCCTCTTTCCAAGGTCACATTACCAGAACTATTAATCATGTATGATTCTGTTTGTTCATGCAAATCTTCTCATCATTGTTGCCCCAAACCTGCATTTAATGGGATTTTGCTGCTTGTGGTAAGCAGTGTGGTGTAATGGAAACTAGGGGTTTTGGAGCCTTGCTGACCTAGGTTCAACTCCCAACACTGCTACTTTCTAGGTGGGTAACATGGGAAAATCTACTTAAAGTCCCCAAGAACCACTGTCACAATCTGTAAATGTGAGATGTAGGATCACCACATCTCTGCCTCCTTCCCCAGCACCTTTTCCATCTTCACCAGTGTGGCCAAGTAGAGTTCTTTTTCCCCAGTTTGAACACAATGGCTGGTGGTAGGATGAAGCCAGGTTCCTGAAGAAAAGGGAATAGAAAAGAAAGGAAGGGAAAATGATAGAAAGCTTAGGCATATTGACAACACAGCCCATGCTTATGATCAATATTAAATATGTTTTGGGAAGATGTGGAAGAAACTGTGATGCCTAAAGGAGCTCAGGAAAAAACGTATGAGGAGATGTAAAAAATAACCAAGGTGGAATATTCCAATGCTGCTCGTCTGAAGTGATGGTGCTGTATTAGTAGTCTTTTCACTGAGAGCGGGTTGAAGCAAAGAATTTATCTAACGTAGAAAATAGGACACTAAGCAGAGAATAGGTTCAAAAGAAAAACAAAGGCAGTGAATATGATTCCTTCCACCCCTTAAATGAGTTGGTTTTTACGTAACTCATAAGTTCCCGTCAAAGTGGAATTTAAAATTTTCCAATGCTACTAATAAAGTGAGCATCATAATGCAGAACTCTTGAAACAAGTTGACCGACTCTCTCTTTTTTTTTGCAGATAATACCCAGGTACATTTGTGGAGTGGGGAAGAGATTTCCAAGCAACCCTGCAAGACAGACCTGGTGTGGACGAAAAGACAACCCAAGAGAAAAGGACAGGAATGTTTATATCATGCCCTGGGCTAGGAGTGTCTCCATCACTGGCTACAGCTAAATGTGTTCTTTCAGGCAATGGGCCAAGCCTGTGTGCCTGCCTGGCTCTTGTGAAGAATCACAACAGGGTCTCAGGGCTTGTAATACCTTCTTCAAAGAGTTACTATGAGGCAGTACAATGAGACAATATACATAAAGAACCTAGTACCCAGAACATAGCAGGCACCCCACACATGCTCTGTATTATTTTTTTGTAGGGATTTAGAGCATGTATGCAATTTAGATAGAAGGCTTTTTTTTTTAATTTGGAAAATCATTATGGTTAACATTCTCCTATTGGTTATGCCAGCTATTGTGGTGCCCCCAACGGGTTATTTTCCACCTCCTTTACCCCTGTCTTCCTGATAAACAGTGAAGAGCATCTGACAACACTGAGGACCAAATAGTACAATGGAGTTACGTACACAAGTATTTAAGTTGCTTGTAGTCAGCTACACATTCAACAAAAGAAAATAATGCAGATGAATAGATACCTATATATGCAATTTTCCCCCCCAACAATATGGCCCTTCAGTTCAAGCCAACTACTTCATCTGGTGCTCAACCAAAGAAAGAGCCATGGCCATCTGTTCCAACTCTGGGGGAAAACTGGTTGTGTTGAACTTACTGTGAGATGGCACAGAATACATAAAACCAAGTAATCTGTACTACATGGGTGATTTAAGAGATTTTTAATGGTAATTTTTTATTGATATGATTTTTGCCCTATGTGTTGACTTTTAGAACCCAAACTCCAAGCTTGGTACAACACCACTGCCACACACTGTAGTGTGTCATTTCAAGTTGTCAGATGCTAAGCGTGTATGAAAAGTGACCCCCCATCCTCACAATACCCAGTATTACTCTGATGTTAATTTGGAGACTGCTTAGGCAGCCTCACAGCTGTGAAGACATCTGCATTATCATGTTCCTGCCAGTAAATTCCTTCTCTCAACACTGGCATTATTGATATTTTAAATTATTTATTTAAAAAATACTTACTGAATGTCTACTACCTGCTAGGCCCTCACTTCAGCTCTAGGAATACAGGAGTGAATAGAACAGGCTTGCTGTGGCCTTGGGGAGTTCACATTCTAGGAGGGGAACCAGATACATTGATCAAATAATCACACAAACTCATTCAGTCAGTCATTCATTCAACAAACATGAAACTGAAGGGATAGATGGTAATTCTCCAGTGGTCTCTGGGAAGAGCTGGGGCCTTGAAGGCAAAGCACACAGGGGTAATCCTTGCTGTGGGTTGTCAACTGCTGTGGAACCTATCACTCCAAACCTATTGGTCTTTTATGAAGTCTACGATGATGTCAGTCTGTGTTCTCTTCATCTACAAACATTAGGCTAACCCACCACCGTGATAGAATGTGCTCTCAATTGTAGTTGTTGTTTCCTACTAAGATGATAAATTTGCACTGCTCTCATCAGACTCCTCCAACTAATCATCTTTTGAACAATGGATGCATTTAGAGATGGCTGGCCAGGGTCAGGAGAGCTGTCTATAGCCGTAAAAGAGATAAAGCAGGGTCACCACATTCTAGAATTAGTAAAGCCCTCCTCTTGGTCTTATCAGAAAGTGCTCTCACTAACTGAATAAACTAAGCCTAGATGAAGCTGATATTGTCATCTGGGAGATTCTTACTTGAACTAGGACTTTCTCCTGTTTGCATGTATAGTACATATGTGTTCCTCTCAACTGGTTTTGTACATTTTTATCTCTGCCTTAATTATATTCACATAGCACTCTTTAAATACTCTAATTATAATAAGGAAAAGAAAAAGAAATAAGGAAAAGAGAAGGAAATAAAATGGCTCCATTCCATTCCTCACTAGAAAGTTGATTCTGTAAGTTTAATCCTGACTCTATTTCCTAACCGTCTATCACTCTGGGATTTAACAGGGACGAATAGGCACAAAATGTGACCCAATTGAAAGAGAATTAATGAAAGAGAAAATTAAAATAGTTAACCCTTATTAATCATTTTGAATGTGCCTCATCCTAGGAGGTAGGTATAATTATTAGGTATGATTTACCCACAAAAAATAGAAGATTAGAGTAATGAAATAATTGGCTAGAAAGTCACAGCTGGGCCTCAAAGCCAGCATTCCCACCCAGGAAGTCTGACTTCAGATTCCACACTCTTAATCTCAGCTATGTTGCCTTCCTGAAATGAGCAAAGAGTAAGAGAGGAGAAAAATAGTGACAAGAAAAGGGAGAGTTGAATAACAGAAGACAAGGACAGGAGGAAGGGACTCAAGTAGTTTCCACATTCTGGAAAATAATTGAGTAGAATTAATGCTGGCCTTGAAACAGAACTATTTCCCTCAACACTCATTCTATATTAAAAAAAAAAAGTCACTGCCATTGTCTCCTTTGCCTTTTCTAATCTTTGCACAGAGCTTAGAATGATGCTATCTAAAAAGCATGTCAAAAGGAGAACCTGATGAGGCCTTAGAACAAAGACAAAACCAGAGACAAGATCTCAGAGATGAGAGAGTTCGTGGTATAGAAACTGCAGAAAACGGCACCAATCTCACTAGCAACTGTCTTATTTCTCTGGAGCCAGAACAGAGTGAACAGAGAGACAAATTCAGCGTATCTGACATCATCAGATTGGGCTCCGAATCACTCTCTCTCTTGCTGGAAATGTACCCTTCTAAACATACCTTCAGCTGCTCTAGAAGCTGAGCCTTCTGGAGATGGTAAATAGGAACTTAGGAGCCAGAGACATATAAGGCACCACAGAGCCCTACTGACTGAGCCTGGATCCAGAGTTCGGCAGATCTCGAGGACAATGAAAATGAATGTATTAATATATATATTTTAAAAAGAACAAAAAGAAAATGAAAGAGCCGTAGGAAGTTAGCAGAATGTTTGAAAAAGGAGGCAATTAGCCCATAACTACTAGAAGCTTTCTAAGAACTGGGAAACTTACTTTAGGATAAAGTCAGCACTGGGGATAAGAGAGCAAAGGAATGGGAAGAGCCACCGGATCCACCAATCCTTAACCCTACCCCTACTTCTGATTTCCTATACTTGTGCCAGTAAGTTTCTTTACCATGGGAGCTAATTCGAAGTTGAGTTGGCTTTTCTGTTACTTGTAGTTTAAGTTATCCTACTGATATAGCCTGTAAACATTAAAAAAAATGGTGACCATGCATAGTCTCATGGCCTGATTTCACTCCCAGCATGGTCCATTTGTTCAAGCTATTCTTCCTTTTCCATAATTATGAGAGCCTGCTCACCTGACAGGTGCAGCCTTTCTCTTGACAAGGAGGCCTGGCTGGAAAATTTCAGCTGGAGTCCCAGTGCCTGGAATGTCCCGCCAATCCTCCCACGCATCCATCCATCTACCATCCAGCTGATGGATCAACGATTTACTGCAAGCATTTATCAAAGCATTTTGCTAGGTATCGTTAGGCTACCAAAAGAAAAAAATCAAGTGCTCTCTGCTCTCAGAGACCTTACCGTCTGAAAGGGGCAGGAAATTATATATATAATTATCTATGGCAAAATGTATAAAACTGTGAAGTGTCACTAAAGTGCAGATAAAGTGCCACAGCCGATTAACAAAAGGAAAAGATTGTTTTCCGCTGGGGGGATTAGGGCCATTTTTGTGGAGAAGATGGATTTAAAAAATGTTTTTTAATTGAAGTATAGTTGAATTACAACATTGTGTTAATTTCTGCTGTACAGCAAAATGATTCAGTTATACATATATATTCTTTTTCATATGCTATTCCTGTATGGTTTATTACAGGATATTGAATATAGTTCCCTGTGCTATACAGGAGGACCTTGCTAAAGACGGATTTTGAGTTAGATCTTGGATGATACAGAAACAGTGCAAAGAAAAGAAGCATTCCTGGCAGAGTGGGAGCAGGAGGTAAAGGCCCAGAAGAAAATCATGGAGAGAGGATAGGGAACAGCTGGCTGAAAAATAGAGCTGGCGCTTGAAAGGGTCATTGAGGCCAAATGGTGAAGGGCTGTGACCCCAAGTCCAGGTGTTATTCCGTGAGCAGGAGGGTGGAAACTGAATCAGGTATGAGCTGGGCAATAGAGTGTGGTTTGGAAAGAAAGAAATTGAGTATTCAAGACGGGGCATAGCAGGAGCAGAGAGCAGAACCTAGGCGGAGTGGTTTCTCTGTGTAAAGGTAAACTGGAGCACATTAAAATGTTCAGAGTTTATTGGAGCATACAATGATTCGAATCAGGCAACACAAAACCAAAGGTGGTTAGGGACACTCAGCCGACAGAAGGTGGGGAGAGGTTTTTATAGAGAGGACTTGGAAGCAAAGCAAGGAGATTATTCGCTTGGCTATAGCTTAAGTAGGTACCTTCTTTGGGAAAGCCTAGGTGTCTGTGACTATTCTTAAATTTCATTTTGCAGGATATGAGTGCATTGACTCTGGCTTAAGTTTTAGTTTTCTTGCGTGGGCTGCCAAGACACTAGAGCCGCCTCAGTCTAATGCCCTCTTTGTTTAATTACTTTAACACCGGAAACATCCAGGAAATTCTCTTCTGGAGTCATGCGCCAAGCTAGTAGATATAAGAGACCCTACTTGTGAGGTGGGGTCTAGATGGAGGGATAGTTATCCAGAGTCTAGGGGTGTCACGCCAGCCCCTCATTGGTCAGGCCCAGCCAGCACACTTCGGAGCAGTGAGGTGACGAGACCCTGGATCGGAACCATGTGGACCAACAGGAAATAGGTGAGGGCTGCATGTGTCCAAGGGCCAGACAGGTGAGTATTTGAGTAGAGAAGACAAGATCCAGAAGTGGTACACACCTGGGAAGGACAGAAGAAAGGCAATTCAGAAGCGAACCGGTTGGGAGTATGAGATTAAAAAACGCACACTACCATGTATAAAATAGATAAACGACAAGGATTTACTGTATAGCACAGGGAACTATAGTCAATATCTTCTAATAAACTATAATGGAAAAAAAATCGAAAAAAGAATATAGATATGTACATATATATAGGTATAACTGAATCACTTTGCTGTACAACTGAAACTAAAACAATATTGTAAATCAACTATACTTCAGCAAAAATAGGAAAAGAAGAAGAAGAAGAAGAAGCAGCTGACCAGGCAATAGCATCAAAGGCCCAAATACTGGGTTCGGGCAGAGGGTCAAGAGCCTAGACAAGGAATCAGGACAAGAGCTATGTTGTAGAGACAAGGTGATGAGAGCAGAGGTTTCAGAGTCGAGCAGACCCAGGTTTGAATCCAATGGCGACTATTTACCTGCTGTGTAAACTTGGGCAAGCCACTTAACCTCTCTGAGCCTCCATTTCCTTGACTAAAAAGGAACATAATAATGTCTACCTCACAGAGTTGTTATAACGAGTATAAATAATTCATGGAAAGTGCCTGGCACTTGGAGCTGTCAACAAATGAGAGCTATTATTATTATCAATATCATCCTCATTATTTATATTGAACCATAGACATTTCTTCGGCTCAGAATGAGAAGATAAAGCAAATGAGCGGCGTGTTTGCCAAGAGCAGAGAAGCAAGGAGGGGGAGCCGGGCCTCTCCGGAACTGATCGCAGATGACTTCTCTGACTTAGTTATTGGCCATTTGTAATTGTCGGTGTGTTCTTGTCATTTGTTCTTATTCTCTGTGCTGCTATCACCACTGTCATCATTCCCTCCAGCAAAAATGAAAAGAACCTTTGATTTTTGTTAAAACAGCCACACGGCTTGTGCTCTGTGGCCGGCATACCTATTGATCTTTTCTGTGGGGTGAGCTGTCACTGATATCCAAGGATACCACCTGCTGGGGGGTTCTGACAACAGTCTCTATGGTTTCTGGCCAGATCTCATTAGCTAAGTGAGGTGGAGTCCCGCGAGGTTAATAGGTTAATGCTGGCAGGGGAGGTTAGAAGGAAAAGGGGGACGGGAGACACAGGTGGTTACAAGAGATGATTTTCGAGATGGAAGGACATGACTGACCCAGCCTGGTGTCAGGGGATGCTGATTGCGGTAGAAATCCAAGGTCATAACCTTTTGCAGCCTCTGAGGGGTCCGTGATGGCATATTTCATCAGAGGAGGACGTTCACTACAGTGATCCTGCATTGTTTCCAGCTAATGTCGTTTTCATCCTTTACACTGAACTCACTCAACTCTTAGTGTCCAATCCAATAACAACCAACATTTATTATACCCTTACTGCATGCCAGACACTGGGCTAACGCATTTTACGTACTGTCGCATTTAAGCCTCATCACAGCTCTATGAAGCTGGTACTATTGTTTGTTCCATTTTATAGATTAATAGAGGCTCAGAGAGGTTAATCAACTTGTCCAAGGCCACACAGCTAGTAAAACTCTGAGCCAAGTTGGGAATTCAGGTTTTGCTGATTCTGCTTCTCCAGCTCTGAATTAGAATGCTAACCAGTGTCCCTCACACTTTAGTATGCATATGAGTCACGGGGGATTTGTAAAAAATGAAGATTTTGACTCAGTAGATCTGGCTGGGGTCTGAGAGGCTGCATTTCTAACTAGCTCCCGGGCTATGTGTATGCAGTTGGTCCATGGATCGTACTTGGAGCAGCAAGGGGCTTGCCTGATAGATCTGATTCACAATGGTTGGTAGGTTTCTGTCCTGAGGAGTTTGGATTTTGGTCTTGGATAAGAAGCTTTCAAACCATTTATGGAGTGTGTATTCATTTTTCACACCGAGTAACACGTTATCACAAATTTAGCACCTTAAACAACACCCATGTATTATCTCACCGTTTTTGTGTGTCAGGCATCTGGGAAGAGCATGACTTGGCTCAGAGTCTCACAAGGCTGAATCAAGGTGTCATCCGGGCTGTGTTCTCATCTGGGGCTCAGGTTTGTCCAAGTTCATTCTGGTGGTCACAGAATTCAGTGCCTTGAAGCTGGAGGACCGAGGTCCCTGTTCCCTGGTCGGCTGTCACCAGAGGCCCGCTCATAGCCATCCTGGAAATGCTGTATTTCTTGTCACCTGGCTCTTCCATCTTCAAAGCCAGCAATGGAGAATCTCCTTTCTGTCAAATCTTTCCCATACTTCAAATCTCTTTGGCTTTTTCTGCCTCTGACCTCTAGTTGCAGATTTAAAGGGCCATGCAATTAGGTCAAGACCACCCAGACAATCTCCCTATCTTAAGGTGAAACTGATTTGGGACCTTAATTACACCTGTAAAATTCCTGCACAGCAGCACCCAGGTTAGTGTTTGAACAACTCGGAGAAGGCTTGAGGATACCAGGGGCCAGGAATCTTGGAGGACATCTTAAGAATTCTGCCTATAACCAAAGGTTTTGGTTTTTCTGGTTGAGCTGTGTGTTGATTGAGGGATGATTTTAGAGCCGTGGAAATTGAGACTATATAAACTGCCTCATTTCCGCTTCCATTTCTTCTCATTTCTTCTCTTTACTATTAAAATTTACCAACAATGGTTTCAAAATAGAAACGGACTGTCTTGGTGGAGATTCCAGCAAATTGAGCTAAGCTCTTTTTCTTGTTTGTTGTATAAACTGAAAGTGTGAAATAGCAACTGATACACAGATCATTTGGAGTTTTTCACTGACACATAACCAATGTCCAGGAATAAGTCCCCAGACAGAGTGATATTTACCCAAAGGCAAGCAGCTTCTACTCAAAAAACCCTGAGTGCTCCGTAGATGACATGAGCTGATTAAACATTAGTGCCTGCAGGGAGATCAGCTTGGTGCTTTGTGACCACCTAGAGGGGTGGGATAGAGGGGGTGGGAGGGAGATGCAAGAGGGAGAGCATATGGGGATATATGTATACGTACAGCTGATTCACTTTGTTATACAGCAGAAACTAACACAACAATGTAAAGCAATTATACTCCAATAAAGATGTTAAAAAAATAAAATAAAATAAACATTAGTGTCTGCATTTTAAAGAAGGAGGGTTTGCAATACCCTGACGTCAAAGATCTGACTGAAGTCCCAGGACTCAAACCCATCTTTTCTGAGTTCTATCTTGTTTTCCTCCCAATGGCACTGTCCTACAGTTACATGGCTCATAAAGTGTTAACGCAGGATTGTTTTCCTTACTTGGATCTCAAAGAAGACAAGTCAAAGTGAGAAGTGGGAAGTAAGCTGCTGGAAACCTGCAGGGGGAGGAAATTCCTAGGGGTTTTCTGTAGTCTGGAGAGTTCCCTCTCCAAGCAAAGCAGAGAGGGGAGGAACATGAACACCCTGTAGATCCTAGGTTTGGAAAGTGTAGCCAAAGACTGCCCCCGGTCAAGAGGTGGGGCTAAGCGGGACATAATCCTGGTGATGCTCTTTCCAACACAATTCTCCTTAGTACCTTCAAAGCTATAGCAAGAGCACCACGTGGGAAATACTGCAATTTTCTTAGCCCGCTCACAGCATAGAGCGCAGCGAGGGAATGGCTGCGGGAAAATCCCAGTGTCCATGGCAACCTCGGGTGAGGAGGGGAAATTGGTAGTAGTGTTTCTTCCTCCAGAGCTTGAAAGCCATGGCTGAGGTAACTGCCCTTAACTATATTTTTGCCAACACATAACAAGCTCTGCTTTGCATTTTTGGTCGCATGGCATCATTTTTGAAATACAAATCATAAAAGCAGTAAATTTCTGCTGTGCCTGCTGAGACTTGCTTTATCACTCTCTTATTTTAGCATCAAGAAAATGACGCTGTCATTCCAGCTGGGAGGTATTTTGATTGTTCCAGACAGAAAGCTGGCTGATCACATTAAGAGTGAGAGAGAGAGACAGAGGGAGAGAGAGAAAGGGAGGGAGAGAGAGGGAGTGTACTTTTACGGTGTGTATGTGTCTCCTTTCTGGGGCTGAGAAGGAAATGATCTCATCTCAGCAACGGATAAACACATTTTGATGGTAACTGATTCCCAAGTTGAGACCTTCTATGAAGTCTTCTAACACTGTGGCAGTTTGCTAACAGACAAGGAGAATTCCTCACTAAGGTTATCATTAGCAGAGTTCTCTGCCACTGGCTTCTAAATGGAGGCATAAATGTAGGCTAGCAAAATAGAGACTAGAAATAAAATAAGAGAGTTGGAATGAGTGATCTCTAAAGGCCCCTTTGATTTAAAGAAAATTCCAAGGTGGACATTGGCAGACTTAGAAATGATGATAATTGCCTGAAAAGGGAGAGTATAATTTTAGGAAGGTAACAGAAATCTTCTCGACTGGTAAATTAATTTGTGTGTGTGTGTGTGTGTGTGTGTGCATGCTTGTCTCCAACTTAGAGGTGATGTTTTTTTTTTTAATTTCAGAATGATGGCTTAGTTGATGGCAGAGTGGAAAGGACACACAGGTCAGCCAGAAGCCCTGGAGCACGGCAGACATTCCCAGAAGGTCTTGGCAGAAAGAGTCAGACTGAGGAGCTGGCTGGCTGGCAGTGCCAGGAAGGGGAAGAGAGGAACTATATGTGACTGGAGCATAACCCACATGGTAGAGAGGTCTGGGCAGCCTGAAGTCCAAACTAGTTGCTGTGGATAATGGGTTGCGGAACTGATTCTTGCAGAGTGTGGTTCAGAGGCAGGATTTGGGAGGACTGACAAGAACAAGAGCCCAGCACCCAATCCAGAACAAATGGGATAGAACAAGGATCCCAGAAAAGGGACCCAGATTCAGGTTGCTAGGGACCTGATCCCCAGGCATGAGACTAGGATGTGGGAAAAGGTTTGTGTAGACCCCACAGCAAGGCTGATTTGATGCTCTTCTCTAGAGAAACCAGCTTAGGTCTCCTTAAATTCTCCCAGACCGTAGAGATCTCGAGGGCCTCATCTGGACTAACTGGCAAATCACAGAATTAGGCATGCAATTTCAAGAAGTTTAAAATGTGGTTCCTGTCGTCAGGGGTTTATAATTTATTTGGGAAGAAAAGGTCAGCACACATGAAACAGAGAAAAATATGTCTGGATGTCCCTTAACTGCGTTATGTACAAGTTGCAGGTGTTACAAAAAAAGAAGCAATTAGTATGTGCCAGGGAGTGACGTCAAGGAAAGTTTCATAGAATTGGTGGGCCATTGGAGATGGTTTGAAGTTTTAAGCAAAGAGGAGCAGATTCTGGGCATTGGGAGTAGGAGATGTTCACGGGGGTGGAGAGAGGAGGGTAAAAAATATCCTGAGATATCGTCCTCATCCTGTTCTTACCCAGGTAAGAATAGTTAAGACTCTTTCCTGCAAGGGCAGCCACTGGTGGAACAGCTGATGGATGAGTACTTGGAAAGCAGAAGGTAAAGAAAGGAAGTGGAGTTTGCTTGATAAGAGAGGAACATGTTGAGGATGACAGTGCAGGTAGCTCCCAGGTTCTGTAGTTGTGGCCAAGAATCTGTTTCAGTCTCTTAGCCAATGCAGCCTTGACTTGCAACAGTGCCCATCACAAAACTGCAGGGCATTTTCCTACATGCTTCCTGCCTGGGCTCCCCAACCTTACTTATCACTCTGATTCCTGGTTCCTTTCCATTTGTTTAATGACTATGATTGAATCAAATTTTCCTGTTGATTAAAACTCTTGGGATCTTAGAGCCTGAGTCAACGTTTTCTCCCCGCTAGATGACATAATGAGACACACTGTGTTCCAAAAACTCTGGATCCCATTGCTGACAGAATAGGTCACCTGTTTAGCATGAGCGGAATGAGTCACCTGCAAGATGAAAGCTCTGTATTGAGAAGAATGAATCAACTCAGCATATTTGTCTATCTCTGTGACTTTTACTGTAAAAAAAAAATGAGTTTCAAGGGCTTCCCTGGTGGTGCAGTGGTTGAGAGTCCATCTGCCGATGATGCAGGGGACAGGGGTTCGTGCCCCGGTCCGGGAGGATCCCACATGCCGCGGAGCGGCTGGGCCCGTGAGCCATGGCCGCTGAGCCTGCGCGTCCCGAGCCTGCGCTCCACAACGGGAGAGGCCACAACAGTGAAAGGCCCGCGTACCACAAAAAAAAATGAGTTTCAACATATTTGTTTAGCACTGACAGTTGCCTTTCCCAGTCTGCTGCTGCTTAAGAAATTCCTAATTGTTAATGTCAGATCCCAGGACACTGACCTAGCCTATAACGCTGAGAAAGGAACTGGTGGTAGAGAATCTCAGCTCTCAGCTGCTGTTTGAATCCTCAGGAGCAATGAGAAATAGGAGTTGGGATAATTCCTTTCCATTAGCAGCTGCTTACGCAGACCTGACACTTGGGTTGGATTAGTATTTCAACTTACCCCAATGTAGCAACTTTTTCACCTTCAGAAGGTAACATATGTACCACGCCACTGAGGAGGCTTTTTCTGTGGGCTTGTGGCAGGAAAGAGCCAGGCACCCTACAGGGCTGGACTGGGCGACCTGTGCAAGGTGCCGGTGGTTCTGGGAGGTAATGACAGTGATTGACACGTGTTCAGCAATTTACAGCAGATTGTTTCAAACCTCCTTTCATCCTCTCAACAAGCCTGAGAAAAAGAGGTTCTTTTATTATGCATTCTACAGATGTGCAAAGGGACTCCCTTTCTTAAGCAAAAGTCAGTAAATTGCAATCCAGAAATGAACCCAGACTGTCTGAATCTCAATCCCACATCCTTCCCCGTGAACCAGAGGTTCTAGTCCACTGTGTGGCAATCAGCTGTGAGATGTCACACAATAATTTGTCATTAACAAGACAATTAGATTTGATGGTGATTGACTGATTGATTTAAACTGAGGTAAAATTGGTATGTGACATTATACTAGTTTCAGGTGTAATGGTGATATATTTTAGAATCATAAATCAGAGTAGGTGATGTCTCTCTCACTTTCTTGTATTCAAATGTGCTTTTGGAGCAAGGAGAATGGGTCAAATTGCAGCACGCTCCCTGGGGAACCACACACGTCAGTTTTATCTGTGCAATATCACTGAAGGACCATGGCTGGTCCTTCAGACAATAATAGTTGTCATGATTATAAGTTATTGCCATGCTTCACTTCCCTGCAAAACACTGGTTTTCACCAAAGTTTGAATCTGGGTTCTCCCACAAGAGTGTGCTGCTTGTGTGAATGTCATCCATCTTGAACATCTCCAGAAGACACAGGTGGGGAATCCTTGGAGCTCATCATGCAGCCTTCCCAACAGACCTGACTGGCAGCACATAGTTCGGTTCCTGGGAGCTACTACTCTGTATCAATGCTGGGTACCCATCCCAGACACATATTAAGGTAAATGGACTTTTGCTTAGAGGGAAAACTTGTATAACCAACTCTTAATTTCTATTTGTACATAACCTTAAAACTACAGTGTTCTATTAATGGCAATATTATCACTTTGTAATGTAGGCCATAGAAAACTGTAAATGCTATTATTACACAAATACAATATAAATATTCTTGAAGACCTGGGAACTTGCTGCAGCATCACCCTTGGCCACTCTGCAGATGTTCAGAAGCTGTACCACTTAGTGTGACTTAGTAGAAACACTCAAAATATGTTTGGGAGCCATTTTTGCACAAAATGCTGTGATTTCTGCCGCCCTCCCCCCGCCCGGAACACTTGGCAAGCCTGGAGACATTTTTTATTGTCATGACTGGAGGCTGGTTTGCTACTGCTACTGGCATCTAGAGATGCTGCTAAACATCTTATAAGACAGCCCCCTCTCAACAAAAAATTATTCATCCCCAAATATCAAGAGGGCCGAGGCTCCAACTCTGATCTACACTGACACGAAAAGGATAAACACGTTGATAAAAATTTTTATGTGATGCAGCTGAGCAAATGCAATCAGGTTCAATCATAGAAGGGGAGAAAATTTGTTATTAGAATTCAGCCATCTCTATGTCCTTCAGCTTTTGGGCGTCAGTTTTGCTCAAGCCTCCAGATTACGGGTGGAAAGTCACCCTCAGTATTTCCTGTGGGTTTCTGGGTGGCTTTGGTTTTAGCAGTGGGCTGTTGATGCTATTTGCTTTTTTTCACTGCTACTACCTGTTCCAAACTGTTGCTTTCAACTCCTGCATCTGCTGCCTGCCTCCCCAGGCCCATTCCTCTTTCTCGCTTTCTGCAAATCCTGACAAAACACCTCTTACATGTGCTTATTGTAGGTTGCAAACTATTGCTGATGGTTCAGGGTTATTTGTACATTTCTCAAGTCTTCCTCACCACATGAAATTTCCTCCTGGCCATGATCTTACATAGGGTTTCACTATCCCATCCAGATGTCACTCTCTCATGCCCCGCTCATCTCTTTCAGGTGCCATATGCTGTCTCTTGAGCGGTCAGCTAAAAACTCAGATTCCTATTTCTTTAGTATACAAAGTAATTTGGCCTTCTTTGTTTCACTTGCCCTGGGTCCGGTGGAAGTGGGATCAATCAAATAAGAACATCAAAGCATTTTCCTAGACAAATAACAGCAATCATAAAAAACCCATATCCCATGGGCTGAAGGCAAAATTGTAAGTACTGTTTTTTTTATTATTTAATTAATTTAGTTATTTTAGTATTGGCTGCACTGGGTCTTTGTTGCTGCACGCGGGCTTTCTCTACTTGCGGCGAGTGGGGGCTACTCTTCGTTGCGGTGCGTGGGCTTCTCATTGAGGTGCCTTCTCTTTGTTGCGGAGCACAGGTTCTAGGTGCACGGGCTTCAGTAGTTGTGGGTCACAGGCTCTAGAGCGCAGGCTCAGTAGTTGCAGTGCAAGGGCTTAGTTGCTACACAGCACGTGGGATCTTCCAGGACCAGGGCTCGAACCCATGTCCCCCTGCATTGGCAGGTGGATTCTTAACCACTGCACCGCCAGGGAAGTCAGTAAGTACTGTTTTACTAGAATTTTTTTTTTCTTCGCTTTCCAACAGACTGGGGAGAAACGATGTGATGTAGCTGTTAAGAACAGTGGGCACTGGAGTTAGACCATCAAGGATTTGAATCTTGGCACTACCATTTTTTGTCTGTGTGACCTTGGGCAAGTTACTAACCAATCTGTCCCTTAGTTTCCTCGCTATTACAATGGGGAAAATAATAGTACCAACCTCATAGAGCTGTTGTGAGAATTAAAAAGTTAGCGCATGAGAAGTACTTTAGTTCAGTGACTGACACAGGGAAGCTACTCAACAAATGGTGAGTATTGAAGAGTGGGGTATATAAGCAGACTTCTCACGTAAGAGAGAAAGCGTGCAATAAGCACATTCCTATAGAGGGCTGAGTGTACTAAGCTATAGGGGTTCAAAGAAGACAAAGGGCTTCTGCCCTTAGAGAACACCCAGTTTCCTGGGAAAGATGGAGCAGTAAACAAATAACTATAACTCAATGTGACAGTGCTAGAGCAGAAGTCTGTTTATACTCGTTAAAGGATTTTTACTTAGCAGTGACAGTGACACTGTTGCTGTGGATAGATGTTAGTTTCTATCTAACTGGAGAATCACAATTCATATTACATTCTCCGTGTAGTGAGAGAGAGTTAAGTAGAGTGTCCCTCTGTCAAAATCCACAGCTTAAGGAACCAAGATGTGTCTCTGTTCTGTCTTTACTTCTGGGCTCCTCTCTCCATGGGTAGCGTTGGAGGGGGCTTCATACCCCGAGGTGTTCTGCCTCTTGATTAAGAGTCTGGGGGCTCAGCAGCATCTTGAAATGCATACAGGAGCCAGCTATCTGTCCTGATCCTCTAGGAGATTACTCATGCCGTGTCTAAAAAGAGCCTAAATTATTAGGTAGAACATTAAATGTGCCAGTCTTAAGTGACTTAAATCACTTGTCAGACTTTATTGTTTTTAATTGTTTATATTGCGAGTACATGTCCTGAGAAAGCACATTTCCAAATAGCAATGATGATGGAAATGTAACAAGCATTATTCTTCATATGATTTTAAGACCTTTTCATCCCATGATCTCCCCAACCTCCAAAATATACCATGGCCTAGGGTGAGTTACAGAAACCCTCTGGGTCATTGTTTTGCTAATTAAAGTCAATGAAACCTTAGATTTTTAAATATTTATAGAGAATATTGGGAATACCTTGAACGTCACAAAGCAAGAAGGGATATCGTTATTAAATAGCATAAAATTAAAGTCAAATGGGAAAAAAATCAAAGTTAGATTGATTTCTCACACCTGCCCAGGATAAATTCTAAGTAGATATAATATTTAAATGTCTAAAATGAAACCATCTTCTCTTTTAGAAGAAGGTAAAAGAGAGTTATTCACCATAGAGTGGGGAAGGCCTTTCTCATTATGACACTAAATCCAGAACCATAAAAGAAAAGCTTCTATAGTCAATATCATAAAATAAAAATTTTCTGCATAGAAAAACCATAATCAAATTTGAAAGACAAATGAAAAACTAGGATGGAAATATTTGCAGCTCTATTACAGACCAAAGACTAATTTTCCTTAGCCGGTGAACTCGTACAAATCAGAAAGGAAGACCAACAGTGCAACAGGAAAATGGGCAAAGAATATGAACAGGCAGGACCTGGAAGAGAAAGCACAAATGAAAGTGATTCAGCCTCACTCACAATAGAATAAATTTTAAATTACACTGAGATATCTATTTTCAATGATCAAATTAGCGAAGACCCAAAAGCCTGATACCAATTTCTGTTGACGAGGGTGTTCTGAAACAGTCACTTTCATACCCTGCTAGTGGGAGTGTAAGCTGGTGCAACAGCTGGGTAGAGCAATTGGTATTAACTCCTCTTTTACGAGTCTATGCCTTAGATATTCCCCAAATGTGCAAAATGAAACATTGGGTTGGCCAAAAAGTTCGTTCGGGCTTTGGTATGCTGTGGAAAAAACCGAACGAACTTTTTGACCAGCCCAATATATGCAATATTAACAATTATAGCCATGTTTTAAAAACAAAACATTATTAGCTACCTAAATGCCCATCCCTAGGCATTAAATTAATTGTGGCACATTCATATAATATATAATTATATACAGTATAATACGATGCAGTGAAAAAACAATGATGAAGCTCTTTATGTGCTGATACAGTAATCTCCAATATATATCGTTAGGTGAAAAAAGCAAGGTGCAGAAGGGTGTGTACAACGTTATACTTTGTGTACAGAAAGCGAGTTTATATGACTATCTATGTATATATATTTTTTCCTTGTATATACATAAAATATCTCTGTATAGCAGTAGAAAGTATGTTTCACTGTATATCTTTTTGTTTGTTTGGTTGGTTTTTTTTGGATATTCAACTATATGAAGGTATCATCTATTAAAACTTTAAAAAATGAAATAATAATAAGCCAAAACTTGTAAATAAGTCAGTTAGTTAATTAATGCATTAAATAAAATCAATTTTATTAATAAATAATTTAATGGCCAGGTTTCTAAACACACGTATGCTTGTCTGTCTGTTCAGTCTCTAAACCTCCTCTTTGATCCTTAACATAATCCAGTTTTATTTAGGCACCTGCTCCTCCAAACATACCCCCTGTGTCTCAGTCCACATCTGGGACTGCCTGGTCTAAGTGTACTTCTATTCCCATGGCCAGTAATTGGTTCAGGAACCATGGCCAAAGTTAGTGTGTGGCATTGCCCTGAGAACAGGGATTGATTCAAGAATGCTAGAGGCTCCTGGGAAAGAAGTTTCCTTGGTCTTAGGACAACCTCGCCCAAGTTGATGGCATTTCTATATGAAACCAGTAACTGCTACAGCCATTTTGTGTCTGTGAAGGAAGTGGTCCAAGGTCAAAGCCAACACACAGAGGAGTCATCTCAGGATACTGCAGAAAAATAGATCCAGAGCCACTAATTAAACTCTCTGAAGACTGCCCTACCCCCTGGACTTGCAGTTCTATGAAGCAATACTTTTCCTTACTGTTTATGTGAGTTTGAATTGAATTTTCTGTTACTTGAAGCCATAGGCTAATAATACCCAGATTGCACAGAGGAATATGTTTCCAAGCATCGAAGGGAAACACATGGGTAAGTCAGAAGGAAAAAAATGCCTTCTGAATTTTCTCAGACTTAGCAAACTGCCAAGGTACATGGCATGTGTTGACATAAATCTTTCCAAATCAGGCTCTGAACTCCAATTAGAATATGGTACAGAAATAAGTTGGGGGGAAGGGGTGGAGACACTGAGCAGAAAGATACCAAACATCTACAGTGGTTATGACCCAGTGTGGGCTCACAAAGTTTTATCTCCCTTTTCTATATTTTCTCAGATTAAAAATGTGAATATATTATTTTTATGATGAAAAACTACATACCAGTCCAAAAGGCACCTTGGAAACAGAATGGTAGAGAGGCTGGGCCAAGCAAACCCCCAATAAGATAATGTCAGGTTTTCAAATACAAGCCTGAAGGCCAAAAAAGTAAATCAATAAATCTTTTAAAAAGCTCTTCATAGGGCTTCCCTGGTGGCGCAGTGGTTGGGAATCCGCCTGCCAATGCAGGGGACACGGGTTCGAGCCCTGGTCTGGAAAAATCCCGCATGCCGCGGAGCAACTAAGCCCGCGCATCACAGCTACTGAGCCTGCGCGTCTGGAGCCTGTGCTCTGCAACAAGAGAAGGCCGCGACAGTGAGAGGCCCGTGCACCGTGATGAAGAGTGGCCCCCGCTCACCACAACTAGAGAAAGCCCTCGCACAGAAACGAAGACCCAACACAGCCAAAAATAAATAAATAAATTCATTAAAAATATATACATATATCTTTTTTTAAAAAAAGGCTCTTCCTAAATTAGAAATTAGGAAGTTTAAGAATTCCTTGTAAACCTGAGGCTGTTAGGAGTGAGGGATTTAAAATAAACAAAATGGAGAAAGCAAATTTAGATTACAGCTGTACTATTTGAAGCAGAGTTCATTTTTCTCTTCTTGAGACAATGATTTTCACAAATACTTCTGAGATGTCATATTTCTGATCACCCCTCATATGGAGTTTGTTTTCATTTTCTGGTAATTGTCACAGGCTGAGGGTCATTACACAATTGAGACTGGGAGGCCTTAGCATCTTCTGGACCAGGGAGAATTCCGGAGGTAGATGATAAGAGGTTTTTCTCTGTATTAATCCACTGGCCACCTTTGAAGTGTAGAAGGGAGATGAGATCTCCATAAAGGACACTTGAGACTAGGGTGATCAGGGAGCTAAGAGGAGACCAGGAAGAGGAAGCAATGATCCAGAAGCAAAAAGATTACCTAAGGTAGAGACTGAAAAGTGCCTGTTGGACTCTGCAACTAGGAAATCACTGGCAATTTGGGCAAGAGCAGTGATGAGAGTTAAGTTCGAGAAAGATTAGGAGCATTGTTTCACCCTTAAGAGACTTGGCCGTGAAGGAGAGGAGAATGAGGGTGGAAGCTGGAGTAGTCAGAAGGCTTAGGGATGAGAGGACCTGCTTATAGGCTCAAGGAAAGTGCCAGTGGAAAGAGAATGCTTGCAGTGCCTAAGGGACCCAGGTTAACAGTATGGGTTAGAGAGTGCAGGAGATGGGGCGCAGAGCATGGGTGGAACCATTTCCTTATACCCAACGACACCTCTTCCACTAAGAGAAGAAAAAAAAAAGATGCACTCATGTGTAGATAAGTTTAGAAGTAGAAGGGCAGGAAATTGAGAGGTTATAGTCCTATATCCTCTGTTTTCTTTGTGCTTATGGGAGTGAGAATGATATAGATGTCTTGAGAATATTGGTGAGATTATTTTTAAGTCATTAAGAGGGATGCAACAGGTACTGAATAAGAACCAAAGAACTGCCAGGAAGAATGCAGGTAGCAGCTGAGATTAGGACTTGGAATCTAGGGGCAGTAAAGGAAGATAGGTCCAGTGTTAGGTTTTGGTTGATGGCCAGGGTGGGAGGTAAAGGAGTGAAAAGGCACTAGCCATGGAATAATTGAATTGCAAATCCACGAGACCTAAACTAGATAAGGAAGTTAGGGGAGGAGAAGTGGTTATGGGTGTGGTGGTAGAGGGGTCAGGAGAAAGAACAGAAGGAAGAAATTTTTTAAAAGGAAAGGTCAGAAACAGTGGTTCTCAATACCAGTTTGCAGAAGAATAGGGAGCTTATCAAAAATGCAGATGTCTGGGCCCCATGTCAGAGATTTCAATTTAGTAAGTCTCGAGTAGAGCCTAGGGATCTGCATTATTTTTCCAAGTTATTAATTGCTTTTCAAAAATGGTTAATATGTGAATGACATAAAATTCAGAAAGTACAGAAGACATACAATGAAAAGTAAGTGTCTCACTCCTATGGTAACTTCTGCTGTCATTTTCTCAGATGTCCTATTAGGGACATTCAATACATAATCTTATTCTTTATATATATATATATATATATAAAATATATATGTACATAATATATATATAATATATATATGTATAACATATATATGACAAACGATAACATATTATACATGCTGTTCCACACTTTTTTTTTCCTTAAATTTATTTATTTATTTATTTATTTTTGGCTGTGTTGGGTCTTCGTTGCTCGCGCGGTCTTTCTTTAGCAGCAGCGAGTCTTCGTTGCGGTGCGCAGCTTATTTCAGTGGCTTCTCTTGTTGCAGAGCACGGGCTCTAGGCACGCAGGCTTCAGTAGTTGTGGCACGCGGGCTTCAGTGGTTGGGGTGCATGGGTTCTACAGTGCAGGCTCAGTAGTTGTGGCGCACGGGCTTAGTTGCTCTGTGGCATGTGGGATCTTCCCGGACCAGGGCTCGAGCCTGTGTCCCCTGCACTGGCAGGCAGATTTTTAACCACCGCACCACCAGGGAAGCTCTGTTCCACACTTTTTAATTGCACTTAACTATGTATCTTAAAGATCAATCCATGTCGGTCCATTAAAAGCTATATAAATATTCTGGACTTCCCTGGTGGCGTGGTGGTTAAGAATCTGCCTGCCAATGCAGGGGACACGGGTTCGATCCCTGGTCCAGGAGGATCCCACATGCCGCGGAGCAACAAAGCCCATGTGCCGCAACTAACGAAGCCTGCTCTCTCTAGGGCCCATGCACCACAACTACTGAGCCTGAGCTCTAGAGCCCATGAGCCACAACTACTGAGCCCACGTGCCACAACTACTGAAGCACCTGCGCCTAGAGCCCATGCTCCGCAACAAAGAGAAGCCACCGCAAGGAGAAGCCCGCACACCGCAACAAAGAGTAGCCCCTGCTTACTGCAACTAGAGAAAACCTGTGCACAGCAATGAAGACCCAGTGCAGCCAAAAAAATAAATAAATAAAAAATTTAAAAAAAAAGCTACTTTAATATTCTATTGGCTGCTTGGAATTCTATTTTTTAATATCAAAAGATGGAAAACAATGGGTGTATATATTAATTCTCTAATTCAGGGATTCCCAACACTGGAGGAGTTTTTCAACACCCTGTGTATAGACGTGCCATAACTTGGAAGTCTACGTTTTTAATAGAACATTGTGATTTGGGTGGTTCATGGACCACACATTGAAAAACACTTGTCACAGGACTTGAGAGCATAATGAGTTTAAAAGATGGAAATACTTAGAGAAAGACAGTGAGAAAACTAGAAAAACAAGGAGGTTTCACTTTGCATAGTGATCTCTACTGATCTTTTTTTGAGAGATTTTATCCCGACTATATCACTCCCCTGGGACATAGATGCAAAATATACTCTTTGTGCATAATTAGAAAAGGCTTATGTATATCAACAGTTGCTGAATCCCAGTGACGATAAGCAAAGCAAAAGCAAAAATCAAAACCAAAACCAAAACCAAACCAAACCAAGTCAAACCACATGAACAAACAAAACTAATAAGAAATACATTCCCATGTGCTGTCAAGGTTTCCATAAAGAAAGCTGTGAAAAATCTCCAAAGGAAAGATCTTTTTATTACATCATTGGGATATTCATTTTTGCCATTAGAAAAAAGCCACAGCACTCAAAACTAAATGCAATGAGTCTACAATATTGAATTCCTCAGGATTCTTGAATTCTGCTTGGATGTTTTGACTTGGGTCTAGGACTAATTTAGGAAGTAGCAGACTCTGGACTGAAACACAAGTTTATCTGATTCCACACCTCATTATCTTTCCACTACCAAACACTACTTCCCACCAAGGCATGTTCTTGGTGCTCCCTGCCAGGGAAACCAGATATCCAGCCTCCAGAGGTGACACCTCTCTCATTTCTGCATAACTTCAGGCAGATGCTCTAGATGACACTGGTAACTACTAATGAAGTGAGCTTTTCAGGGAATCACCCAGCTTCATCAGTTGGCCCAATAGGTCCTGCTGGAATTATGTTACCCTGGCTGAATCAGAATGGTAAACACGCTTCTTAATATGGTGTAGCTAAACACATCAGACATCTGACGTAGAAGAATCCTTTAATGTCAAAAGATGGGGAATAATGCATGGGTATTTTGTTTATAATTCAGGGATTCCCAGTATTGGGGGAGTTTTTATACACTTCCCCTTTCCTTTCATTGCCCTGCCCCAGAAGTGTTGTGTGTGAGTTTAAGAAAAGTGAATTGCATTTTTAAATATACATCAGAAGATACCCTTAGGATGACGCAAAACTACAGTGAGTTACTGAACTAGTTAGTGTCAATTAAAACATGTTCTAAAGTACTCATCTTATGGAATTGACATTTTTAAAAAACAACAGAGTAGATTGAGATGAGATTTCCAAGAAGGACGAGCTGCTCTTATTTTTTTTATTAAAAAAATTTTTTTAATACCTTACTGTTCCCTTTTTATTTTATTTATTTATTTTTGGCTGTGTTGGGTCTTCGCTGCTGTGCAAGGGCTTTCTCCAGTTGCGGCGAGCAGAGCCTACTCTTCGTTGCGGTGCGCGGGCTTCTCATTGCGGTGGCTCCTCTTGTTGTGGAGCACGGGCTCTAGGCGTGGGCTTCAGTAGTTGTAGCATGCAGGCTCAGTAGTTGTGGCTCACGGGCTTAGTTGCTCCGTGGCATGTGGGATCTTCCTAGACCAGGGCTCGAACCCGTGTCCCCTGCATTGCCAGGCGGATTCTTAACCACTGCGCCACCAGGGAAGCCTGGCTGCTCTTATTTTACTTATTGATATTTAGCTCCATATCCAGATAGTGGTATTTTACAATTGTATTATGTAAGACTTGGGAAGTTCCACACTCCTCCAACCCCTGCCCCAGCCACCCTTTGACTTTCATTTTCCTGATGTGTTATAAAGTGGTATATAGCTAACGACTAAAAAGAGAATCAGGGAAGAATTCTAGGGCACCTCCCGTCTCTTCCAAAGTTCTTCACCTTTATTCCCTATTTCTTCTATGCTGGTGAAATGCTTTTGACTGTTGAAGAGTTACCAACTAAAAGCTAAAACAGATTAAAATCTTTAATTGAAAAGTCCTTGCTTTCTGTGTTGCTTTATTTATTCAACTTACATTGACTGTCAATTGATCTTAACAGCTTGCTACTGGGCATTGTGTGACAGGCTGAGAAGTGCCCTGCCCTCAAGGAATGTACAGTTTAGTTGGAGGGATATAAAGAAGTACACACTTAGGTGCCAAAAGAATGGAACATATGAGTACTCTAGGCTATTCAAACAATAGATGAATGGGTTTGAAATAGTCATAATGAATCTTAGTAGACAGATGGAGGAGTAAGGTTTTCTAGGTAAGGCACATGGCATCAGTAACAGTATAGAGGCAGAAACTGCTAAATCAATGGGCTGATAAATAAAAATAAATAAATGTGTATGCTGATATTCATGTTAAAAGGTTTTATGTTAGGAAATAACGGGAGCTAAGTTAGAGAAAACAGGGATTCAGGTTGTAGGGGACCTCGAATGCTTGGCTAACGAGTGTGTCTTTAGTACTCTAGGCACCAGAAGGGAATTGAAAGCTTCTGAGAAAAGGAGGGGCATGGGCAAAGTGGATTGGGGAGATTAATTTGTTGGTGGAATGCAAAATGGTTTTGAAGAGAGATTGGAGGCAACAGGAGGCTATGTGGTCTGAGTTTATGAGAGTTTTCACCAGATTGATTGATCTGGCCGTGTAAAGGAAGGCTTGAGCCAGAGAAAGCCTAGGAAGCTAGACATGGAGGAGGGCGTATGAGGTTCTAAGCCTGAGCGAGTGGGAAAATGTTGGTTTCACCAAGAGAAATAAATAAGAAGGGCTGGTCTGGGGGGCATGTGTGTAGAGGAAGACATGGGTACCTGCTACATTTAGGTTGCCGGCAGGACATGAGGCTATGATGTCTAAGTGGATCATTGCTACCGCATAAACTGACCAGAGCTGCAGTCTGTATGCCTCTGCTCTGAGGTGGGCTTGGGTGGGGGTTATTAGAAGGTTTTGCACACTCAGCTTTGTCCCTTTCAGGCAGGAGAGAGCATCCACTGTCAGAGCCTTCTGAGTCCTCAAGGGGCCTGGTCAGGAAGTACAATTTTAATAGAATTAGCTGAAAGATGAACACATGTCAGGTGGTGGTTTGGCAGTAAGTCATTGCTGCTAACTTTGACAGCCTAAGTGTCACATTATTGATGGCTTTATGCATGGCTAAGAGGGTTAACATTCAGCAAATTAGATTCCTCAGTTTTTGTCCTGCTCTTGTATTTTATGGGTATGATAGGGTATGTTACCTTTCTGCGCCTCGGCTTCCTGTTTTTAAAATAGGAAGCTTGTTGTGGCAACATTCATAAAATTTTGAAAGCTACAGATAAAAAGCACTGCAGCATTCTCTCGCCTCCCACCCTCACCCCAAAGACTGAGTCCGTCTCTGGGAAAGGTCATCCATTTCACTGAATTCTTTCAATGGCTACCTCCCTACGTCAGTTAATTAGCATTTTTCTAAAATGCTTTTACCAGTCCAGAGCTCAAAGATGAAGTCTATAACTGTCTTTTCTATCTCTTGGATTTGCTCATCCTACTGACCCTTTTTTACGCAGTGGCTGGTGCCATGTGACTCCCACTTCTAGGCTCTTGGATCAAACCCAGCCATACTGGAGGGGAATTAGAGTTCTATATTAATACTCTGGGACCTCAGCATGAAGTAACCATGGTCAGTGTGAAATGCAGTCTCAGTTCTAGGTATTAAGTGCCTCCTTTGTTTCTAAGTCTCCCTCTGTCTGCCAGATCTGGGCTTTGGATACTTGTCTTGTTGCCTTGAGCCCAAGTCCTTGTCCTCCATACTTGCCCAGTACCTCCTCTCAAGGACCTGAATTCTACTTGTTTTCATCAATTCCCCAAAGGGAGAGAAATCCAGACCTGGAAGACAGTACTGAGGCTGGGGCCTTGCTATAAGCAACACATTTCCTTAAAGCTTGCCATGATTCCCCAATTTCTGTCTGCTCCTGGATTTCCCAAGGCCGCGTAGCCGCTGCCCATTGGCTTACCACACTCGCATCCTCTGTGTTGAACAAGCCTATCCTGGCTGCCTTCCTGGTTGCTGCCGGTTACATACCCTCCAAATACTGTCTTCTGGCTGCACACTCGTCACGACAGATGGGTCTGCCTCCAATTCCATGGATGTATCTAGTTCTGGTCTCCACTTCTTCCAGTCTACCTCATCCCAATTACAGTTAATCCTTTTACATTAAACTACAGCAGATATTTGCTGGAGTGGAAACTGATGTGGTATTGGAATTTTATCCTTGTTTACATCTTCCTTTGTGTTGGAAAAGCTTGGGATCACTTCCAAAAGCTGCTTAGACAGCTTTCCTGTCTTCTTCAGGAGAAACAAATGAACACTTGACAATACCTTGTGTCTGTGACAAAGGCTCAAGGCCACTCTCTTAATTGTAAAATTGCATATTTAACCTTAATTTTGCTTTTAGACATACTAATATATTTTAAAGTATATTTTAGCCAGTGTTCATTCACGTTCATTCACGTCTCTCAATTTCATGTTATTGGAACTTCATGGCTTTGTGCTTATAAGGAAACGAACAAATCAAGGCTGGGGATGGTATTCTACATTGGTAGTTTCAAATTTTAAGGTATATTAAAATCTTCCAGAGGGTTCGTTAAAATAGATAGCTAGGTTTCACACCCAGAGTTTCTCTGGATGCCTGAGAATGTGCATTTCTTTTTTTAAAATAAACTATTCTTTTTTAAAAAATATTTATTTATTTGGCTGCACTGGGACTCTTACTTGCAGTATGCAGGATCTAATTCCCTGACTAGGGATTCGAACACCTGGCTGCTTGTATTGGGATCACAGAGTCTTAACCACTGGACCACCAGGGAAATCCTAAAAATTTCTGTTTCTAACAAGTTCTCAGGCAATGTTGACACAGCTGGTCCTGGGATTACACTTTGAGAACAACTGGCCATACGTTTAAACTGGCCACAGGTGACCAGAAGCTGAGCAGTTATTGACCAGTTCAAACTCTTATCTGAATGGATAAGGTGGAGAGTGCTGAGAAATAAACTTCCAAAGTTCAGTCCATGCAGTTAGGATGACTGCTGGTTCCAGAGGTCTTTCAACCACTTCTGAGAACTACTTGGGCAATCACTTAGTTTCTTTGTGCTTGGGTTTCCTAATTCATAAAGTAAGGCTAGCCTGTATGCTGCCCTTACAGGAGTATTGTGAAGGTCAAATGAAATGGGTGTGGAAATGTTTGAACTGTAAAGTGGTGTGACTCTGGGAGGTATTGCAATTGTTTTTCAATATTCTTCTTAAAACGTCACCACGGATTTCTTTTGGCTCTCTTGCTTTTCTCATTAATTATAGCAACTTTAATCCAGGAATAGAGAGTACATTTATTGCTATCATAAACTCAAACTTCAAACTCTTTTTAAAAAAATTTTATTCAATGAGATCAGACATGCCATATAAACATTACACAGAGCCAAGAATGATTCCCAGATTTTACAGCTATAAAAAGAAAAGTACGAGACCCTGTTGTGACTTGGGGTGGAGACGCCGTTAATCTTTCAACCCTGTTTAAATTGGCCCATTAATAAAAATGGCTACAAGTTACAGCACGTTAAAAAATAAAATCACCGTGTACAATGATCAACCTGTCCACCCCATACCTTTACACCTCTTGCAACTTCTGTTAATTTATCTGTCTTTGGAAGTAGTAAATCTGTCCAATCCTGGCCGTGGTTATTTTTCTCAGTCAAGGGCCTCCAGCTCACTTTATGGACCAACACAGTTCTTGCTCAAAGTGGGTGCGTTTGTGAGTTTTCAACCGTCATCAGCTGTACCTAATCCTTTCCGGCCTTCAAGGAGTATCTCAGATATGAGCCTCATTGTTCCTAGGCCTTTAATAAATATCGTAATTCGTCAGCCAGGATGCTGACAAGGTTTCGGGGGGTGGAAGACCCGGTTTCTGGACTGGTGAAGGAACTTGCCAGCTTCGGGTACCGGGAGCGCAGTGGGGTCTACCACAGCCTCGACTCGCTATCCCCGGAACCTCAGCAGCCCCGCCCCCGGGCCCGGGCCCGGGCCCGCGTTCGCGTCCGCTCGCGCTTCCCCCGGGCGCCACCAGGAGGAGCCCGCGGCTGCGAAGGCGCTGCGCGCACCCGCGGGGAGCCGGATCAAGGGGCGGAGGGAGAGGAGAGGAGAGGAGGAGCTGGAGGGGGCGCGGCTTGCTCCGGGTGCCTCCCGGGCGCCGGGCCTCCTTCTCCGCCAGGCTGTGGGCTGGCGGCTGGCGGGGGTCGCGGCGGTGGCAGCGGCGCTGGCGGGCCGCGGGCGGCGGGGGCCTGGCTCCAGCTCCGGGTGTTAGGAAACAAGATGGCGGCGGCGCTCCGAAGGCCGGTCCCCACCTCTTCTCCGCTCTCCTCCGCCCCGCCGCTCGCCTCCTCCTCCTCCTCGATCTCCTCCTCCTCCTGCAGCAACCCCAGCGACCGCAGAAGCGCCGGCCGGCTCTCCCGGAGCTCCGGAGGGGGATAGATTGGGCAGCTGCGGGCTCCGGCGACCAAGGCAGAGCTGGGGCCGGGGCGGGGACGGCGACGGCGGCGGCGGCGGCGGCGGCGCCGGGTGGGGATGGGGTCGCAGACGCTGCAGATCCTCCGGCAGGGGGTGTGGGCCGCGCTCAGCGGGGGCTGGTACTACGACCCGCACCAGGCCACCTTCGTGAACGCGCTGCACCTCTACCTGTGGCTCTTTCTGCTCGGCCTGCCCTTCACCCTCTACATGGTGAGTGTGGGGGCGGGGAGGAGGGCGGCTCCATACCCTTCTGGCGGGCCGGGTTTCCCGAGTCCGGCGGGCGGTCGCGCCTCCCTGGCTCCGGGCTGGGGGTACGCCCTCTTCCCCTTCCCGGTGCGCGCCCCCCACCATCCCGCGCCCCGGTCCCCTAGGGGCCCGCCGCCCCCCTCGCTCTGGTGCTCCCCTCCCCCACCCGTGCTCCCCACTGTCCTCTCCCTGGAGGGCTTCCCCTATTTCAGTGATGACAGGAGAAGCGAATCAGCAGCAGCCTCCGCCTCCCGCCCCCGGGCGCCCAGCCCGTTTTCTGGGAAGTGGTATCTTCCTAGGCCCCTTCTTCGGGGTTCCTGATCCTGCCCTCTCCAGCCTTTCTAGCCGGGTGGGTGAAGCCCGAGTGGGGCTCCCTGCCTCCGCGTCTGGTGGTGGGCGCCGAGCGTTCTGCTCCCAAGGGCCGCCGCATCCGTCCCTGGCGCGCGTGCTTATCTGCGCTCCGTTCCTCGGGCGCCGGACACCCCTGGGGCACTCCCTGCCCCTGAGGCAGTTCTCGCTCCTCCTCTCCGGGGAGTACTCTCCCTCCACCTCGCCTCTAATCCGGGTGCGGAGCTTTTGGAGCCGCAGGGAAGAATGTGTGCCGCTCGGTGCGGAATGTATTTTGTGGGGAGTCCGGGCTCTTACTCGCTTAGACGTAGTGGTTGAAAATCTGACTCTCGCCCTTCCTGCCTCTCAAAATCCTGTTTTTGCTTACCAGTGGTTCTTTTCTGTTCGGCTCCGTGGCCAGTGGCTTTTATTTCCAGGCCAGCTTTGGGGGTAGGGAGCGGGGGAGATACGGGGAATCTGGCTGGCATTTCAGCAGATTTGTTTGGGTTGGTTCAAGGCCTTGTACTGACTGATAGGAAGAAAGGAAAGTACTGCCTGTTGATGAATTCAGTACGATCAGTTTCTCCGAACGATCTAGGGTTTTAAGATATATTTTCACCGAAAGTTGTGAGCGCATTTTCTTTTTTAAAACACATTGGGTTAGGGTGGGGCATTAGGGAGACTAATGTGGAAGAGAGGTGATACTTAACGCTTCAGTTAAAATTTTAAAATAACCAGAAGGGAGGAAAGATTGGTAACTATTTATTTTAGGAGAATGCCTTTGAATGTATTTCTGCTAACGTTGTGGTTCTTCGTGGAGCTGTAGTAAGGGTGCTGGATTAGAAAATCTGGTGAGGATACCCATTTCTTTCCTAAGTGAAGCTCATTTACACTACTTGGCAGAAAAAGTGGAGGAAGATGTACTAAATTTCACATTCTCAACAACTTTTAATTTTTCATTGAAATCGTTTGGGAGGGACCTGCTGCTAGAGGTAAAAAAGCCATTTTAAAAAAAATACTGAGTAACTGATGGCTTATTTCTTTAGGGGACTTGTTCAGTCTTGTCACTTTCTGAGAATTTATCACAAAGTGTTATAATTTTCCATTAATTCTGGCCCAGGGAGTTAGTTCTATTTGCACTTCTCTATCTTCCAGGAATATGACATAATTAATGAACAGGTTAATTACTTTGGGTGTAAGAATCCTCAGGCTGTCACAGAGCTCTTTATAGCAGTTTTCTTTTATATCCAAGAGAATTGTAAATTTAAAACTGAAGCTGGTTCTCAGCTAAGACTCTTGGTGTTATTAAGGCATTATTAGAGCAAATGGAAAGCACTGAGTTCACTGCTTCTTTTTGGGAGTTTATTCAGTTAAATTTAATTCACAAATAAATATTTGAATGTCTGCTGTGTGCTGGGCAATTTGCTGGGTTCTGGGAAAATAAAATTGCTTCTCTGACTTTCTTGTTTATGTTAATGGCAACTCTGTTTTTCCTAAACCTTTAAAAAGCTCTCGTTGATTCTTCTCTTCCTCTCTCTTCACATCCGGTTCAGCAACAAATCTTGTGGGTTCTGTCTTCGAAACCTAACTAGAATCCAGCTAATCATCATCACCACTCCCTTGGTTCAAGCCATCATTATGTTTCTCTTGGGTTGTTGCAGTGTTCTAATGAGGGTCAGTGCTTCCATTCTTTATTCTCTATTCATAAAGATGTCTGAGTGATTCCTTAAACCGTAAGTCAGATCGTGGCACTCAGCTCAGAGCCTCCCTTCCCATGTGTTTACCCCCCCCCACTCCATTTGCCTTCTTACAATTTTTCCCACACAATAACTGTGTTCCTGCCTCAGGGCCTTTGCACTTGCTATTCTCCCTCTGGATGACTCCTCCCCTCCAGATATATGTGTGACTTAACATGCTGCACTTATTTCAGGTTTCAGTTATATGTGAGGCCTTCCTTGATAACCACTGTAAAATAGCAACTTCCCAGCTCGTACAATACTTCCTAGCCCTCCTACCCTCCTTTATTTAATAGCACTTGTTACAAATTGGTATATATTTATTACTTAATGTCTCTCTTATCCCATTAGAATATAAACTCTAAGAGGGCAGAGACTTTTTGTTTACTGCTGTGTTGTCAAGACCTAGTTCAGTGCCAAGCACATAGTGAGAACTCAAATATGAAATGAATGATTAGAAATGAACAAAACACAGCTTTTGCCTTCAAGGAAGTTCAAGTCTAGCTTGGGGATAATGAACAATTACAAGCATTAGAATTGTTGTGAAAAGCTAAGTACAGAATGACCCTGAGCTTTTAGTCAGGGGATTGATCCTAGTCTGGGGGCAGTTAGCAAAGAAGATTGGTAAATGTTTACTTGGAAGTTATCAGCATTATAGAGGACAGTCCAAGCCACAGACTAGAATATCTGGGGAGAAAGTATAATTCATTAATAAGAAAATGGCTTGGCCAGAACTCCAAAGCCTAACAGCAGTTAAAAATCAGCAAAGGAGACAAGAAAGGTAAAAGGAAAATGAAGGGAGGAACCCATAACAGAAGCCAAGGAAAAAGTTTTTGAAAAGGAGAAAATGGTAACAAGTGCCAAATTGCCCTCCTGAGAGGCAGTACTAATTTAAATTTTCATCAACAGGATTGAGAGTACTTGTCTTCCCAGCTCTTCTCAACACTTTGCAAAAAAGAGTGTCAATGGTTGTAAATTTCTTTTTCAACGGAATGTTGAATAAATGATTTCAGTAATATTCTGTTTTTGATAATAGGCAGAATTTGTCTTAAAGTACTTTTTAATCCAAACTTTTCTTAGTCCAAGCTAAGGATGTTTAACTGCACTAACATATATCACAAAACAACTTCTATTTGAGTTTTCCTATTCTCTGCACTCAGATAATTTTCACAGTTAGGTAATTGGTAAACAAGCAGAAATGTTTCTTTGAGAGAAGATTGATTGAGTCTTTCTGTTATTTTATCTGAGTTAAATCAAACGGTTTTCCTGTGTCTCTGTGCATAGCTGGGGAGGACAGAGAATTATTTTGTAGGTGGGCTAGGACATCTGGGACACCGGGGTAGTAACACTAGGATAGCATAGAGTAATGGTATGGAAAAGCACAGATTACAACAAGTATTCTGTAGATTCTACTATACTGTTGACTTCTTTAGCATTTCAGATGAATTTTACCAAACCACAGTGGAATAGTTACTGATTCTGATTCCTCTGGTTCCTCTCCGTGTCCCCTTAAAAGTTGATTAAATGCTTTCTTTGCTGGAATTGTAAAATAGTTCACACTTCCTTTCCTTCCTTTATCATGAGAACCTGAAGGGTTGCATGTTTTATAACTTGTACCGTTGGTGCTAGTCTCTGTTGCTTTGTGTTATAATAAGAAAGAAAAGAAAACCTAGGGGAAAGCAAGCCATTTCCTTTTGAGATTTTAAGGGAAAAAAAAAAAGTCCTATTTGTAGAGCTTTGTACAAACCAAATAGAAACCTGAGTGCCAGCTGCCCTGAGAATAGGCAGGAATATTAGTCACAAATTTGAGAAACTTGAATCATGTATGTGGCTGTTTTCCTAATCCTCCTCACTCCCTGAAAGTTGTCTAGACATAAACTAAACAGATCCAAGCACCATAGTTGTCAACCTAAAAACTTTGTATTTTGAAATAATTTTAGGTTTACAAGAAAGTTACAAAAATAGTATAGAGATTCTTATATACCCTTTGCCCAGCTTCCTCTAATCTTAAAATCTTACGTAACCATGGTGCATTTGTCAAAATGAAGAAATTAACATCAGTACAGTACTAGTGGAATTGTAGACGTTATTTGGGTTTCACCAGTCTTCCATTAGTGTCCCTCTTCCGTTTCAGGATCCAGCCTAGGATACTGTATTGCATTTAGTATCATCATCTTTAACATGGCGCTTGCTTTCTGTTTTCCCTTACCATGCTGGGATTCTATTCTTTGAGGAATTTTACAATTTATAACAATTAATCAAATTGTGTCTTATAAGAAAAATTAGTGAAAGGTTATATGTCTGTGATAGGTACATTTTAGATGGAGAAAAGAGGAGAGTATTCTGAATGATTTTTAAACCAAGCATTGACCGTTAACCTATGTGAGGCTGTTTTTGAATTGAGATATTTTACGTATGAAGAATTGTATGACATGAAATAATTCTAAAGAAGAAAAAGACTTTAGACCTCATTCACACAAAATGGACACCAGTGTCTTAGCTTCCTCCTATAATGCTGTTTCCCTAATTTATAAATTAGAAGCAATGAGACAAATGCACAACCATATTACAAGGTAGACTGTGACTAATCCCTTATGTGTCGTAAAGTGTTCAGGAATTGGAAGGAGGATGCAGTTATTTCCTAGAAGGCTTTATGCAGAGGATAATTCGTACATTCACAACCTTGACTGTATGCTGGGCACTGTGGTAGGCCTTATGGTGGGGGACCTTTATAAGGTTTGTTATTTGTGCTGGAACATCATTTCCCATAATCATCCCACCAGGCAAGTGAATCTTTGTTCTATGGAGAAGATCATTTAGTGAAAGAATAGGTGTTCTTGGGTGTAATGGTTTGCTCTGCTATCAAGTATTTTATTGTAATATATCCAACATGTTAAAGCTTTCTTAAACCTTGTTTAATTGTTCAAAGTTATAGTTCCTAGAATTTATAAAATTTAACATGATATCTAACATGGTTAGTGTTTTGTTCCAAATTTCCCTTTCATTGTTGGCTTTGCCTTTGATTTGGTAATCTTACACAACTGCTGACAAGTGTTTATAGCATCGTTTTTGTTCACATCATTATGCAATGTCAGTGGTACTCAAACTTTCACTGTGTATCTATCTTGGCTTTCTTCCTTATTAAAGAATATCTGTAGGTAAAACACGGAAAGTCAAAGTAACTAAAATCACAAAGTGCACCACATAGCTCTTCACGCTGTCCTAGGCATTGGCAGGTGGCTTTCAGCTAATTATAACTATATATTTTTGCTCACTAGTGGGGTGAGCAGAATTAGAATTCTCCATTGGATGGTTTCAAACTACCTGCCCTCCACTCCTCTGCTCATTCTGAGTAACCGCTTATCCCTCTTCCTTCTGTAGCAAGGTGCACATCACAACACAGGCTGGCGTGAGGCTGATGTTGAGATAATCCTGAGTCTGCTTTTTCTTTTCTTTTAAAAGGAAGTTACTCAGCAGCTTTGGAAGATTATTAGGAATTCTTTTTATATTCCTTACTAGTGTCTCTCATGATACTTCACTTGAGAATTGCTGGCCTGCCATATGACACAGGCTTCTACACAAGAGATAACATAGGACAGAGCTGCCATTACCTTTCTTCTTAAAAAAAAAAAAGCCCACCATCTAATAACTGGGAATTAATTTGCCTGCATTCCTATTTTGCTTTACTCCAATAAATCAGTATCTGGGGGAGATTCCAGGCAAGTGTATTTTGAAAAGCCACTCCCCCTGGATGTACCAACAGAAAAAGCCTGTAGGTGATTGCTGGTGAACACCTCATGCTAACAGTCACTACCTGGGAGTTTTAGTCTATTATTTGTGACTGTCTGAAAATACCTTATTGTTTCCTGCTTAGGTTGCTGGTTTAACTCATCTCCTTTTTTTCAGCAGTGAATAAATTACTGAATAACTTTGACTCTGGCTGTAATGGGGGCTTTTATGGTACTGATAATAGTAATGCTTATATAGTGCTTTTTACCCAGTATAGTATAATTCTTGAGCATTTCACCCTCCAGTTAAAAAGCCATTGTTAGGTTTTTTATCATGTGAAAATATTACTAGTTGTAGAAATTGTTCCATGTGGTAATCATAATCCAAAATAAAAGTACATATAATCCAAAGTAAGGGTCCAGAATAAAAGCAAACAACGCTGTGGCAATAGTGTGGTGCACATTTGTATATCTAAGATTTTACACCTGGAAGTTCGCAGCATAAGTTTCTAGAAAAATTGCTGGGTCAAATTATACCTCAGAAAATGTACCAGTTTTTATTCTCACTAGTGTATGAAAGGACCTGTTGCCCTTTGTTTTCACCAACATTGGTTATTATGTCTTTTTGATGTGATAGTGTAAACTGGCATCTTGTTTTAATTTTTGTTTTTTTATTAATAGGTTCTTTGAGTATCTTTTCATAGGCTTAGTAGACATATCTTTTTTCTTTTAGCTGCCTGTTGCATCCTTTATCCTTTTTTGAAAGTCATGTTCTTTCTAAGTGATTTTTGAGAGCCCCTTGTATGTTTAAAAATTAGCTCTTTGTTATGTATTAAAAATTTCCCATAATTTGTCTTTTAAGTGTATGATTGAGGTTTTTCTTTGTTGTTGTTGCGGTGCGCGGGCCTCTCACTGTTGTGGCTTCTCCCGTTGCGGAGCACAGGCTCCGGACGCGCAGGCTCAGCGGCCATGGCTCACGGGCCCAGCCGCTCCGCGGCATGTGGGATCTTCCGGGACCGGGGTACGAACCCCGTGTCCCCTGCATCGGCGGGCGGACTCTCAGCCACTGCGCCACCAGGAAAGCCCTGATTGAGTTTTTTGAGCATATAAATGTAACATTTTTAGTAGTTACATTTGCTATTTTTCTTCCTGTGGTAAAGACCTTCCCTGTTAAAAACTTGTAAAAATCATGTTTTCATCTAATAATTTTTAAATTTGGGGATAAATTTGCATGGTTAAATAAAAAAGAAACTAAAAGGTGGTGAAATCCCTCTTTCATATCTGCCACCATCTTCCCAGTTGCCACCTGCACTACCTCCCATAAAAAACCACTGTGGGGGCTTCCCTGGTGGCGCAGTGGTTGAGACACGGGTTCGAGCCCTGGTCTGGGAAGATCCCACATGCCGCCGAGCAACTAAGCCTGTGAGCCACAGCTACTGAGCCTGCACGTCTGGAGCCTGTGCTCCGCAACAAGAGAGGCCGCGACAGTGAGAGGCTCTCGCACCGCGATGAGGAGTGGCCCCCGCTCGCCGCGACTGGAGAAAGCCCACGCACAGAAACGAAGACCCAACACAGACAAAAATAAATAAATAGATAAATAAAATTAAAAAAAAAAAACCACTGTGGATAGTTTCTTGTGAATCCCACCGCAGCTTACAGGCGCAAATTCAAATGTCTGTCTCCGTCTCCCACCGCTGCATTCTTTTTTTAATAAATTTATTTATTTATTTATTTTTGTTTGCGTTGGGTCTTTGTTGCTCCGCGCGGGCTTTTATGTAGTTGCAGCGAGCGGGGACTACTCTTTGTTGCGGTGCGCGGGCTTCTCATTGCGGTGGCTTCTCTTGTTGCGGAGCACGAGCTCTAGGCGCATAGGCTTCAGTAGTTATGGCACGTGGGCTCAGTAGTTGTGGCTCGCAGGCTCTAGAGCACAGGGTCAGTAGTTGTGGCGCACGGGCTTAGTTGCTCCGTGGCATGTGGGATCTTCGCAGCCCAGAGCTCAAACCCGTGTCCCTGCATTGGCAGGTGGATTCTTAACCACTGCGCCACCAGGGAAGTCCCCCACCACTGCATTCTATATATTGTTTTCCCTCCACTTAATACATCTTTTTTTTTTTTAACATCTTTACTGGAGTATAATTGCTTTACAATGGTGTGTTAGTTTCTGCTTTATAACATGGTGAATCAGCTATACATATACATATATCCCCATATCTCCTCCCTCTTGCGTCTCCCTCCCACCCTCCCTATCCCACACTTCTAGGTGGTCACAAAGAACGCAGAGCTGATCTCCCTGTGCTATGCGCCTGATTCCCACCATTTAATATATCTTAAACACCTGTGCATCAGTACCAACTGGGCTTCCTCAGTGTTTTATTTAAATTGAGATATACTTGATATATAGCATTATATTAGTTTCAGATATACAACATAATGTTTGAATATTTGTATATGTTGTGAAATGATCACCACAATAAATCTGGTTAACATCTTTTACCATACATAGTTAGGAAGTTTTTTTCTAGTGATGAGAACTTTTAAGATTTATTCTCTTGGGAACTTTCAAATATATGATACAGTAGTATTAATTGTAATCACCTGTACATTACATCCTCATGATATATTATTTTATAACGGCAAGTTTGTACCTTTTGTCCCCATTCACCCATTTCACCCACCCCCTACCCCTAACTCTGTCAACCACCAATCTGTGCTTTATACAGTATCTATGGTCTGCGTTTTGTTTTGCTTTGTTTTTAGACCCCACATATGAGATCATACAGTATTTGTCTTTCTCTTTCTGGTTTTTTGTACTTAGCATAATGCCAGACGAGGTCTATCCATGTTGTTGCGAATGGCAAGATTTCCTTTTTTATGGCTGAGTAGTATTCCATTATATATATAATCACATTTTCTTTATCCATTCATCCATTGATGCACATTTAGTTTGCTTCCATGTCTTGGCTATTGTAAACAATGCTGCAGTGAACATGGGAATGCATATCTCTTTTTGAGTTAATATTTTCGTTTCCTTCAGATAAATATGCAGAAGTGGAATTGCTGGATCATATGGTGATTCAATTTTTAATTTTTAATTTTATTTTTCTTCCGCAGTACGCGGGCCTCTCACTGTTGTGGCCTCTCCCGTTGCGGAGCACAGGCTCTGGACGCGCAGGCTCAGCAGCCATGGCTCACGGGGCCAGCCGCTCCGCGGCATGTGGGACCTTCCCAGACCGGGGCACGAACCCGTGTCCCCTGCATCGGCAGGTGGACCCTCAACCACTGCGCCACCAGGGAAGCCCTATTTTTAATTTTTTGAGGCACCTCTGTACTGTTTTCCATAGTGGCTGTACCAGTTTATGTTCTCATCAACAGTGCACAAGGGTTCTCTTTTCTCCACATCCTTGTTAACACTTGCTCTTTATTGTCTTTTTGATATTAGCCATTTTTACAGGTGTGAGGTGATATCTCATTGTGGTTTTGATTTGTTGAGGATTTTTGCATCTATTCATCAGTGTTATTGGCCTGTAATTTTCTTTTCTTGTGGTATCTGGTTTTGGTATCAGGGTAATGCTGGCCTCATCAAGTGAGTTTGTAAGTGTTCCTTTGTTTTTTGTTTTTGGGAAGACTTTGAGAAGGATTGGTATTAGGTTTTTAAATGTTTGGTAGAATTCACCAGTGAAGCTGTCTGGTCCTGGACTTTTGTTGGGTTTATTTTTTTTATTTTTAATAGTTCCATAGTAATGCATTGCATGGATATATTATTTATCATGTTACCTGCTGATAGATATTTAATTTGTTTACAGACTTTTGCTAACACAAACCATGCTGCAGGAAATAATCATACAGATGTCATCTCACATGGGTCTAGATATAATATTAAGATAAATTCCTAGAAATGAGATTGGTTGGTCAACAGGGTAAATGCTTTTGTAGTTTTGAAAGAGAGTGCCAAATTGCCCTCCAGAGGGATTGTACCACTTAACTGGCATGCCTGCAGGCAGTGTATCAGAGCCTCTTAGTGCTCCTGTGTGCCACAGCCTCACATAGTTTTGCGATTTTCATAGGTAAGAAATAGTATCTTAGAGTGGTTTTAATTGGCATTTGTCCTACTTTGAGTGGGATTGAGCTGCTTTTCATAAGCTTCAGGGTCATTTTTTCCCTATTTTTCTGTAGTAGTTCATATGCTTTATCCATTTTCTACTAGGTTATATGTTAAGAATTAATTATATGTTAGTCCTCTGTAATCTAATTGCAAACATCTAATAGTTTTTATAGTTCATCCAATTTGGAATTTATTTTGCTGTAAGCAATATATGAGTGTCTAGTTAAAAAAAAATTTTTTTTTGATAGGCAATTGTCCCAATCAACCTAATGTATTAAACAATCCTGTCTTTCTCAGTGATTTAAATGCCACCTTTCTAATCTAAGTTTCTCTGGGGGTATTTGCATTTTGTTTTATCAATATGTCTTTTCTTACATGAATACCATACTTTTTTCTAAAATAAATTTATTTTCTTTTATTTATTTTTGGCTAAGTTGGGTCTTTGTTACTGTGTGCAGGCTTTCTCTAGTTGCGGTGGGGGGGGGGCTACTCTTCGCTGTGATGCGCCGGCTTCTCATTGCGGTGGCTTCTCTTGTTGCAGAGCACGGGCTCTATGCGTGCGGGCTTCATTAGTTGTGGCTCACGGGCTCTAGAGCGCAGGCTCAGTAGTTGTGGTGAACGGGCTTAGCTGCTCCGTGGCATGTGGGATCGTCCCGGACCAGGGATGATCCTATGTCCCCTTGAACCCGTGTACCCTGCGTTGGCAGGTGGATTCTTAACCACTGCGCCACCAGGGAAGCCCAATACCATACTTTTTTTAGTAATCTTAGTTTTATGTATTTTTCCTTCTTAGTAATAGTCTTACCTTGTTATTTCTTCTTCTTGTTATTTCTTTGGCTATTCTTGCATGTTTATTCCTCCGTTTTGTTACATTTCCCAGGGATGTTGCTGAATTTTTTACTGAAAAGTATTGAATTTTGGATTGCTTTAGGGAGGGAAGTTTGATGTCTTTATAATATTGAGTGAAGGTGAACTCTTCATTTCTTTTATGTCCCTCAGTAGATTTTTTTTAAAAGAAGTTTTCTTTATGTTAACCTTGCACATTTTCCCTTAGGATTATTATTCTTAGATTTGAGTTTCTAACACTACTGTAAGTGCAACCAATTCTTTCTAACTGATTGTTGCTTATTATGTAAGAAAAATCATGATTTTTTAAAAAACCTTATTTTAGAATAGTTCTAGATGTATAGAAAAATTGTAAACATAGTTCAGAGAGATCCTATATATCTTACACCCAGTTTCTCCTGTTGTTAACATCTTAGTTTACTGTGGCACATTTGTCACAAGAAATGAACCAATATTAGTACACCATTATTAACTTATAATCTGTACTTTGTACAGATTTCTTTCTTTTTTTAACTAATGTCCTTTTTTTCTGTTCCAGGATCCCATCCAAATCTATTGATTTCAATTTATTAAATTTGCAACCAGACACTGTAGAATTAGGTTATTCTTTCTAATAAGTTTTCTGTTTATTTTAAAAGGATTTTCAGATATGCAATTATATTTGTAAATAATAATTTTAACTTCTTCCCAATATTTATACTTTTTTCTCTTGTGTAATTGCTTGGTATGGTACTTTACATATCTATTGATGTAATAAATAATGTTGAAAATACGAACAACCTTGCCTTGTACCCTTCTTTAATGGGAATTTTAGTGTTTTACCATTGAGCATACTAAGTTTTTTTTGGAATATAGATTCTTTTTTCTTTACTATGTTATGGAAGTATTTGTCCATTTTCCAGTGACTTCTGGTGGTTCACTATCAGACTAATGTTTACCTCTGTGTATTCTGAGGTCTCACAAGTCTTACCTACGTCATCTTCTTTTTTGTAGTTAATCTTTGTTTTCTCTGAACCATTTCTACTTAGAGGTCTTTTTGTTTGCTTATCTCACATTTGTCACTACATTGCTCAAGCATTATTAGCAACGTCAGATAGTTCTTGTGCTATTATATGCCCATGCACTATCTCCTTTCAAGTTTTCTCACTAAATACTCATCGTAGCCCTGTGAAATGAAGATACTGTTTTTATCCCTATTTTTCTGATGAGGAAACAGAGGCTCCTAGAAGTTAAACCACTGGTTCAGGGTTATGTAGATTGCCTCTGCCGTTTTTCCCTCTGGCCTCCGGAGGACCATCACGGTCACCCTCCACCGTGTTCCTCCACAGTCTTGCACGGTGCTTTTCTGATTAATGTGTTTCTGAAAGCCTACTTGTGATTGATTGGGATGAACTAAGTGTCCCTGGATCTTTTTCAATATGTATTCTGAATCTAGAACTCTCAGAGCTGGCCTTGAAATCACCATCTAATTATATCTTTAATCTTGGCTCCCCTTCCCAACTAGCACATTATATGAATACAGTGGAAGCCCATTATAAACCTCCCAGGGATTTAGTTACGGTTCTCACATATAGTTAAAGTGAGGTAATTTGTCTCACTCATCATTTTGGTGGGAGAGGTTAGTTAGCCTTGTTCTATAGAATGTACAGGCATACCCCATTTTACTGTGCTTCGCTTTATTACGCTTCACAGGTACTGCATTTTTTAACATGTTGAAGGTTTGTGGCAACCCTGCATTGAGCAAGTCTTTTGGTGCCGTTTTTCCAACAGCACTGTTCTCTTTGTGTCTCTGTGTCACATTTTGGTAATTCTCACAATATTTCAAAATTTTCATTATTATCAAATTTGTTATGGTGATCAGTGATTGTTGTTTACTATTGCAAGAAAATTCTGACTTGCTGAAGGCTTAGATGATGGTTAGCATTTTTTAGCAATAAAGTATTTTTACATTAAGGTAAAAATACATAAGGTAAAAAGTACAAAAAAATAAGGTAAAAAGTACATTTTTTCTAGCCATAATGCTATTGCACAGTTAATAGACTACAGTATAGTGTAAATATATATATATACATATATATATATACACATATGTTCTTGCACTGGGAAACCAGAAAATTTGTGTGACTTGCTTTACTGTGCTCTTCACTTTAGTGCAGTGGTCTGGAAGCAAACCTGCAATATCTCCAAGGTATGCCTGTATTATAAATGGATTTTACGAAAATGTAATATCCTTTTACTAGTTGGTCTTATACAGGCCTCTTTCCTTGCTGTGTTTATATAAAATACTATTTCTTCTTGCCGCTGCTACTACTATTACATGTGCTCCTTCACTCCAGCTACAGAGATGCAACATTTGCAGTCTGTTTATATCCTGTCCATTACAGTCTTTTATGAACAAAATCTGGAACTGTAGTCCTTATGAATAGGTAAATAGCAGCAAGAGAAGCAGTTGTTTCAAGGACTGGCACTTTTCGGGAAATTCTAACCTAACTTTGGCACAGCGGTGCTCTTGGTTTCTAGTGGGTAGAGGCCAGGGAAGGTGCTAAACATCCTATATTGCATAGGGCAGCCCCCAGCAACATATAAGATTATCTGGCTCAAAATGTCAACAGTGCTGGGGCTGCGAAACTTTGCTCTAGAGCATTCCTTCTTAGTGGGTATGTTGTTGTCCTCAAGGGGGCAAAAATTAGTTCTTGGGTTGGGGGGTGGTTGTCAAATATTTTTGTGTACAAAGTACAGATGTGCACACAGTACATATAGATATACAGTGTTCCTGTGGTGGTAAACTTTCTTGAGGGGCAGTGTTTAGAAAACCTGCACTTCTGTGTGTTTCTCCTTTACTCTCACACTGCTATACTCACAGCACTTCTTACACCAGATGTGTGGGGTTTTCCCCCACACAAGCAATTCTCTGAGACACTGGCTGGGAGTCCTACAGTTTAATTCAACTCTGATGCTGTCCACCTGGAGACAGCGTCAAATCCCACAGGTTAAGTTCTCAGTCCCACGAGACTGCTCCTCTTTCCCACAATTAAGATGCCAGTCCAAAGACCAGGTTGTTACTTGTGCTTCTGACTGACTGACTGTAAATCGCTGGCTTCCGTGACCCCATCCTGAGGTTTGATTGATTTCCTAGAGAGGTTTACAGAACTCAGGAAAACAGTTTACGTACTGTTTACCAGTTTATTATAAAAGGCTATGATAAAAGATACAGGTGCACCTCCAGCTGGAAGGGATGCATAGAGCAGTATATGCGGGAAAGAGCACGAAGCTTTCATGCCCTCTGTGAGTGTGCCACCCTCCAGCACCTCCCTGTGTTCACCAACCTGGAAACTCTCAGAACGTCATACTATTGGGATTTTATGGAGGTTCCATCACATAGGCATGATCAATTATTAACTCCATTTCCAGCCCCTCTCCCCTATGGAGAATGAGAGATGAGGCTGAAAATCCCAAGCTTCCAATCATGGCTTGGTCTTTCTGGTGACCAGCCCCCATCCAGGAGTCCACCCAGAGTCACCTCATTAGAACAAAAGGCATTCCCATCACCCAGGAACTTCCAAGGGATTTAGGTGACAGGAACCAGAGCCAAAGACCAAATATTAGAACAGAAGATGCTCCTGCGCTCTTATCATTTAGGAAACCGCAAGGGTTTTAGGAGCTCTGTATCAAGAACTGGGGACAGAAGCCAATCTATGTATTTTTTATTATTTCACAGGGAGTAATTAGGGAAAAAATGCCTAAAGAGACTCCTTAGGAGAGCAATAATTAAAAAAAAAAAGTTGAGAAACACTGCCTTGGAGGGAGACTGTCTAGTGTAGTGGTTAAAAACTCAGATTCTTAACCACTAGAGTCAGACTGGGTGTAAATCCTGTTTCTGCCACTTACCGGCTTCAGGCAATGACTTCATTGTCTAAGTTTTCTTATCTGTAAGATAGAAATAATAATAGCACTTTCTTCAAAGGATTGTTGTGAGGCAATCCATTTAAAGTACCCAGCACTTGGTAAAACAATAGTCATCCTCCTTAAGATGCTCAAGGAGAGTAAGGATCCTATTTATTGCGGTGTTTACAGTCCTTAGAAGAATATCTGGGGCTTAATAGGTGTTCAGTAAATATATGTTGAATGAATGAATAAAACTCTTATTTATTGATTTAAGTGTGTCAGAGTTGCCATTATGGAAACTGAGGAAATGGTGGTAGTAAGATAAGCTATGCTCTCCATTCTTTTTTTCTGGTAGGCAGCTTTCATATTTATCTCACCTAACGTCTAGTGTGTGATGCATTCCCTATTTTAGCATTTACTTTTAAAGGAAGAAGTGGATTATATAGCATGCAATACCATCATTCTGTTTCAAGCCAATTGAGTGAGCTCAGGGCAAAAACGAAATATGGGTTTTGTTAGTACTCTCATGAGAGCTAGTATACTTTTTTTTTTTTGTGGTATGCAGGCCTCTCACTGTTGTGGCCTCTCCCGTTGCAGAGCACAGGCTCCAGATGCGCAGGCTCAGCGGGCATGGCTCACGGGCCCAGCCGCTCCGCGGCATGTGGGATCTTCCCAGACTGGGGCACGAACCCGTGTCCCCTGCATCGGCAGGCGGACTCTCAACCACTGCGCCGCCGGGGAAGCCCGAGAGCTAGTATACTTTTAATTATAAATTTTACCGACTTACATTCTTGTGTTAGGACCTCAGCTTGCAATTTATTCCGTTCTATTTGAGTGAAACATAAAAGAATACACAAGTAATAATGTTTGATAACCTAATTTTTTGTGTATATTCATATTTTATTTAAAAATATTTATTTTTGCTTGATCCTTGTAGTTTTACTTTGGCTTAATGCTTTTGTTATTGAATTAAATTCTTTTGAGTTTTAAGCCTTAAATTTGAACTGTTGTTACTTATTTTGTGCTTGTATAGTACACTACTTTTATAGGAGTATAGCTAACAAGTGCAAGAAGAGTCCCATTATTTTACATAGGTTTGCCTATAAAATAATTTCACGGAATATATCTTGAACTGTTGTTTTGTGAGGTATAGTAAAAAGGTAACCTAGCTTCCGTTCTTTAGAATTGCAAAGTCATGTTGACAGATTTCTTATTTTCACTTACTATGAATCCTGAAAAATTGTTTCAATAGAATATATCAGAAACAAATAGAATAAAGAAATAGGTCAAAAAAAAAAGAAATAGGTCAAGCAATTTACGTTGGACTTTATGAGATAGCTTCTGGTCCTCATATTTACCGTTTAGATGAATTGTTTTTATCAGTTCACTCAGGGATTTATTTAGACTGATTAAACGATTAAAAGAGTGATTCATACAGCAAAATGTCAAGTTACTAATTTATGATATGAATCAAGATAGTTCTTAGTATAGGATATCCCATTCTCTTTCCAGGATGGTTAGGTTTACTCAGAAAAACACGTAAATCAAAACATTGGTGCCTCTCCAGAAACAGACACACAGATCAATGGAACAGGATAGAGAGCCCAGAAGTAAGTCCATGCACTTATGGTCAATTAATCTACGACAAAGGGGGCAACAATATACTAGGGAGAAAAGACAGTCTCTTCCAAGTGGTGCTGGGAAAACTGGACAGCTACATGTAAAAGAATGAAATTAGAACATTCTCTAACACCATATACAAAAATAAGCTCAAAATGGATTAAAGACCTAAATGTAAGACTGGATACTATAAAACTCCTAGAGGAAAACATTGGCAGAATAGTCTTTGACATAAATCGCCGCAGTATTTTTTTGGATCTGTCTCCTCAAGTAAAGGAAATAAAACCAAAAATAAACGAATGGGACCTAATTAAACGTAATAGCTTTTGCACAGCAAAGGAAACCACCAACGAAACAAAAAGACAACCTTCTGAATGGGAGAAAGTATTTGTAAATGATATGACTGGTAAGGGATTAATATCCAACATGTATAATCAGCTTATACAACTCAACGTCAAAAAAGCAAACAAGCTAATTAAAAAATGGGCAGAAGAACTGAGTAGACGTTTTTCCAAAGAGGAAATGCAGTTGACCAACAGGCACATGAAAAGATGCTCAACATTGCTAATCATAGGGAACTGTATATCAAAACCACAATGAGATAGCACCTCATACCTGTCGGGATGGCTATCATCAAAAAGAACACAAATAAAAAGTGCTGGAGGGCTTCCCTGGTGGCACAGTGGTTGAGAGTCCGCCTGCCAATGCAGGGGACACGGGTTCGGGCCCTGGTCCGGGAAGACCCCACATGCCATGGAGCAACTAAGCCCGTGAGCCACAACTACTGAAGCCCGCAAGCCACATCTACTGAAGCCCAGGCACCTAGAGCCCGTGCTCCACAACAGGAGAGGCCACTGCAATGAGAAGCCCGCACACTGCAACAAAGAGTAGCCCCCGCTCGCTGCAACTACAGAAAGCCCGCGTGCAGCAACGAAGACCCAACACAGCCAAAAATAATAAAAAAAAAAAAAAAAAAAAAAAAAGTGCTGGAGACGGTGTGGAGAAAAGGGAACCCTCCTGCACTGTTGGTGGGAATGTAAATTGGTGCAACCACTGTGGAAAACAGTATTTTCCACAGTTTGAGGTTTCTCAGAAAACTAAAAATAGAACTACTGTGTGACTAAGCAATTCCTCTCCTGGGTATATATCCGAAAAAAAACAAGAACACTAATTGGAAAAGATATAGTCACTCCAATGTTCATAGCAACATTATTTACAATTGCCAAGATATGGAAGCAACCTAAGTGTCCAACAGATGAATGGATAAAGCAGCCGTGGTATATATATATATAATTGAATACTACCTAGCAATAAGAAAGGATGACATTTTGCCATTTGCAGCAACATGGATGGACTTAGAGGGCATTATGCTAAGTGAAATAAGCTAGACAGAGAAAGACAAGCACTGTATGATATCACTTATATGTAGGATCTAAAAAATACAACAGACTAGTGAATATAACAAAGAAGGAGACTCACAGATGCAGTGGTTACCAGTGGGGCGGGGGGGGGCCAATATAAGGGCAGGGGAGTGGGAGGTACAAACTCTTAGTGTAAGATAGGCTCAAGGATTGTTGTATTCTACAACATGGGGAATATAGCCAATATTTTGTAATAACTGTAAATGAAAAGTTACCTTTAAAAATTGTAAAAAAAAATTTTAAATTAAAAACAAAACATTGGTGCCTCTCAATGTTCTTATAATTTCATTTGGGGGGCTTTTTGGTAAAGAACAGAATCAGTCTCTAGATAATACCATCTGGATAATATTGAAAGATAAATGTGTACTGGTCTCTTTATTTTAGATGCATGAATATCTCTATATTCCAGTTTTTATTTGCTGTTCTGACATATTTTAATAACCAATTATAATTTCCAGATGTATATCAGTTATTTTTTTTACGATACTTCAGATTGGCTGTTGCTTGATGGTTTGGGAATTTAATCTCATCAGAAAACCATTTCAACATAGAGGAAAGCGTGAATTTGTTTTAGAAAGGATTTTTGTGTCATTAATTCCATCTATAGAGTTTGGATTGTTGGATATTCTATTTGAGGACCAATACCTGTTTGTTACCTTCATTTTTGAAAAATTTCTAGAATTTCAGTGTGCTATCTTTGAGAAATTGTAGACAGGAATTGTTTGAAGAATCTTTTGGAATTATGTGATGATTGTTTGTTACCCTCCTTTTGTTCTGAATAGTGATCTAAAGATGATTATGGAAACTGAGGGAAAACTCTGCTGTTAATGTACATTCCAGTTTTTTTCTTTCTCACCATCTTTTGTTTTGTAGCATTCTGTCTCTAGTCTGCCATATTACTATATATATTTTAATACAAGCAAACCTCATTTTGAACTTTGCTTTATTGTGCTTCACAGATACTGTGTTTTTTTTTCCCCACAAATTGAAGGTTTTGGCAGCTCTGTATCAAGCAGGTCTAATGGCACCATCTTTCCAACAGCATTAGCTCACTTTGTGTCTCTGTGTCCCATTTTGGTGATTCTTGCAGTATTTCAGATTTTTTCATTATTTGTTGTGATGATCAGTGATCCTCGATGTTACTGTTGTAGTTGTTTGGGGGCACCACAAACCGTGTCCACATAAGCCAGCAAACAATTGGTAAACGTGTCTTCTGACTGCTCCAGCTGTTCTCCACCTCTCTCGGTTTCCTCAGGCTTCCTTATTCTCTGAGACACAACAGTATTGAAATTAGGCCAATTAATAACCCTTCAGTGGTCTTTAAGTGTTCAACTGAAACTGTCTCACTTTAAATTTCTCATTTTAAATAAAAAGCTATAAATGATTAAGCTTAGTGAGGAAGGCATGTCAAAAGCCGAGACAGGCTGAAGGCTAGGTCTCTTGCACCAAACAGCCAAGTTGTGAATGCAAAGGAAAAGTTCTTGAAGGAAATTAAAAGTGCTACTCCAGTGAACACGCGGATGACAAGAAAGTGAAATAGCCTTATCGCTGATATGGAGAAAGCTCGAGTGGCCTGATGATCAAACCACCCACAGCAGTCCCTTTAGCCAAAGCCTCATCCAGAGCAAGGTCCTGACTCTCCAATTCTGTGAAGGCTGAGAGCGGTGAGGAAGCTGCAGAAGAAAAGTTTGGAGCTGGCAGAGGTTGGTTCATGAAGCTTGATGAAAGAAGCCATCTCCGTAACGTCAGAGTGCAAGGTAAAGCAACAGGTGCTAATGTGGAAGCTGCAAGTTATCCAGAAGATCCAGCTAAGATCATTAATTAAGGTGGATACACTAAACAACAGATTTTCAGTGTAGATGAGACAGCATTCTATTCGAAGAAGATGCCTCCTAGGACTTTCATAGCTAGAGAGAAGTCAGTGCCTGCCTTCAGAGCTTCAAAGGACAGGCTGATTCTTTCATTAGAGGCTGGTGCAGCTGGTGACTTTTTTTTTTTTTTTTTTTTTTTGCAGTATGCGGGCCTCTCACTGTTGTTGGCCAACAGGCACATGAAAAGATGCTCAAGGGCCTCTCCCGTTGCGGAGCACAGGCTCCGGATGCGCAGGCTCAGCGGCCATGGCTCACGGGCCCAGCTGCTCCGCAGCATGTGGGATCCTCCCGGACCGGGGCACGAACCCGTGTCCCCTGCGTCGGCAGGCGGACTCTCAACCACTGCGCCACCAGGGAAGCCCCGGGTGACTTTTTAAGTTGAAGCCAATGCTCATTTACCATTCCAAAAATTCTAGGGCCCTTAAGAATTATGCTAAATCTACTCTGCCTGTGCTCTATTGGAAAAGCAAAGCCTGGGTGACAGCACATCCATTTACAACATGGTTTACTGTATATTTTATGTCTCAACAGTAGATCTCACTCTTGAGACCTACTGCTGAGAAAAGAAGATTCTTTTCAAAATATTACTGCTTATTGACAATGCACCTGGCCCCTCAAGAGCTCGGATGGAGATGTACAATGAAATTCTTTTTTTTTTTTTTCATGTTTGCTAACACTATCCATTCTGCAGCCCACGGATCAAGAAGTAATTTTGGGCACTTCCTTGGTGACCCAGTGGCTAAGACTCTGCGCTCCCAATGCAGGGGGCCCGGGTTCAATCCCTGGTCATGGGACTAGATCCCACATGCTGCAATTAAGAGTTCACATGTTGCAACTAAAGATCCTGCATGCTGCAACTAAAGATCCCACATGCCGCAACTAAAGATCCCCCACACTGCAGTGAAGATCCCATGTGCCCCAACTAAGACCCGGCACAGCCAAATAAATAAATAAATATTTTTTTAAAAAAGGAGTAATTTCGACTTTCAAGTCTCATTATTTAAGAAATACATTTCTTGGGCTTCCCTGGTGGCGCAGTGGTTGAGAGTCCGCCTGCCGATGCAGGGGACACGGGTTCGTGCCCTGGTCCAGGAGGATCCCACATGCTGCGGAGCTGCTGGGCCTGTGAGCCATGGCCGCTGGGCCTGCGCGTCCGGAGCCTGTGCTCTGCAACAGGAGGGGCCACAACAGTGAGAGGCCCGCGTACCGCAAAAAAAAAGAGAAAGAAAAATACATTTCTTAAGGCCATAGTTGCCATAGATAGTGATTTCTCTGGATCTGGGCAAAGTAAATTGAAAAACTGGAAAGTATTCACCATTCTTGATGCCATTAAGAACACTCGTGATTCATGGAAGGGGGTTAAAATATTGAACATTAACAGGAATTTGGAAGAAGTTGATTCCAACCCTCATGGATGAGTTTGAGGGGTTCTGGACTTCAGTGGAGGAAGTAACTGCAGTTGTTGTGGAAATACTAAGAGAACTAGGATTAGAAGTAGAGCCTGAAGATGTGACTGAATTGCTGCCATCTCATGATAAGAAAAAAAATTTTTTTTTTGGCCACACCACGCAGCATGTGGGATCTTAGTTCCCCGACCAGGGATTGAACCCACACCCCCTGCAGTGGAAGCATGGAGTTTTAACCACTGGACTGCCAGGGAAGTCCCTCATGATAAAATTTTAACAGATGAGGAGTTGCTTCTTAATGGGTGAGGAAAGAAAGTGGTTTGTTGAGATGGAAACTACTCCTGGTGAAGATGCTGTGAACATTGTTGAAATGACAAAGGATTTAGAATATTACAAAAACCTAATTGTTAAAGCAGTGGTAGGGTTTGAGAGGATTGACTTTAATTTTGAAAGATGTTCGAGTGTGGGTAAAATGCTATCAAACAGTGTTGCATGCTACAGAGAAATCATTCATGAAAGGAAGATTCAGTCCATGTGGCAACCTTCTTTGCTGTCTTGTTTTAAGAAATGGCCACGCCCACCCCAGCCTTCGGCATCCACGACCCTGATCAGTCAGCAGCCATCAGCATGGAGGCAAAACCTCTACCAGCAAAAAGAGTATGATTCACTGAAGGCTCAGATGATGTAGCATTTTTAGCACAGTATCTTTTAATTAAGATATGTTCCTTTTTTTAGACATAATGCTTGCACACTTAATAGACCACAGTATAGTGTAAATGTAACTTATATGCACTTGGAAACCAAAAAATTCATGTGACTCGCTTTATTGCGGTGGTCTGGATCCACACCCACGATATCTCAGAGGTATGCCTGTGTACGGCTAGATTCCCCGACTCCCCAACAATTATCCCTCAGCAAAGAAAGAATTACCATATTATCAGAGTCGTTACAAAGTCTTTTATATTACCTGCTGCTTGCTCAGTTACTTTTTTCACCCAGTTGCTTTTTTGTGTTTTCAACAACATGTTTTTTTTGTTAAAGTCCTAAAAAACTTAACATATCAATAGGTATAGTAACTATTACTAGGGTTATAACTTAATAATTTGCAAGTATTGAATGTCATAATAAATTATTAAAGGTAAAACAGTGTTACTCAGTTATGGAGATAGGAATATGCATTTATGATGTGAATGGAAAAAGAACAGTTTTCCTAATGAAATGCAAATGGATATTTATTATAAGCAGAATTTCCAGTAACAGCATCATGTACTTTTAAAAAGCCTTGTAACTTAAATGACATATACCAAAATGATGATGATGTGCTATGTAAGCCTATGTTAAATAACTCATGTTGGCTTTTGTGACGAAGAAAGCTCTGTTGCTAAAGGTATATGTAAATGAATTGAACAAAATTGTTTTATGAAATAGGGTAGAAATATAGTATATCTAAATATATTTTATAGAACATTTTAACTGTAAAGACATTGACTTTCACCAGAATTTACAGGTTCAGATTGTCTAAAAGCCTTTTCTTTCCTTGTTGGGAAAATTAAAAGTATAGGAAAATTCCTATAAAGTATAGGCAATAACTTTAGTCCATCAGTATACATCCTTGCTTTTATTTCTTAGGACTCTTATTGCCTCCCTTATTTTTCACATTTGTGCCCTGACTTCTCATTTATGTTTTATATATGCCTATCCTGCCTATCTTTAGCGCCTAACACATATTATTGGTGATGAGTTGTAGGTACTGTATTACTTTGGTCTCTTTGCATCTTGTTAATATGTATTTTTGAATGTTGCTTTCCTACAAAGAACATTCTACTGTAGATAAAAATGTAAATACAAATATATGTTTTAGAGTGACGTAAATATAAAATGCAAATATAAACAGAAAAATATCTAGTATTTTTAATGATTGTATTTGTATTAAAATAGTATGTAGATAAAATTCAAACTTCTGCAGAAATATGGATAGGCTCAAGTTCCAGTAGTCACTTGTAAACCAGTGCCTTTGGGGAAAATGTATTCTGAGTTTGTTCGAGGTTCTTAGCTGGCCTGCTGAAATCAGTTTGACTCCCTATGTAGTTGGAATTCTAGGAAGTTATATTTTGGGGTTTTTTTCCTGTGGGCAAGTATGCCTGAATCCTGACATTGGGAGTAGTTTCTTTTTCTTCTGCAGCCCGTCCTATGAAAGGAGGTATTTACCTGCAGTGCTTAATCGTCAACCCCCGAAGGGGGCTGTGACAAGGGCCCAATCCCTAGAGTTAGGGTTGTGACACAAGGGCTTTCCTAAGTCCTTTGGGGGCAGCCTACATACAAAAACCCTAAGGTTTAAAAACAGTCCTTTTCTTTCTGATCCAACCTCTTTCTTTACCCCTAATTAATAGTCATTGTCTACAATTTATGGGCAATATTTGGTTACTAAGACCTTCTCTCTCCCTTTTCCCCCAACATTCTCTCTGTTGGCCAGAAACGAAAGGGGATACAGATATGGAACTGAATTCTGCACTTTGCAGGAATTAGCTTATGCATTTATCTTTTTTTGTGAATAAGCCAGAAGGGATTTTCCATCAGGATGAGGAAGTACAGGTATTCCCACAGCTTCAGGTATACCAGTAGAAAAGCTAGAACCCAAGGCCAATTGGCTATCTTGGTATAGCTTTATGAAGACTCGTTCTTAATTCTTTGCCCGGTTGGCCATTTGTGCCCAGCAGAATAGCCATAGGCCTGATGCATTTGGGGGTAGACTATGGAAGGAAGGGAGTACCCTTGTTATCGCTGTCTAGTTTTTCTTCTGAAAAAGTTTTAAGAAAAGTTATCCGGATATTATTGATGGATGGAATTTATAATTTAGGACAGGATTAGTATCTGTGGTTCCCTGTCCCATCCCCAGGGCATAAGGCATACTGCTTCAAATTCTTGTTTTCATTTACCAGATTTTTTTGGCTATAATTTTATTTTTACTTCCTTTTCTATTACATGTTGACAGAGCAGAGAGGACTTTAAAGCTAAGAGAAATTTAAGTTCAGTTTTTCTGTCTAAATATCTCAGTGATTGTTTATGTTGTAGCTTGGTAAAAGCACCAGCTACCTTGGTAGTTGGCAGCGTTCAGTGATCCCAAACCACACGAGGAGAGACGCTTGACTTAAAAGGAATAATCTGAATGAATTTAGTGTTTTGAACTTGGAAGCAAAAGTGTTACTCAGTTTTTTCTTATAGCTGGATATCGAACTATGATTTATCGTAAGGCAGCAAAGAAAGGCCTCAGGGGAATGACAGTTGTATTTATTAATTACAAATTTATGGCTAAACATTTTGAGGAAAAATATCTAATTAAAGGAGATGTGTAGAAACGTGACCTTCTTGCTATCTATTTGTTTTGAAAGGCTGACCTAAATTTGTTTTTTCACTTCTACGATTCTGTTTTGTTTTTCTTTTCTTTTGGCTGTGCCACATGGCTTGTGGGATCTTAGCTCCCCAACTAGGCATTGAACGCAGGCCCCCAGCAGTGAGAGCACGGAGTCCTAACCAGGGAAGTCCCTTCTATGATTCTCTTAACAGTTAATCTACTGTTTTAGAGACAGTGAGGTTCAGTCTTCAGTGTTTGCGTCGGAAGTTTTCCTTCATAGTACAGAGAGACCCTCTGCCCCTCGTCCCTAGTTAGTTTCTTTTCATGAAACTTTGTCAAATAGTTTCTGAAAGCCATTGTTTTTCTCATTTTTCCAGTGATTTCTGTGGAACCAGTGGAATTTTCCATGATAATCCCAAACCAATGCTTTCTGTGTAAATTGATAGACTTTCTCACTGAAAGGGAAGAGCAATTACTGTCCTATGTTTGCTAGCAGTTACTTTGCTTCATAGTTGGATGAAACTGGGGATGTTGGAGATTATAGATTTGTACTTGGCATATATGAGGGGGAAGTGCTTGATGATCTTTTGTTTGGTGACGATATCTTACTGGTGAGAGAAGAAAATAAACTTTGATTTAGAGCAGGTATCAATAAACTACGGCCCATGTAGTTTTTGTATGGCCCATGAGCTAAGTAAGGATGGTTTTTACAGTTTCTAGTGGTTGGAAAAAATCAAAAGAAGAGTAATACTTTATGCTATGTAAAAATTAAATGAATTTCAAATTTCAGTGTCTACAAAGTGTCCATAGAGTTTTATTGGAAAACACCATGTTCATGTTCACGTTCATGTATGCTGCCTATAGCTGCTTTCAGACTACAACAGCAGTGTTGAGTGGTTATGACAGATCATATGACTTGCAGACTGTGAAATATTTTTTGTTTCAAACAGAAAAAGTCTGCCAACCCCTGATTTAGAGACAACTGGGTATCATGATGAAGAGCAAGGACTCTGGAGCCAAACTGCTCCTTAACGTCTCATTCTGAGACCTTGAGCAAGTTACTTACCTCTTTGTGCTTCAGTTTCTGAATTTGTAAAATGGGAAGAATGATAGTGCTGACTTCATGAGGTGATTGTGAGGGTTAAATGAGTTAATATACATAAAGCACTTAGAAACGTGCCTAGCACATGGTGTTCGCTAAGTGTTAGATGTTAGTTGATATCTAAGTATGTTAGTCGGCACTAAGTGTTGTAACATGAACTGGAAAAGATGCAGTGAAATCAGTTCCAATTGAGAACAGCTACAAATATATTAAGGAAGGATACGCATTTGTTAACAGTATGCTTCAGATCTCGACTCAGTGGTGTAGAAAATAGAGAAAATTAAGAGTCCACCACAAAGCATAGACAGTGAACATAATGTCTTTACATTGCTGCACAACGAAATGAGCATTGTGTAAAAGATAGCTTTTCTGCCATGCAGTGTGCCTGCCATAGGGGAGAATTATTCACTTGAGTTTTGAAATGAAATGTAAGATGAATTTACTTCATGGCACTGTTAATTCCGGTATGACCATTTCTGTGATTCCAAGTGGCTTTCTCAAGAGTCCTATCAGAAATATATTTGGCGTCTTGAATAGCTTGAACCTATCACTCCTGGCTGAAATAACACAACTTTTTAACGTTCAGGATAAACTGTCAGAATTTAAGAAGTGGTGTAAATGGCTCAGTCTCCTAGCTTGTTTCTCAACATTTGACTTTCCTCACCGGAGAGAAAAGAGTGAAACATTCGTCCGTCTAACTTTTTAAATTGTAGTAAAAAACACGTAACATAAAATATACCATTTTAACACAATTTTAAGTGTTCTATTCAGTAGTGTTAAGTATATTTACATTGTTGTGGAATTCATTTCCAGGACCTTTTCATTCTGCAAAACTGAAACTCTACACCCATTAAACAACAGCTCTGCACTCTCTCTCCCACCAGCTCGTGGTAGCCATCATTCTGCTTTCTATTTCTATGAATTTGACTACTTTAGATACCTCATATAAGTGGAATCATCCAGTATTTTGCCTTTTTGTTACTGGCTTATTTCACTTAGCATACTGTTCTCAAGGTTCATCCGTGCAGCAGCATGCGACAAGAGTTCATTCCTTTAGGGCTTCCCTGGTGGCGCAGTGGTTGAGAGTCCGCCTGCCGATGCAGGGGACACGGGTTCGTGCCCTGGTCCGGGAAGATCCCACATGCCGTGGAGCGGCTGGGTCCGTGAGCCAGGCCCGCTGAGCCTGTGCTCTGCAACGGGAGAGGCCACAACAGTGAGAGGCCCGTGTACTGCAAAAAAAGAAAAAAAAAAAAAAGAGTTCATGCCTTTTAATGTTGAATAATGCATCATACATATAGACCACATTTTGTTTATCTATTCGTCCATTCATAGACACTGCTTTGCTTCCATCTCTTGGCTATTGTGCGTAATGCTGCTGTGTACATGAATGTCCAGATATCTTTTTGAGATCCTGCAGTTTATTCAAGATTCGATTTATTCTTTGGAATAAATACCCAGAAGTGGAATTGCTAGATCATATGGTAATTCTATTTTTAATATTTTTGAGGAACCACCATACTGTTTTCATAGAGGCTGCATCATTTTACTGTCCCACCAACAGCGTACAGAGGTTCCAATTTCTCCACACCGATGCCAACACTTGTTATTTTCTGTCCTTTTTTTTTTTTCTGGTTAATTGATAGTAGCCATCCTAATGGGTATGTGGTAATATTTAATTGTAGTTTTCATTTACATTTCTATTCATCCAACTTCTAAGAGGATTGATCTTATGTAAAGTATCTAACATAGTTCTTAGTAAGGAGGCTTACTACAATTTTGGGGGCTATGTTTGATCTGAATATCTAGAGCTCTCTGACAGCTGTTAACACTTCCTGCCATTCAGGGCTGTATAATTGAGAGTTAAGATTTTTTTTTAACTTCTTGCAAATAAGGTGACAAACGGCCTTGATGTGGAACTTGACCTATTGATAAGGCATCCATTAATGAGAAGAATGTAGATCATGTCTTTGTAAAAGATGAAAGCTAATATACTCTTTTCCTAATATGAAAACCTTTTTATCGCTATTAAAATTCTAGCTCTCTTTTCTAACTATAAAAGAAATACATGCTTATTACCAAAAAATCAAGAAAATACAGTAAAACGTAAGTTTACATTTGGAATACAACACATATTGTATGTGTACAGTTAATGTTGCTGCCTGTAGCTGTAGTTTTTACTGTTACATTCCATTGGTAACTAGTCTGCTGTTTTCCATTTTCCTTTTGATTTTCAATTGAGGTTCCCCCCCACCCCCAGTTTTTGGTAAAAGTCTTATGCTGCGAGTGTAAGAGTTTCTTTCATTTTTATGCTTATGAGAGAAATTGCTGGATCTTGGGTGATGTATCTATCAATTTATGTTTCTACTAGCAGTTTACAAGAGGTCTGGTTGTCCATACTTAATTTTGTCTGATTTCTTAATTTTTGTTCATTAAGATGGGTGTTAATGATACATTGTTGAGGTTTTACATTTTATTTTGCTCATTACTGATGAAGTTGAACATGTTTTCATGTTGTTTTTATTGGCTATTTATATTTTTCTGGGTAAGTTCTGTCTGTTGTCCTTTATTTTCATTGGTCTGCCTCTTTGTTATTGATTTTGAAGGAATTCTTTATATTTATTCTTTATATAATATACATATTATATATATATACACATACATATATAAATATATACATATTGCTATATACAGTGATACATGCTTTTAAAATAATTAATTTCATGGAAAGTCATTTTATTTTAAATACAGCAGTGTGTACATGTCAATCCCAAACTCCCAATCTATCCCTCCACCCCACTCTTCCCCCCTGGTAACCATAAATTCGTTTTCTAAGTCTGTGAGTTTGTTTCTGTTTTGTAAGTAAGTTCATTTGTATCTTTTTTTTTTAGATTCAGCATATAAGTGATATCATATGATATTTGTCTTTCTCTGTCTGACTTCACTTAGTATGATAATCTCCAGGTCCACCCATGTTGCTGCAAACGGTATTATTTCATTCTTTTAAACGGCTGAGTAATACTGTATATATGTACAATATTACTTGTATATATGTACCACATCTTTATCCATTCATCTGTCGATGGACATTTAGGTTGCTTCCATGTCTTGGCTGTTGTAAACAGTGATGCAGTGAACATTGAGGTGCATGTATTTTTCTGAACTATGGTTTTCTTCAGATATATGCTAAGGAGTGGGATTGCTGGATCATACAGTAGCTCTGTTTTTAGTCTGGAAATGAGGGTGTTGAACTAAATGATCTCCAAGAATTCCAGTTCTTAAGTGAACATATCATATGGAAATCAGCATCATGCAGAACTTCTATAAATATTCTAAGCAGTGTATGTGTTTGTATGTATTTATGTGCATGTTTACTTTGAAATTTTTGTCAATTTGTGTGTGTGTGTTTCTGTTTGGAAAAAGTTTTTCAGGGAACTGTTTTTTTTTGCAATGAATGTTAGATTTATTAAAGCTATAAATTAACAGAATTTTAAACTCAACTCTTTACAAATTGAACACATTTTAACAATCATTTTTAAGAGATTCAGTTTTTTCATGTAGCTTAAGATCCCTTGAATTTAAATTGCATTTATAAATTTTAAGTAAATTATGTAAATTAACAAATCTTTGGAGTACTTAACTCTTCTAAACCTGATATTTATGGATTTTGTAAGATTTTAAATACATTTTATAAGCCTAGATCTGTTATTCAATGACATTTTAAATTGAAATCACCAGTGTAATTTTTTAGATACACCAATATGAAGGGCTTCTTAATCTAAGCATTTAAAAATACCAAATAGGACTTCTCTGGTGGTGCAGTGCTTAAGCATCCGCCTGCCAATTCAGGAGGCACAGGTTCGATCCCTGGTCTGGGAAGATCCTACATGTCGCAGAGCAGCTAAGCCCGTGTGCCGCAACTACTGAGCTTGTGCTCTAGAACCCGCGAACCACAACTACTGAAGTCTGTGCGCCTAGAGCCTGTGCTCCGCAACAAGAGAAGCCACCACAGTGAGAAGCCCATGCACCGCAATGAAGAGTAGCCCCCGCTCGCCGCAACTAGAGAAAGTTGCAGCGATGAAGACCCAACGCAGCCAAAAATAAATAAAATTAAAAAATAAAAATACCAAATATTTACCTATTATGCCTGCACTCAACCCAAAAGTATTAAACTTTAGGCTTGATTTACTTTCTTTTCCCGCCTCCCAGTTCCAACCCACACTGTTTCCCTCTCTCTACCTCCCAAATAACTGTCTTATTTTTTAAACTTTTATCATATCTGTCTTTGAAACCTCCCTGGTTCATTAGAACCTTTTCAGTTTCACCTTCTCAAGCGATTTGAGGATATCTTTCCAAGTAAATTTAGAGCCATGTTCTCAGATTACTGAGGTGGAACCTTATGAAAATATGTGAAATCTAGAGCTGTAAACACCTGGGATGATTTTTTTCTCATGAAAAGGGGCATAACTTGAGCCTAGTTTTATAGGCTTTGCTAACAGTGACTCTGAGTCATGCCTTCCAAGTGGGGTGTTCTCCAGCCTGCCAGCCCTGGACTCATGTCCACATCACTGAATTCTCAGGTATGATGGGTGTGCAGTCCCCATGCCCAGGATGCTTCTGACTTATTTCAATAAATCTATTTATTGCTTGATTCTATTCTGTATTCTTTTATTCGTTTTATTTGACAGGTTACAATTTTTCAGTATTTTAAGCATTTAAGTATTTTAAAATAAAACATTTGGATTTTGAATGTCCCCCATGTCTTATCTGGTTTTATAGTCATAGTTCTAAGGTTATTCTCATAAGTTTTAACTTGGGATTTTCTAGAACACAAAGTTTATATCCTAAAAAAAAGTTACAGGGAGCACATAAACAGAGGTTATGTGTATTTGGAGCACAACCCTGTCTTATTCACATATTATATAATGTGATACCTTAACTCTCTACTTGTATTATAAGCTTTTTGGCATGGACTTTGTAACAGTGCTGTCCAGTGGACATATATTGTAAGCCACATATGTAATTTAAAACTTTTCTAGTAGCTACATTAAAAATAAAAGTAACAGATGAAATTAACTTTAATAATATATTTTATTTAACCCAGTATAATCTAAATATATTTCAACATGTAATCAGTATAAAAATTGAGATATTTTGCATTCTTTTTTTCATACTGAATTTTCAAAATCCAGTGTTATTTTATTCTTAGTGCACATCTCAATTCAGGCTAACCACATTTCAAGCACTCAATAGCCACACGTAGCAAGTGGCTACTGTATTGGGTGGTGCTGTCTTATACTTTTACAACTTAGTGCTAGGAACACAATTGTTGCTTTGTGTGAGAATGTGTGTGTTTATTATTTTAGTTACAGATTTCTCTCATTGAATAAAGTATAAGATATTTTAAAATTCCTATCTTTATTTTCTTTCTCTTTAAGGCCCTTCCTTCCTCCATGATTATAGTAGCAGTCTATTGTCCTGTGGTAGCTGCTGTTTTCATTGTTCTGAAGATGGTCAACTATCGACTCCACAGAGCACTTGATGCTGGAGAGATTGTAGATAGGAACACAAATGATTTCACAGATCAGCGAGCCAGAGCTGAGCAAGGCAACTGTTCAACAAGGAGAAAAGACAGCAATGGCCCAAGGTAAGGAAACCCATGCCACTCAGTTTGTAACGATGTACAGTGATGCATGTGTACAATGATCTGATTATTGTGTCATGCCTGTTCTGTTTACCTGGTTTTAAGGCAGTGGTAGATCTTACCACTGTTGATACAGTGACAAGTGTGATTGTCACATTAGACCACAGCAAAGCTGACTGGCTATCTGGGGATAAATCAGTATCCTTGGCCTTGTTAATAAATAACATTTTAGAACAATAGTAGTCATAATAGTGTAATAGTTATTCATACCAAAGACCAAAACCAATGGAAAACAGGTTAAAGAAGTAATAAAACATGGCTTTATAAATCTAAACATTTATTTTTATACATATAAATAAAATATGTATATATATCTTAAGCAAACTGTGATAATATTTTACTTGACATTTATAATCTACAGTTTTCATTTTATCCATTGTAAATTTTTTTCAATTTTATGTTCTTACCTTAGAAACTTAGCTGTTCCTTCCCTAGATCTTAGCATGACTGACTTCCTAGGTTTCAACTCTGTGTAGCTGTCACCCCTTCCTGGAGGCGTTCCTGGAGGCTGTCTCAGCTAAAATAGTCCCCTACTGCCCTCAGTCACATTCTATCCCATTACCTTGGCCTCACCCACTTTCTCTTTCTGATAGAGGGATTTATTTATCATAGTCAAAAGGTTATAGTGACTTTATAGAAATAATAGGTGTCCCTAATATAATTTTTAAACAGTTGCTATATGAGCACTTGACATTTTTAAGCTCATACAGTCCTCAAAAACAATTCTATGAGATGGTTGCTGTTATCATCCCTGATTTGCAGATGTGGAAAGTGAGGTGAGAAAGATCAAATAATCTAGGCTGTCAAGCTCTGGAGGCGAGGCCATGCTTTTAACCACTATGCCATGTTTCCAGTCAGTATAATATGAAATATTTCAGGTTCAAGATATAAATAATATCACTAAAAGTGGGTACTCAATATCTATTAAGACAGGTAATGTTTCTGTATATTCTCCAGTGCACTGAAAACCTTCATCCTTTTTGTTACATTTTCCTCCATCCCTAACATGATTACCCTGTTTGTTCATTGAACAGATATTTTACCTTATAATAATTTTGTTAATAGCATAAATCACTATCTGAAATTATCTTCCTTAATCATTTGTTTGCATTTATAAGCTTTCTGAAGGCAGGGCCTTGTTTTTCTTACAAACTATTATATTCCCAGGTTCCAGAACAGTGTCTTGCACTGATAGGTACTCAGGAAATACTTTGAACTACTGAAAATACTATTTCTGTGATAGTATTTTTTTGTTTGTTTCTTTGTTTTTTTATACAGCAGGTTCTTATTAGTCATCAATTTTATACACATAAGTGTATACATGTCAATTCCAATGGCCCAGTTCAGCACACCACCATCCCCACCCCCCCTGTGGTTTTCCCCCCTTGGTGTCCATATGTTTGTTCTCTACAACTGTGTCTCAACTTCTGCCCTGCAAACCGGCTCATCTGTACCATTTTTATAGGTTACACATACATGCGTTAATATACAATATTTGTTTTTCTCTTTCTGACTTACTTTATTCTGTATGACAGTCTCTAGATCCATCCACGTGTCAACAGATGACTCAATTTCGTACCTTTTTATGGCTGAGTAATATTCCATTGTATATATGTACCACAACTTCTTTATCCATTCATCTGTCGATGGGTATTTAGCTTGCTTCCATGACCTGGCTATTGTAAATAGTGCTGCAATGAACATTGGGGTGCATGTGTCTTTTTGAATTATGGTTTTCTCTGGATATATGCCCAGTAGTGGGATTGCTGGATCACATGGTACTTCTATTCTTAGTTTTTTAAGGAACCTCCATACTGTTCTCCATAGTGGCTGTATCAATTTATATTCCCACCAACAGTGTAAGAGGCTTCCTTTTTCTCCACACCCTCTCCAGCATTTGTTTGTAGATTTTCTGATGATGCCCATTCTAACTGGTGTGAGGTGATACCTCATTGTAGTTTTGATTTGCATTTCTCTAATAATTAGTGATGTTGAGCAGCTTTTCATGTGCCTCTTGGCCATCTGTATGTCTTCTTTGGAGAAGTGTCTATTTAGGTCTTCTGCCCATTTTTGGATTGGGTTGTTTGTTTCTTTAATATTGAGCTGCATGAGCTGTTTATATATTTTGGAGATTAATCCGTTGTCTGTTGATTCATTTGCAAATATTTTCTCCCATTCTGAGGGTTGTCTTTTTGTCTTGTTTATGGTTTCCTTTGCTGTGCAAAAGCTTTGCAGTTTCATTAGGTCCGATTTGTTTATTTTTGTTTTTATTTCCATTACTCTAGGAGGTGGATCAAAAAAGATCTTGCTGTGATTTATGTCAAAGAGTGTTCTTCCTGTGTTTTCCTCTAAGAGTTTTATAGTGTCCGGTCTTTTACATTTAGGTCTCTAATCCATTTTGAGTTTATTTTTGTGTATGGTGTTAGGGAGTGTTCTAATTTCATTCTTTTACATGTAGCAGTCCAGTTTTCCCAGCACCACTTTTGAAGAGACTGTCTTTTCTCCATTGTATATCTTTGCCTCCTTTGTCACAGATTAGTTGACCATAGGTGTGTGGGTTTATCTCTGGGCTTTCTATCTTGTTCCATTGATCTATGTTTCTGTTTTTGTGCCAGTACCACATTGTCTCGATTACTGTATCTTTGTAATATAGTCTGAAGTCAGGGAGTCTGATTCCTCCAGCTCCGTTTTTTTCCCTCAAGACTGCTTTGGCTATTCGGGGTCTTTTGTGTCTCCATACAAATTTTAAGATGATTTGTTCTACTTCCGAAAAAAATGCCATTGGTAATTTGATAGCAATTGCATTGAATCTGTAGATTGCTTTGGGTAGTCTAGTCATTTTCACAATATTGGTTCTTCCAATCCAAAAACATGGTATATCTCTCCATCTGTTGGTATCATCTTTAATTTCTTTCATCAGTGTCTTATTGTTTTCTGCATACAGGTCTTTTGTCTCCCTAAGTAAGGAGACAAAAGACCTACCTAGAGAGACAAAAGGTAGGTAAAATACCTACAATTCCTAGGTATTTTATTATTTTTGTTGCAATGGTAAATGAGAGCGTTTCCTGAATTTCTTTTTCAGATTTTTCATCATTAGTGTATAGGAATGCAAGAGATTTCTGTGCATTAATTTTGTATCCTGCAACTTTACCAAATTCATTGATTAGCTCTAGTAGTTTTCTGGTGACATTTTTAGAACTCTCTGTGTATAGTATCATGTCATCTGCAAGTAGTGACAGTTTTACTTCTTCTTTTCCAATTTGTATTCCTTTTATTTCTTTTTCTTCTCTGATTGCCATGACTAGGACTTCCAAAACTTTGTTGAATAATAATGGTGAGAGTGGACATCCTTGTCTTGTTCCTGATCTTAGAGGAAATGCTTTCAATTTTTCACCATTGAGAATGATGTTTGCTGTGGGTTGTTTGTATATGGCCTTTGTTATGTTGAGGTAGGTTCCCTCTGTGCCCACTTTCTGGAGAGTTTTTATCATAAATGGGTGTTGAATTTTGTCAAAAGCCTTTTCTGCATCTATTGAGATGATCATATGGTTTTTATTCTTCAATTTGTTAATATGGTGTATCACATTGATTGATTTGCGTATATTGAAGAATCCTTGCATCCCTGGGATAAATCCCACTTGATCATGGTGTATGATCCTTTTAATGTGTTGTTGGATTCTGTTCGCTAGTATTTTGTTGAGGATTTTTGCATCTATATTCATCAGTGATATTGGCCTGTAATTTTCTTTCTTTCTAGTATCTTTGTCTGGTTTTGGTATCAGGGCGATGGTGACCTCATAGAATGAGTTTGGGAGTGTTCCTTCCTCTGCAATTTTTTGGAAGAGTTTGAGAAGGATGGGTGTTAGCTCTTCTCTAAATGTTTGATAGAATTCACCTGTGAAGCCATCTGGTCCTGGACTTCTGTTTGTTGGAAGATTTTTAATCACAGTTTCAATTTCATTACTTGTGATTGGTCTGTTCATATTTTCTATTTCTTCCTGGTTCCTTCTGGGAAGGTTACACCTTTCTAAGAATTTGTCCATTTCTTCCAGGTTGTCCATTTTATTGGCATCGAGTTGCTTGTAGTAGTCTCTTAGGATGCCTTGTATTTCTGTGGTGTCTGTTGTAACTTTTCCTTTTTTATTTCTAATTTTATTGATTTGAGTTCTCTCCCTCTTTTTCTTGATGACTTTGGCTAATGGTTTATCAGTTTTGTTTCTCTTCGCGAAGAACCAGCTTTTAGTTTTATTGATCTTTGCTATTGTTTTCTTTGTTTCTATTTCATTTATTTCTGCTCTGATCTTTATGATTTCTTTCCTTCTGCTAACTTTGGGGTTGGTTTGTCCTTCTTTCTCTAGTTCCTTTAGGTGTAAGGTTAGATTGTTTAGTTGAGATTTTTCTTGTTTCTTGAGGTAGGCTTGTATAGTCATAAACTTCCCTCTTAGAACTGCTTTTGCTACATCCCATAGGTTTTGGATCGTCATGTTTTCATTGTCATTTGTCTCTAGGTATTTTTTGATTTCCTCTTTGCTTTCCTCAGTGATCTCTTCGTTATTTAGTAGCGTATTGTTTAGCTTCCATGTGTTTGTGTGTTTTACGTTTTTTTCCCTGTAATTCATTTCTAATCTCATAGCATTGTGGTCAGAAAAGATTCTTGATATGATTTCAATTTCCTTAAATTTACTGAGGCTTTATTTGTGACCTAAGATGTGATCTATCCTGGAGAATGTTCTGTGCACACTTGAGAAGAAAGTGTAATCTGCTGTTTTTGGATGGAATGTCCTATAAATATCAATTAAATCTATCTGGTGTATTGTGTCATTTAAAGCTTGTATTTCCTTATGAATTTTCTGTTTGGATGATCTGTCCATTGGTGTAAGTGAGGTGTTAAAGTCCCCCACTATTATTGTGTTACTGTCGATTTCCTCTTTTAGAGCTTTTAGCAGCTGCCTTTTGTATTGAGGTGCTCCTATGTTAGGTGCAAATATATTTATAATTGTTATATCTTCTTGGATTGATCCCTTGATCATTATGTAGTGTCCTTCCTGTCTCTTGTAACATTCTCTATTTTAAAGTCTATTTTATCTCATATGAGTATAGCTACTCCAGCTTTCTTTTGATTTTCATTTGCATGGAATATCTTTTTCCATCCCCTCACTTTCAGTCTGTATGTGTCCCTAGGTCTGTAGTGGGTCTCTTGTTTACAGCATATATATGGGTTTTGTTTTTGTATCCATTCAGCAAGCCTGTGTCTTTTGGTTGGAGCATTTAATCCTTTCATGTTTAAGGTAATTATCAATATGTATGTTCCTATGACCATTTTCTTAATTGTTTTGAGTTTGTTTTTGTAGGTCTTTTTCTTCTCTTGTGTTTCCCACTTAGAGAAGTTCCTTTAACATGTGTTGTAGAGCTGGTTTGGTGGTGCTGAATTCTCTTAGCTTTTGTTTGTGTGTAAAGCTTTTGATTTCTCCATCGAATCTGAATGGGATCCTTGCCTTGTAGAGTAATATTGGTTGTAGGTTCTTCCCTTTCATCACTTTAAGTATATCATGCCCCTCCCTTCTGGCTTGTAGAGTTTGTGCTGAGAAATCAGCTGTTAACCTTACAGGAGTTCCCTTGTATGTTATTTGTCATTTTTCCCTTGCTGCTTTTAATAATTTTTCTTTGTCTTTAATTTTTGCCAATTTGATTACTATGTGTCTGGGCGTGTTTCTCCTTGGGTTTATCTTGTATGGAACTCGCTGTGCTTCCTGGACTTGGGTGGCTATTTCCTTTCCCATGTAAGGGAAGTTTTTGAGTATAATCTCTTCAAATATTTTCTCGGGTCCTTTCTCTCTCTCATCTCCTTCTGGGATCCCTATAATGCTAATGTTGTTGTGTTTAATGTTGTCCCAGAGGTTTCTTGGGCTGTCTTAATTTCTTTTCATTCTTTTTTCTTTATTCTGTTCCGTAGCAGTGACATCCACCATTCTGTCTTCCAGGTCACTTATCCATTCTTCTCCCTCAGTTATTCTGCTATTGATTCCTTCTAGTGTAGTTTTCATTTCAGTTATGGTATTGTTCATCTCTGTTTGTTTGCTCTTTAATTCTTCTAGGTCTTTGTTAAACATTTCTTGCATCTTCCTGGTCTTTGCCTCCATTCTTTTTCTGAGGTCCTGGATCATCTTCACTATCATTCTGAATTCTTTTTCTGGAAGGTTGCCTATGTCCACTTCATTTTGTTGTTTTTCTGGGGTTTTATCTTGTTCCTTCATCTGGTACATAGCCCTCTGCCTTTTCATCTTGTCTATCTCTCTGTGAATGTGGTTTTTGTTCCACATGCTGCAGGATTGTAGTTCTTCTTGCTTCTGCTGTCTGCCCTCTGGTGGATGAGGCTATATCTAACTCTGTGATAGTATTTTTAATGACTACACTGTATTCCATTTTGTGTGTATATAGTACCTTAATTTAGCTATCTTGTTTTTAGTTATTTCAATTATTTTCTAATTTAAATTTGTGTTAGATCACTGTGATGTTCAAAGTTTAAATGACTAAATTTTTTATCATGATTTAGCAGAAGTAGAATTACTGGAAAGCTACACCCATTTTAAAGTTTCTCAATATATATTGCCAAATTCTGAAGATTTTTACCTTTTCATTACTGTGATCAGCAGTTTGAGGGCTTCTTTTTTCGTACTTTTCACTACACTATTTAGTATTTTCACAAACTGGTAAATAATTCATTGTTTACTTTTTTCAGTTTTTGGATTACTAGTGAAATGGAGCTATTTTTCTTGTGCTGTTCCATTTGTATTTGTTATTTTGTGAATTGTATATTTTTCTGTTGGTGGTTAGTTTTTTACTATTGATTTGAAGAAGATATTTATGAAGGATATCATTTTGTGTCAAATACTTTTCCTCACTTTATGGCAGTTTATTTATATGCCACAATTAAGTTTTCTGTGATGTGTTCCATTCTATGAAACTTTATTAGTTCTGTCTTTTTTTTTTTTTTTTTTTTGGTGGTACGTGGGCCTCTCACTGTTGTGGCCTCTCCTGTTGCGGAGCACAGGCTCTGGATGCGCAGGCTCAGCGGCCATGGCTCACGGGCCTAGCCGCTCCGCGGCATGTGGGATCCTCCCGGACGGGGGCACAAACCTGCGTCCCCTGCATCAGCAGGCGGACTCCCAACCACTGCGCCACCAGGGAAGCCCCACAGGGTATTTTCACGTTCAGTTTTACTAGGTAATACAAGCTGTTTGCCAAAACGATTGTACCAATTTATACTCTCACCGTTAGAATGTGAAAGTCCTTATTGTTTCATATCCTCAAGTCTTTGATTTTGGTAAGTTTTAACAGTTTGCCGTTTTAACAGTTAAGTGTTAGATGTGTCTCATTTTGACTTTAGTTAACCTTTCTGATTACTAATGAGGCTGAGCATCTTATCTCACATATATAGTCCATTTAAGTTTTCTGTTCTTTCCGGTGCCCATTCGTTTCTTTTTTATTTTTCTTTGGAGTTCTCTTTTTCTTATTGATTAAGAAAAATGAGTTTAAAAAAATATGTTCATTGTACTACTCCTTATTGGTTATGTACATTACAGACATCTTTTCCCAGTTTGTAGCTTGTCACTTTGCTTTTCTTAAGGTTTCTTATGATTATTATACATTCTTAAATTTAATACACAGTTTATCATTTTTTGGTAATTAACAATTTTGTGTTTTGTTTAAGAAATTATTCCTACACAAATATCAGAAGAATACTCTCAGAAAGATTGTCTTTTTAAAGTTTCATGTTTCTTTTGTTTTCACATTTCAGTTTTGTTGGAAATTATTATGATCTGTTGTAAGGTAGGGATTCAGGATTTGTTTTTTTTCTTTATAAATAACTGGTTTAATCAGTATTTGTTAAACAGAGTATCTTTTCCTTGGTGATTTGCAGTAGTCATTTTGTCATAAATTAAGTTTTCATACATGGTGGGTATGTTTCTGGGCTCTCTTCTGTTCTGTTGATCTAGTTTATGCCTGTGCAGTTACCACACTATCCTAAGTGCTTTATAACATGACTTTTGATACCAAGTGGGGCAAACCTTGTACCTTGTTCTTTTTCAGGAGTTAATTTGCTACTGTCAGCTCCTTGATTTTTTTTTTTTAAATAAATTTACTTTATTTATTTATTTTTGTCTGCTTTGGATCTTCATTGCTGTGCGCAGCCTTTCTCTAGTTGTTGCGAGCGGGGACTCCTCTTCGTTGTGATGTGCAGGCTTCTCATTGCGGTGGCTTCTCTTGTTGTGGAGCACGGGCTCTAGGCCCACGGGCTTCAGTAATTGTGGCACGTCGGCTCTAGAGCTCAGGCTCAGTTGTGGCACATGGGCTTAGTTGCTCCACGACATGTGGGATCTTCCCAGACGAGGGCTCGGACCCGTGTCCCCTGCATTGGCAGGCCAATTCTTAACCACTGTGCCACCAGGGAAGCCCCTCCTTGACCTTTGATGTAAACTTCAGAGTCTACTGGGCAAAATCTACAAGAACTTAGGGTTTTTATTGGAATTACACTGGCTATGTAGATTCCTCTGCTGAGAATTGGTATCTTTACAATATTAAATCTCTCCATTTATTTAGTCTTCTTTAATGTCTTTCAGTAAAGATTTATCATTTCTCCATTAAACGGCTTTCATAGGGCTTCTCTGGTGGCGCAGTGGTTGAGAGTCCGCCTGCCGATGCAGGGGACGCGGGTTCCTGCCCCGGTCCGGGAAGATCCCACGTGCCGCGAAGCGGATGGGCCCATGAGCCATGGCCGCTGAGTCTGCGCGTCCGGACCCTTTGCTCCGTGACGGGAGAGGCCACAACAGTGAGAGGCCCGCGTACCGCAAAAAAAAAAAAAGGCTTTCATAGCTTTTATTAAATTTGACAAATTATTTTATAGTTTTTCTGCTATTATATGATTTTTTCTATTTACCTTTTGATTTTCTCCCTTTAAATGTAGCAGTTTACTTTGTATCCAGCAACCTTATTAAACTCCCTTATTAATGGTAAAACTTTGTAGGTTATTTCTTGATTTTCTGTAAATGATGACAGTTTTATTTCTTCCTTTCTAGACCTTATACTTCTTGTTTAAATTTTCATTGGGTATAACTTCTCACATGTGGTTAAATTGAAATAGTATTGGTGTACATCCTTGTCTTTTTAGGAGTGCTTTTAAGTTTCACCATTAAATAAGGTCTTTGTTGTAGATTTTTGCTTTCGACATCTCCTTTCCCCCACTCTCCCACTTGTAAATCTCCGTTCTGAACAAAAATGAACAGGAAAACAGATACACTTACTTCCAGAGCCTTTCACTATGCTTGGTACACTAGAGCTGTCAATTGGTTGCATGAATGAATGAATATAGTAGGACCGACTATTTGTGCTTCTTGTTGTCATTGGCTGTGGTATAGCAGCTCAGAAATGCTTGTTCAATCTTTATCTTAGAGAAAGAGTCAAAGCCATTAATGTATGTGTTACATTTCTAACGTTTCATCAGAGGAAATTAGCACACTGAATTTTGGAATTTGAATACAATTATTTGGAGACAAACCATATTTTTTTTCCGTTTCTCATTCAGTGATGCTTACAATATTGTAAATTAAGGATCCATTTAAAATATACACAGGTGAATTTTAGGCTAAATTTTCTGAAGATTTATTCTGTTTAGGGAGTTTGCTTTTATCTATTCATAAAGGAATGTTTATGAATGTTCCTTTGAGGAACATCGTTGTGATCTAGATTAGATTTGTAAATTTAGTACTGTGCCGGTTCTGTGAAGTTCTAATTAAAGCCTGAGCAGTTTATGATACTGATAATCAACAAATTAATTTGTGAAGTCTCCTTTATAATTCAGATCAAACCTTTCTGCCTTTCCCTGTACCTGTTTTTATTTTTAAACAGATGAGGAAATTAAGGCATAAAGGTAGAGATTCCCTGAATTTGGTGTACTGCTTACTGCAGTAGGCCACTTGGCTTCTGTGAGAATTGTAAACTACTTACTTCCCAGGTATGTGCTGAAATTTCCATTCCTGAAAATCTGCAAGTCTTGCTAATAAAGAAAATTCTTACTCAGTCAATTTATATGTTAGGACACCAACAGCTGACTAAAAGTTCTGCTCCTGAATTTGTAGAGAAGAGAAAGGTACAGTAAGTTTGCAAGAGGGTATATTTTTTCTATAAAAGGAGCTGTTTGTTTTTTCCTTCATCTTTTTTTCTCCCTTAATACCTCCTTCCCACTCAATGTTGACCATTGAGCATTAGTTCTAGATTATTGTTTCTCCACTGGAGATGACCTTGCCCCCCAGGAGACATTTGGCAATATTTGGAGACATTTTTGGTTATCACAGGGAGAAATGCTACTGGCGTCTGGTGGGTAGAGGTCAGGGGTGCTGCTAACCATCCTAACAGTGCACAAGATGGTCTCCTACAGTCGAGAGTTATGTGGCCCAAAATGTCAGTAGTGCTGAGGTTAAGAAACCTTCCCTGGATAATGGTGTTTCTTTTGGTTTTGAACTGGAAAGAGAACTTTAATGCCTGCTTGTTAAAAGGCATTATTGGTGTCTTAGACTATAGCCTTTAGAGTTAGACCTGGTGTTCAAATCTTTTCTCAGTCCTTACTGGTTATGAGTACCTACATTCATGTGTGAAGGAGAAAAACCAGAAAGAGCAGATATGATAACACATTGTAGAGTGATGAGGAAGTATTATTTGTTTCCTCCCTTCCCACCTGAACTCCATATACCAATGACTTGGCTTATTTTGTTTACTCTTCTGAGACCTTAGGCAAGTTTTTACACCTTTCGGTTTTCAGTTTTTTCATCTGTAAAATGAGGATGATAGTATTTATATCATAGATTTTTAGGGGAATGTTTCATGAGAAAATGGAAATAAAGCACGCAACCCTATGACTGGAATGTATTAAGTATTTAGTAAATATTTGCTTTGTTATTAATAATAATTTTATGTTCCAATTATAATCATTTAGACTTGCTATCAGAAGTGATGTATAAAACTGGGTAAGATTGTCCATCAGCTGATGAATGAATAAACAAAATGTGTTCTATCCATACAATGGAATATTATTTGGCCATAGAAAGGTATAAAGCACTGATACATGCTACAACATTGATGAACCTTGAAAACATTGTGCTAAGTGAAAGAAGTCAGTTACAGAAGACCACATATTATGTGATTCCATTTATATGAAAAAACAAATCCAGAATAGGCAAATTTATAGAGACAGAGAGTAGATCAGTGGTTGCTTAGGGCTGGGGGAGGAGGGGTGGGAAGGGTAACAGCTAAATGGGTTTGCTTTTGAGATGATAAAAAGGTTTAAAAATCAACTGTGGTGATGGATGCACAACTTTATGAATGTACTAAAAATCATTGAATCGCACAGTTTCAGTGCATGAATTGTAAGGTATGTGAATTACATATCACTAAAGCTGATGCGTATAAACTTTATCCTTTCTGTGACATAGAACATTTTATTCCTTGGTCTTCACCTTGGCCTCCATCTTCTGATTTCTTTACAATCTTAATTAGAGAATGCATTCCAATGGAGTTAACAGTATTGCTGGTTATTACTCATCACTAGTTCAGTGGGTGACGGCTGCCTGTATATACACACTTGAGATTTTGCCAAATAAGAAAAATATTTCTCATTCTGATCTAGATAGCCGTGTGACTTAACACCAAATGGCCAGCAAATTTGGTCATACTCCACTTTTCTCACACAGGGACATTTGTATGCGGACTTGGCCATCATGTTTGTAACTGAGTTCCATTATGTTTTATTTTTATAAACGGGTAACAAGTTAGGTAATTTCCATTAGCTAACTGTAGCCAATGGCTTAGAGTTAGAAACCCAGTGAGCAAACAGGGACACGGTAGTTATGAGACCATTAATTTAAAAAACACACTAGAATTCAAACAGCTATAGTGAGAAGTACATAAATGGAAGGTGAACTTGTAAGCAGATTGTATTTTGCCTATATCTTTTGATTGCAGCTATTGGAATCCCCACCCAAACAGGCTTAAGGTAATTTATGGCTCACATTACCGAAAAGTCTATGTTTAAGGGATGTCTTCAGATGTGGCAATGTGCAGAATTTCAAGTAGCTTCATGACTCTGGTGCCCTTTACCAGGCTATGCTTTTCTTTTAGTTGGCTTCTTAGACAGGCTCTCCCCTTATGGTTGTAAAATGGCTACGGCAGCTCCAGGACTCATCTTCTCAGCATTAAGACAAGCAGATAGAAGTTTCTTCTCTCAACAGTAGAACATTTCTGGCCTGAGTTGGGTCATGTGCTTGTTCTAGAACTACTAGTTGCTGTGACCAAGAGATTGGGATATGCTGATTGACTTTGGCCAGTAGAGCTTACCCCTAAACTTGAGAGTGGGGTCAGCATTACCCACAGCCATATGAGAGATTGGGATGAGGTGATTCACCAGAAGAATTTGGAGTTGCTTTTTTTGTTGTTGTTAACCAGGAGGTTGAATTAGATGCTAGATGGTAAGATAGCTTATGTCCACAATAATGTCGAGCATATATACTAGAGCTTTTATTCTTGATAATAATAGCTAAAAAATTTATTGACTGACTTTGTATACCAGGTAGAATGAGTAAAAATCTTTGGGCAAAAATAGGATTATGATAACTTTTAGGCCTGAATTGTTCTAAAAGTTGTGTTCTTGAGGAACTTTATTATAAAATTGTCTAGGGGACTTCCCTGGTGGTCCAGTGGTTAAGACTCCCCGCCTCCACCACAGGGGGTGCGGGTTCGATCCCTGGTCATGGAACTAAGATCCCGTATGCCGAGTGGCTCCCTCACTAAAAAGGAAATTTCTTGAACTGAATAAAAATGAAAATACAACATATCAACTTAAAAAAATTTTTTTTAATTGTCTAAGTTATTTGAAATTTGGTGTGATTTTTTTTTTTCCTTATTTTAGGATCCCGTTATCTTTAAGTTCTATTTGTGGACTTCCTTAGTTCTTTGAACCTAGTACTTTTCTCTTTTGTCTTTCTAATGCCTGTTTTTACTACATAGCATCATTTCACTTTTTAAACTTGTGCCTTCTAACTCTACACATGCAAGTCTAAAATCTTAGGTTCCCAGCTCTGTGAAACAAGTTAGTATCCTAGTTAAATTCTGTTAACTTAAGAAATACAGATACAGATAGCTTGACCAGGATAATTGCTCTCATGCATGTTCGTCATTGTATCATGCAGCTCAATCAGACTGTGCTCTTGGAGAGATCGAGGAGTGTAAGATCTGATTACTTGGGACTTCCCTGGGGGTGCAGTGGCTAAGAATCCGCCTGCCATTTCAGGGGACACAGGTTCATGCCCTGGTCCAGGAAGATCCCACATGCCGTGGAGCAACTAAGCCCATGCACCACAACTACTGAGCCTGCGCTCTAGAACCCGCGAGCCACAACTACTGAGCTTACGTGCCACAACTACTGAATCCCGTGCGCCTAGAGCCCGTGCTCTGTAACAAGAGAAGCCACCGCAATGAGAAGCCTGCCTGCCACAACCAAGAGTAGCCCCTGTTCACCGCAACTAGAGGAAGCTCGTGTGCGGTGATGAAGACCCAACACAGCCAAAAATAAATAAATTTAAAAAATTAAAAATAAATAAATTGAAAAAAAAGATCTGATTACTTTCTGACCAATTTCTCTTTGCTGTTAGGAAACAAAAGGCAAATAATTTCTTTGCTAGAGTGGTTTTATGGCACATATCATAAAATATGTGCTATGTTTAGTATGGTACAATTGTAATCAAGGCCAGTTTCTAATATTGGATTGGATATAGACAGTTTGGGAGAGAGTTTTAAATGTTTTGGAGTAGTGACATGGTTATAAAATAGTTCAAATTTACCAGACTTATAAAAGAAGAATGATTTTTTTCAATTTGCTATATTAAATATCTGAACTTGTTAGTTTTACAGAAAAAAAGATAATAAAAAACAAACAAAAGGAAAACCATTGGTGTCAGAATAATGACAGTTATTCTCCTTTTCAGTGATCCTGGTGGGGGCATTGAAATGTCTGAGTTCATTCGAGAGGCCACACCCCCAGTTGGTTGCAGTTCAAGAAATTCTTATGCTGGCCTTGATCCAGGCCACCAGGTAGGAACCTGTGCTGTTGTATTTTGCTTTTTTCCCTCCTCCTGATGGTGGTCTCACGTGTTCTCTTGTCTGTAACAGTCAGTCAGTGTTTGGGTTTATCTTGCTGATTAATAATATTTTGATTGTTTACTGATTATCTTTTATTACCATTATTTTAAATAGAATTTTCACATTAATTAAGTACTTTGTTGATGAGCACATACCACATGCTAATTGCCCAGGGGCAGTTTTGATCGAGACAGTTGTGGTGAGTGCCCTTAGGCACTTTAGCTCCTAGTGTGTGCTTATTTACCTTCATGGTGTCTGTCTGTATTGGAGACATATAGGTTATCCCTTGTGCTTTTCGCAGTCTCTTTGGATAGAATGAAATGACTTAGTCCTTAAATATGGCTGCACATTTTATATTCTTAATTAAACCTGGCCTTTCTTCTTACTGACAAATATTAGCAACATCAGATTACCCTGGGGAATAAGCCTATACTTTTGCAACAAATTTTGAAGAGCCACACCTTTTTTTTTTCTTTTTCTTTTTCTGTTAGGACAGACAAAAGGACACAGCAATGGCCAGCCACCCTTGGTAACTCTACCCTTGGCATCATGTCCATTAGAACTTGCCCTACTTGTTTTAGGGAGGGTGTCCCATCTTGAATGTAATTATTGCATGTCTGCACCTAAACGCACAGCACATCTAATTTGGTTTTCCTTAAAATATTAACTCTTGAATAAAGAAGGGCAGGTGTCAGAAGCTATTGTGCTACTTAGATTTTGGTGTTTTAGTTTTATACTGTTTTATACCAAAAGGAATTATTGGCATAATTATTGTTATCCTTTAGGGAAGCTGAAGTGGGGAAGTAAAGTTGGGCTTTTTGTATATCGGTAGAGATATTACCAATATAGACACACCATGTTTCTCACACATGTTTTATTATATAGGTCTTATTACACATTATCATAGTTGTATATAAATGTCTTCTGTACTAGATAGTGAACTCCTTGAACACAGTAGCTCTGTCATAGTCATTGTGATCATTCTTTCCTTTCTGCCACTGCTACCCTTCTCCTTTCCATCTTCTACTCTCCATTCCCACCCCCGCCCCGTCCCTCTCTTCCCTTTTATCACTTATCTTCCTTAAAATATTTTAGTGCCTGATGGTATTTAAGGCATTTTGTTTGTCCGGGATGTGGAGTGGGTCTTAACTCTCAAAGAGTTTGCAGTTTCCTAGTAAATGTCTATAAGTAACTGAAGTTATAAATATATGTTACCAAGTAAGTGTAAGTACAAGATACAAAGTAATAGTTGCCATAGGAATGGTACAGAAAAGGGGCTATAGATTTCAGAGGAGAAAGTAATTGTTTCCAGCTAGAGAGAGGGGCAAGGCTTCATGGAGGAGGTGGGCCTTGCCTGATTGCTCTTTTAGTTGGAAGTAGTTTTTCTTCTCTGACATCCATAATCCTTCCTGGACTTTCCTTTGGCACTTATCAAAGAGAAGAAACACTGGACCATCTTAGTTTGTGCAAACCTATTAAGTAAAAACTTTACCTCTAAGTGTATGAAGATATCATTTTTTTCTTAATTTTTTCCTTTTCTGAATGTGTTTATTTTTAGAAAGTTAGCAAATAACAAGAAGAAAATAAAAATCATCTGTAATGTCACAATCAAAAAAACTTTTTAAACAAAGAGGGATTTTAGTGTGCTGTTCTTTGGAACTTGATTCTCTTTACTGACTCTATCATGAATGTTAATATTATTAAGTGTTTTTCTGCAGTGACATTTTGGGGACTGTATTGCATTCTTTTATTTGTACGCACTGTGGTTTATATTTTCAATTCCTTATAGTTTCATGTGTGAACAGTCACAATTCCATTATATTGGGGGGGGGATAAATTTTAAATAATACAGAAAAGCGTGAAGAATAAAATATAACCATCCATTGTATCTGTTAAGATTGCTTTTGTCACCAAATAATAGAACTCAACTAATTAGGTGACTTAAAGAAATAGTTTTATGTTTGTCACCTAAGTTTGGAGCTGGTTTAATAGCGTTTGTTCAGCAGCTCAATAATATTAGGGCTCTGGGTTGGAATTTCCCTAGTTCTTTTGGCTTTTCCTTAGAGTTGCAGGATGAGCACAGCAGCTTCAATTATGATCCTGTTGAAAAGTTAAGAAGCAGGTGACAGTGTGGGGCAGAGTTGTCCTTGCTCATCATCTTCTCAGACATGAAAAGGTCTTTCCTCAAAGCCCTCCAGCAGACTCTCCCATACATTCATTGAGCAGAACTAGAGCACACACCTAGGTCAGAGTCTGGGCCCTCTTCTCATAAGTCAGAAGATAACATGCCCAACATTTGAACAAAATGGGAAGCTTGTTAAGGAAAGAAAAAGAGAACACTTTGAGGTTGTGAGCAAATGACTACCGTACGCATATTCAAAAAACATTTTTTTTTAAGTTTAAATTCTTAGAAGGGTGGCATGAAATGGTGTTTTTTGTTTGCTAACTTGTTTTTAAACTTCTGTCTAGGAAGTTACATGTTTATTACTCTAGTAGATAAATAACATATGTTAGTTTTATAACTTGTTTAGCAGGTGTTATAAGAATGAAACTCTTGCAGTAAAATGCTTTTTGGCCTTTTTCTTTCTGTCTAGTTGCAGTGCCTTTTATGGCTAATTGAAAGCAGAAATTAGGAAAAATCAGGAGACTCAAACTTAATAAACAGTTCAAAAACTATTGCCAAGCTCTTTTTTTTTATTGGCTACATAAGAATTTATTAGCAGTTTTAACCTGTATGTGTATGCTTATTTTCACTTACTTTTTCACTGACATATAACTTCTATACAGCGTAGTATACACTTATTAAGTGTATGGCTCAGTAGATTTTTACATATGTGTACACCCATTTAATTGCCGTCCAGACAATTAGACAATTAGGCTCTGCCGTCCAGAGCCCTAATATTATTGAGCTGCTGAACAAATGCTATTAAACCAGCTCCAAACTTAGATGACAAACATAAAACTATTTCTTTAAGTCACCTAATTAGTTGAGTTCTATTATTTGGTGACAAAAGCAATCTTAACAGATACAATGCGTGGTTATGTTTTATTCTTATGCTTTTCTGTATTTATCTCCCCCAAATATAGACCAAGAAAGTCCCTCATGCCCCTTCAAAGTCAGTATTAACCTATATTTTGACCAGATTTCTCATTGTATACTTCAGTTGAATCAATGAAAGAAAAGATTTGGCAAAATATGAGTATTATATGACTGTTCTTGATTTTAGTGTAAAGTGTTAAATTTGCTTGCCTATTTTCTTCTTGAATCCCTTGAAAGCAGGTTATAAAAAGAGTTACTCAGACTTGTTGATTTAGTAACTGTCATGTAATATTTGGTTTCCTTAATGTGTTCATGGACTTTGTGGTGTTTCTATGATTTTTATGGTAGTATAATAATTGATGGTTATGAAATTTTAGGGACGTCTTATACCATCTTGAATATAAGCCCTAAAAGCTCCGCAGATTTTAGTGTTCTGTTTATAGAGTTTGTGCTAAAAATTCCTTTTTCTTAGATGGCTTAGTTTTTTTTTATTCTTTAAAAATATGTTATAGCAGCCTACAAAGAAGTACTTACTTTCTGTCTGAAACTCAGGAAAGAACATATTGATTTACTAACAATTTGAAAGTAAAATTTGGGTTGCTCTTTGTTAGTATGTTATGTCCTCCAAACTTTCCCTTTATATGCCCTGATAAGTCTAAATTTATTTCAGGTAGACTTAACACCTAGTTTTGCTTTTGTTTATAACTTGCACATGTCATGATGCAATATAAAAATGACAATGACCGTTTGGCACGATTGTTCGAGATTGGAGACTCTTGCCCTGGGGGCTCCATCAGTCCTGAGTACGCAGAGGGATTCAGTGTCTCAGCAGATCTGTACTAGATGCGCAGCATGCGCCACAGCAGACAGGGAGTGCGGCTCTGATACGTCATGGCCTTTTGGTGAAAGTGACTGATAACATGTTTTGATAATATAATTTCATGTGATAATCTTGCTAGTCTGTGCCGATGGCGTAGCTAGCATTTCGTTTACTTCATGTCATGTTTTCAGATTGGATCTGGTTCCTCTCGTCTTGGAACAGCAACAACTATTAAAGGTAGGTGTGATCTAACCCGAAAGTTACCTCTGACTTTCCATTTCTTTTTTTGTTTCTACTAAAGATAACTGTATCATATATTTACATGTAATGAAAAATCATTTTTGAAATTATTTTGTGGATAAAATTATGGATCTTTTTTTATGGTAAACTTTAAAAAAAATTTATTTAATGAATTTATTTTTGGCTGCATTGGCTCTTCATTGCTGCGTGTGAGCTTTCTCTAGTTGTGGCGAGTGGGGGCTACTCTGTGATGCGGTGCATGGGCTTCTCGTTGCGGTGGCTTCTCTTGTTGTGGAGCACGGGCTCTAGGCGTGTGGGCTTCAGTAGTTGTGGCTCATGGGCTCTAGAGCGCAGGCTCAGTAGTTGTGGTGCACGGGTTTAGTTGCTCCGCGGCATGTGGGATCTTCCCGGACCAGGGCTCGAACCTGTGCTCCCTGCAACGGCAAGCAGATTCTTAACCACTGCATCACCAGGGAAGCCCCAAATTATGTGTCTTATATTAAAGATTAATTGATTTAAATTGTGGTCTCCTTTCATCATCCAAATTTCATAAAAGTATTTGACCATTTGCATTACATTGTATGAATTATAAATTTTGATCTTTAAGAAACTTCTTTGCCTTGAGGGAAAATATTTTCATGGGTTTTGATGAGGTTCATAGAAAACTAATTTCATGTGAAACCTTTAAATTGGGCAGGAATAAGACACTAAAAAAAAGTTTCTTTTCTGTACGTCTTATATATCCCTTTTATTCAATACATCTATTTCAGATAAATTCATTATTATTTTTGCCCTATAATTTTATAACTCTCTAATTTTCCCTGGGAGGGAATTTTATGTTGTTTCAACTTGTTATTACATGATTTGCATTTCCTTTTTAAAACTTCTTTTGAAAGAAATAGTTGTATTAGCTAATATTATGAAGCTTTCCGTATTTGGTTTGTAGCACTATGAGAATAATTATGTGAGCTGACAGTCCACGATACTTCCTGTTAATTTAATGCATCTCCCAGCATTGTAACCCTTGATACAAAAACTGTTTTAGTTAATACGTATCTACTGTACTCCCTCACGTCCTTCCTTGTTATGCCACCCTGTACGGCCTTTACTTTTCATATAATGTCTTCATGGGTCTCTCTTCACTTTGTAGGAGATACAGACACCGCTAAGACTTCTGATGATATCAGTTTAAGTCTGGGCCAGAGCTCTAGTCTTTGTAAGGAAGGAAGTGAAGAACAGGGTAAGAACATTTTACTTCATGATGCCCTTATGTATTATGGTGACCAGGGTGAGTTTGTGGAATGTGCTGCTCATATTTTGGCAGAAGTTTATAATAACTTAATATGGTATTTTTTAGAAACATTAAAATAAAATGATTTGCTAGCATAACAGTAACACAGTATTATAAGTACTTACAGCTTTCTGGAATTCAGCTACACATGTTCTGCCAAGTAAACAGGGAAACTTTATGAGCATGTGCCCCAGAATGAATGTCAGATGGGAGATAAGAATCTGCTATTCCTTTAATTGGTCAGAGCATCTTGCTTAGCTTAGTGATAACCTAGTATGTAAAACTGTTCTCTTCCATTCAGTATGACGTCTAAATGCCAACTACTGTATATGTTGCCCAACTGCAGAAATGACAGTGTGTTTTCACAGAGAAATAACTTGCTGTTGGACTTACTGAGAAACTGTCTGCTTCCAGCTTGGTGTCTTCCTGTAGCAGATTTTTAATCTTTAATAGAAATTTTGGTTTTAAGTGATTTTTTTTTTTCTCCTTATACAACTCCATTATAAATGAATATTTTGGATTTTATAGAGTTCCTTTTTTTATAAGAACTGCCACATTTTCAAGTTTGGTTTTTAATTTTCAGACATAAAAGGATGGATATGTCATACCCATTTCAAGTGGAGATTATCCTAGGTTATATAATCAGTGAGCCAAAATTGGATTAGAAACCTGTCTCCCTGTTTCCCGCCTGTTGTTTTTATTAGCTTATGGGTGATGTTTGGTAGGCAGGCAAGGTGATAAATTTCCTGTACTGAATTATGAAACTTATTTCTGAAGTTACAAATAGATCACTGAATTGTGACATTTTCCCATGAATTTAATGTTTTTCCCAGGTTTAATTCTTGCAAGTATGTTTTGTTCCTGGTACTCAGCATTCTAGGTTTATCACTGTAGCTGCTTTTTTGGAATTACAGTACCTCGTCACTGTTTGCTTCTGTGGACCACCCCTCACAACCTACCCCTCTCCCCTTAAAAATACTTTTAAACATACTATATGGTATGGAAGCTATTTTCTTATAAAAAGGAAAGGCGAATTAATCTCTTTGAGAATTACAGCATTCCTTTCTATAATATGTAATCATTAGTGTCTCAGAAACTGGATAGTGATCTTAGAGGGGCTAGTGCCACTACCATTACGGGTCATAGGTCTCTTTATTTTCCTCTGGAAAGTACCTTGTGCAAGTACGTTGGGAGTTATATTCCTATAAATCTACCCTGGCAGATACATATTGACATAGATAATGGTGCTTGACAGTAACTGAGTGCATACCGTTGCCCTGTGGGGGGTCAGCACACTTCCTCTGTAAAGCTTTGTTGGCCACGTGGTCTCTCCTGCAGCCACTCAGCTCTGCCATTGTAGAGTGAAAGAGGCCGTAAACAACATATAAATGGGTGGGAATGTCTGTGTTACACTAAAACTTTACTTACAAACAGGCAGAGGGCCTCTTTAGCTCTACAGGCCTTAGTTTATCAAACCCTGGTTTAGGTCTTTTTCTGAGCACTTTATATGCATTCACCCAGTTAATCTTCACGACAAGCATTTGAAGTTAATACGGTTATTATTTTCACTTTACAGATGAGTGTATCATAGCTTAGAGCAAAGTTATAAGAAACTTGCCCAAAGTCACCCATCTGCAAAGTGGCAGTTCTGTAGTTCAAACCGAGTTCTAAATCCTAATTTTAATCACTATGCATTACTACTTTTACATAGTTTTATAACTTGCTTTCATCATGTAACATTTTCACACGTGTTTCACATTTAACAATTATTATTGAGTACTCATATGTGCCTGGTACCAGTCTAAGTACCAGAAATAACGGGTGAACAGACAAAAATTTCTACCCTTATGGCTTCCATACTACTAGTACGGAAACATACTATTATAAATCAAATATAGATGTGGTAATAGAGACAGAGGGGGCGTGCTGGGGGCCCTGGCCATCGTAAGTTTAAATAGAACGGTTGAGGGAAAACCTGGCTAAGCACAAAGACCTGAAGGAGGTGAAGGAGTGAGCTGTCGGGGTATTTGGGAGGAAGGCGGCCTCCGTGCAGAGGTAGCAGCACAGGCAAAAGTCCTAAAGCAGGAACATGCCTGTCAGGTTTGAGAAATAGTGGGGCTGGTACAGAGTAAGTGAGGCCAAATTACAGTCTTATAAAAGCCATTTTAAAGATTTTGCTTTTAATTTCCAGTGAGATGATGAACTGCTGTCTAGGGTTTTGAGCAGAGGAGTGTCATCATCTGTGTTACATTTTAACAGTTGTTCCGGCTCCTGTGTTGAGAGTATATTAAAAGGGGCAAAGGCTGTTGCAGGGAGCTCAGTTAGCAGATTATTGCAATAATCGGGGCACAGATCAGGGTAGTGAGAAGTGGTCTGACTGTGTGTGGCAGATGCTAATGAGAGATATGTGGATGGATTTGGAAATACCATGTGAGAGAAATAGCAGTCATAGATGACTCTAAGATTTTGGGGTTAAATAATGGGGAGGATGGAGTCTCCATTAACTGAAAGGGGGAAGACTGAGAAGGAGCAGATTTAGGAGTGGGGAGAGCATGGTGGAGGGCAAGAGAGGGAGTTCAGTTTGGGCATATCAGGTATGAGTTGCCGTTAGACTTCTAAGCAGCAGTAATTGGTAGATAATTAGATAGGTCTGGATTTCGGGTAAGAAATCTGGGTTGAGGTTTTAAATTTAAGAGTTTTCAGTGTATAAATATTAAAAATTCAGTTATGTCAAATGTGGGGTTGGGTTAACATGAAATTCATGAACTAACAGGGAAAGCCTCTACGGTTAGCTGGCCCGGAGTTGAGGCAGCCTGGCTCCCTGAGCCAAATCCCTGTAGATCTTGGCTACGGTTAGGCACCACCTAGTGGCTGTCGTTCATTCTGGCTTAAATATCAGCGGGGGTTCTTCTGGCTCTCTGACTGGTTTGGATTTACAGGACAGTGACCTTTAGTTAGTTGTTAGTTAGCAGTTAGTTGACTAGTTGGCACTCATTTTATCAACATGATTCAGGATGATTGGGAGAAAACTGAGGTTGTGGGGATGTGTCCTCTACGTTTTCTAAGAAGGGGTTATCTACAGTTTCCCTCCCCAGCCTCACTCATGTCTTCCCTACCCAAGATCAGAACTCTAGTCCATCCCTGTATAGTACCGGGGCTGGGTAGAAGATGCAGGAACTAGTTACACGTATTTCTGAACTTCAGTTATTATGGGGCCAGAAAATTGGATAAGACCTACAAAAGAGAAAGTATAGATAGAAGAATGAAGAGTTCCAGCTGTTGAGCTCTGAGCCACTGCAGTCTAATAAATCCAGGAGACTGAATTGGAACAACTGGTGAGGTAGAGGTGTGTATCCCCACATTTCAAGGAGAGTACAGTGATCACCTTTGTCAAATGTTGCTGATAGGCCAAGTTATATGAGACTGAGACTTGACCATTGGACTGAGCGTAGAGGTTGTTGGTGACCTTGATAAGCTTCTTAATGGGGTGGGACTAGAATACGTGGCAGAGGAGATGAATTGAAAACAGTGAATATAGACTACTTTTTGGTGAATTTTTGTAAAGGAGATCAGAGGTAGAAGGTGATAGCTTGCAGGGGAAGTGAGGACAAAGGAGGAGATTTGGAATTTCTAAGAATGTAAGAGAAATAACGGCTTGTTTTTTATAATTGATGGGGATGATCTAGAAGAGAGGAGGAAGATAATGATTTTTGTTTATAAAAGTAGTATGTTCTAGAAAATACAGTTAAGTATGAGGAAGAAGATAATTTACACTTCTGCCATCGAGATAACTGTTGTTAATATTTTTTCGTGTCACTTTTTTCCTTATTTTTTATTGTGATATAGTTTACATACCATAAAATTCACGCTGCTAAGTATACAATTCAGTGGTTTTTAGTATATTCACATATTTGGGTACCCATGACCACTATCCAACTCCAGAACATTTGCATCACACCCAAAAGAAACCCATAACCATTATACTCCCCATTTCCTCCTTCAGCCAGCCCCTGGCAACCACTAATCTACTTTCTGCTGCTATGCATTTGCCTATTTTGGACATTTCATATAAATGGAATTTTGTAATATGAGGCTTTTTGTGTCTGGCTTCTTTCACTTTGCATGCTATAGCACGTGTCAGGACTTAATTCCTTTTTATGGCTAAATATGGTATATTACTTTTAACATTCCTACAAACATACGTACATATACCCTTAGTATTCTCTTTAACTCTTACAGACTGGAGTCATATTTTTTATATAGTGCCATCTTTTTCACTCTGAGTATTTTCTCATATTACATAATCTTTGAAAACATTTGTAGTGCCTGCATGGTGTTATTACTAGACAATGTAATTTATTCAACCTCATAGGATTATTGGACATTTTTATAGTTCTGTGTTTTAAGGAGTTTCATAACAACCTGAGACGAACCACCTTTTTCTAAAACCTTATTCACATATATGATTTTTATCCTTTAGTAAAAATTTCTAGAAATAGTTAGTGATCAAAGGGTAAGTATATTTTTGAAGGCTTTTGGCAACGTCGCTAAATTGCTTTGCAGAAGGTTGGTTGCGCTAGTTTGCGCCACCATGAGCAGTATGTGAGATGCTTTTCTTATCCTGAACACTACTGGTAGCTGTCACTGGAAAAAAGTTTAATTAGATGAAAAATAGTATCTCTCTGGGTTGATTTGAGGCTGTCTTTGACGGTATTGCTACCAGTAAGAAAAGTGTCTAAGAAGACATGTTTACTTGGAAGTTTCCTAAAACCACCTAAAGTTCTTTCTGACAAAGTCAAACTTATTATGGTATATTTATTTAGCAACACTGAAAAGAACACATGTATTAAAGCAAGTTTGGCTGCATCTTTTAAAATGAAAAATTTAAATTTCTGCTTTATTAATGTCTTGGAAAGGAGTTGGTTTTGATCATTAGTATTTTTTAAAAAGTCTTTTGTTGTATTTTAGAATTAGTGATTTTCAACTACTTACTCAGTTAAGTTTTTGTTTTATGAAATTCATATCCTTGAAATGTGACTATTACACCATCCCATAATTGCTTATTAGGGATATAGAGAGTTTTTAGAAATAACATTATAAATTAATACTACAGAAAAGTAAATACAGTACTAATTTTTAAATTTGGGTTTTTAGAGAATATAAGAACCCAAGTACAGTGGCACAGTTTTGGACAAATGAAAAGAACATTGGTTTCACTTATCTTGAAGACTTTAAAACATAAGATAAAACCTAATATGTCATTTATAAATCACAATTTATATGGTACATTCTAGAGGCTACCTCTAAGTTTTTAATTACTTAGATCTAATCTACATTTAGATTTTTTAAAGTACGTAAGTATTTTTAGTAGTTCATTTTTATTTTATATTAGTCTTAAGGGAAAATGTATGCTTTTATTATTTAAGGTAACTCTACTGGGAAGAGTCTAACTTATTATAGAATCTGTTATTGTATTTTTCCTATCTAGTTATGATAAATAAGACAATAATATTTCATTTTATTGAGCTAACAGGAGATTCAACCATCCTTATCTGTCAAAAGGTATATAGAAAATCAGCTATTGTACACTTCGGTTGTCAAGCTATATTTCAAGATAAATTACTATGTAGGTAGGTGGGTAGATGGGTTTATTTATATTTATATCTATATTTATATATATAGTATATATGATAACTCAAGTCACTAATCACTGCCCTAAATGGAGAACTGAAGGAATAGTCTTACAGATACAGGAGGGGATATGTATTTTTTTCATGAAGCATTTTGTAATTGTTGCATCCGTGGTGAAAGATAAAATGTAGTATTTTGCCCTGTAATTGTTGTTTTAATTTTTTTCAACCCCTGTGAACAGTAACATATCTTATATCATTATATCATATCTTGTCTGTGCATTGGTCAGCCTCTTGATTTTTTTGTTTGTTTCTGATTACTCTAGGTTTTTGTGGATTTGTAAAGCAATTATATTAGTTTTTTTTTAAAGATTTTTAATTTTGCAAGGCAAAATAATGATAGCTACCATACATTGTGCTAAGCAACGTTATGTTATTAACTCAATATTAAGTTATTCCATGGTACTGAGATTGATATCACATTTTACAGATGAGGAAACAGAGGCTTAGAAAGGTAACCCAAGGTTACCTAGTTAGTAAGTTAGGGACAGAACTCGCACAGAAATCCAGATTCATTTTAAGTATAATCCTTCGTTGCTTCTTATTTTATTGTTAATAATCTATAGAACTTTTTCTGAAGCCAGTTGAAGATTTGGAAATTGAGTTCATTCCGTTAGTAGAATGCTTTCTTTGTACCGCAGTGAAATAAAACCAGCCCTTCGGAATAACTGGTCAACTGTTATTCAGTAAGCTACTTGAGAAATTGTTTATACTTTTATGGTACACTGTGAATTCTTTCCATTGTTAAAGAGTAGAAAAACAGATTGTAGATTTGTGTTAACATTTCCAAATATATGTTTGAAACAGATTTGGCAACTGATCGGAAGCTCTTCCGTTTGGTCTCCAATGATTCCTTCATCTCCATTCAGCCGTCCTTATCCTCATGTGGACAGGACTTACCAAGAGACTTCAGTGACAAAGTGAGCCTGCCAAGTCACAGCCACCACCACCACATCGAGCAGTCTCTATCCAGTGCCTGTGACACAGAAGTAGCATCTCTTGTCCCTTTACATTCACACTCTTACAGGAAAGATCACCGGCCGCGAGGTGTACCACGGACTTCTAGCTCTGCTGTGGCTTTTCCAGACACTTCACTGAATGACTTCCCTCTATATCAGCAAAGACGTGGGTTAGATCCTGTTAGTGAGTTAGAATCTTCCAAGCCTCATTCTGGATCCAAAGAATCCTTGGTGGAAAATTCTTGTTTATCTGGGGAATTTCAGCTTGTCGGTGAGCTGAAAAACAGTAATTCTCAGCCACCTACCAAAAGTGGGAAGAGCAAACCCTTGAAAGCAGACAAAAGCATGGACAGCTTGCGGAGTCTGAGCACGCGCAGTAGTGGCTCAACAGAGAGCTACTGCAGTGGTATGGACCGGGACACTCACAGCACCGTCAGCAGCTACAAAAGCGAGCAGACCAGCTCCACTCACATAGAGAGCATCTTGTCAGAGCACGAGGAGTCTCCCCAAGTGGGAAAGAACACTGGTCAGAAGAAAGAGTGCTGCGCTGAGCCAGAGGACAAGAGTAGCTGTGCGAGTGACAAAAGGACTAGCAGTGAAAAAACTGCCTTGGAAGTGAGTACAAATAGTGGGGTTCAAGAAGCCAAGCATTCTAATAGCTCTGATGATATGCACAATCAGAAAGGTCTCAGCACCTCTGCATCTGAAGAAGCCAATAAAAACCCCCATGCAAATGAATTCACTTCACAGGGGGACACACCACTTGGGAAAACTGCTGAAAACAAAGAGGAGGAGAGTGATAAGCCAGCTGTTTCAGTGGATTCAAAAGTTGGTAAAGATGTTGGTGGAAAGCAAAAGGAAGGGGATGTACGACCTAAATCCTCTAGCTTAATCCACCGGACAGCCTCTGGCCATAAGTCAGGCAGGAGACGGACAGGAAAAAAACGGGCTAGCAGTTTTGATTCAAGTCGGCATAGGGACTATGTGTCCTTTCGAGGTATTTCTGCTACCAAGCCACATAGTGCTATATTCTGTCACGATGAGGACTCCAGTGACCAAAGTGACTTGAGCCGAGCGTCAAGCGTTCAGTCTGCTCACCAGTTCGGCAGTGACAGCTCTTCTAGCACCACTTCTCATTCATGTCAGTCTCCCGAGGGCAGATACAGCGCCCTAAAGACCAAACACCCTAAGGAGAGGGGCACCGACCCTGAGCACGCACACAAAGCCCATCTGGGCCCCGAAGGAACTGGCAAAAAGCGGACAGCGCGGCGGACTTCCAGCACAAATAGTGCCAAGAGTCGGGCCCGAGTGTTGAGCCTGGACAGCGGCACAGTAGCGTGTTTGAATGACTCCACTAGGCTCATGGCACCCGAAAGCATAGAACCCTTAACCACTTCAAAATCAGATCTCGAGGCCAAAGAGGGAGAGGTGCTAGATGAGCTGTCTTTATTGGGACGGGCTTCCCAGTTAGAGACAGTCACTCGATCTAGGAACAGCTTGCCAAGCCAGGTTGCGTTTCCTGAAGGCGAAGAGCAAGACGCAGTCAGTGGAGGTAAGCAAATTGCAGGAAGAGATTTACCCAGGAGTCACTGTCATTTTTGGTGCTATTGATTGGAGTACCAATTTAGAGTGTATTTTGTGTTAATAGCCCCTCTTCCACTATGTTGTTAAAATAAACTTTCTTTCCATGAAGAAGGAGATGGTTATCTTAGAAAAGGTTTTGGTGTGAACACCAAGAAAATGTTTTTTCGTTGTATCATTTGAGTATGTCAGTTTGTTCTTGAGGGCATTCACCTTTTCTAAGCCATTTGCCACCTGTTAATGTTTTACCAGGAGTAACAAAGAATTGGTCCCCTTCCTCCTTTGTACAGCCATAGCAACAACAAAATGTAGAATTTTATTAGGGCGCCAAACCATTTTTAGTTCTCTCTTATACAATGTGTGCTACTGAACTTTCAGAATCAGGTCGCTCAACCTGTTATATAAGATTTGTCCAAATATTACTTTAGCTCTGACTGTGTACTTTGAAAACTTGTGGCTCTTTTTTTGTCTGTCTCTTTGGTTTTATTTCTTGCTTACTCAAGTTTTAGGCATTAAAAACATTTTATTTTTTTTCTGTAACTTCACATCAAATTTATTAATCAGCGTTTATAGTTTATATTGACATTTATTGTCCATTAGTGGATATATGGTGCTCCCTATGATAACAGTGATGCTGTTTTGATTAAAGTAATAGCTTATTTATTTCAGGTTTATGAGGAATTGTGCAAAATTTGATAGGTGATTTTATATTGTCAGTGTGTATTGGCCATTTTGTTTTTTCAGAGTTGTTTCTTGGTATTTCCTTCTGCCCAGAACAGTTTGCTTACTGTTTGCTTATTATGGAGTCTCATTCTTGACTAGAATCAGAAGAGTGAAGTCCTGTGTTGCTAGCTAGCACGTGGCTTTTTTATCCTCCACCTCATATCCTTTAATAAAGCTTATATCTTTAGTTTTAAAGTTTATAGTCTGTTGGTGTAGTAATGTTCAGTCTTTTAGGAAAAGTTAAGCTGAGTTTTTTGTTTGCACAAACATTCTGAAACAAGGAACAAGCTTTTTCTCTCAAAGAATTCTAATTTCACCCACAGTGTTTTAAAAGTCCATAATGTGGTAGACATTCTCTTCTTTTGGTATAGTTTCTAACAAAGATTAATTTCTAATGGGAATGTAAAAAAATGATCTTTAGTACCTAAGGAAGAAACTAGTCTGTCAGACCTAAATATTGAGAACTAATTATATCTGAAGTTATAATCATTTGGTGACAATATAATAATTAAATTCCCTCAAGTCTTTGATATGGGTATCATTATGTTTTTTATAAAAGGTCTGAAATGCTTTTAGTGATTTCTCACACAAATCATATCAGATATGTTCACAATATGCAAGAAACCATTGGGTTTTAAATTATAGCTTAATTTTTATTAAAGTTGTCATTAAAATAAATTTTAAGAGTGAATATGCAATGATAGAAAAATATTGCTGTTCTAAATATTGTTGAAATGTAAATACTAAAATATATGTAAGAGCTATAGTAAATCTTATGTCTTTGTCTTTAAAATGCCATTTCCTCTTCACAGGGACGTGGGGCGTTCTGTTTTTTAGGAAAAGTTATATGAAGGTCTTATTTGCTTCTCAGTGCTGATCTTTGACTAAGATGAGCCCTCATTTTTCGAGATTCCAGCTTTTGTTTGTGTTCTTATTTTTTTTTAATAAAACAAATCATTGACTGTTAATAAGAAACAAATAATGAACTAAAAATATCCAGGCACTTTAGTGGAATAAATGTAATCATCTCCGGGCTGTTAAAAAACATTTTTTGCCAAAGGAAGGCATTGTCGGGGCTATTTTTCTTTGAGCTTCAGTGTGTTTAGAATAAAAATAAGATCAAAACTAAACTGCTTAAACGTATTGGATTTATATTTAGTTGGTTTTCATGACATTTTATGAGGGTCTTGTTTGGGCTTTTTGGATGATTGGTGGTAGTGGGAGGGGATATATTTTGGTTTTCATTATTTAAAAATTATATAGACTCCCAAGTACTTTGTAAAATTTATTAGATTGTTACTTCTTTTTGATAATTAGGAGAAATTTTTCTTGGCTATCTGTTCTGCTTTACATACTCTACTCCTGAAATGTGTCAGCACAACAGAGGATACTGCTTGACCATTCACATGGCTATACATAAACCATAAGTAGATTTTATCCTAATGAATTTGGACGTGTTAATGAGCTCTCTGATGATTTCTTTTTGTCTTATCTTTAAGCTGAATGGGTGTTGGTCCTGTGGAAGGATGGAACTAAGGAAGTGTACTTTAAAATAGTAAAATAAAATATTCTAAAATAGCAGGTACCTAATACAGTGACACGGAGTCATACATCCTTGTTAGTATATGGGCTCATTGTAGTTGTGACTCCGGGAAAGCTGCTTACCTTCTTAAGCCTTGGCTTCCTCATCTTAAAATGGAGATGATAGTAGTTTCTATCCCATAGGGGTTTGTTTTTTGTTTTTAATAGATCTTTATTGGAGTATAATTGCTTCATGATACCGTGTTAGTTTCTGTTGCACAACAAAGCGAATCAGCCACATGCATACACATGTCCCCATGTCCCCTCCCTCTTGAGCCTCCCTCCCACCCTCCCTATCCCACCCATCTAGGTGGTTGCAAAGCACCGAGCCAATCTCCCTGTGCCATGCTGCTGCTTCCCACTAGCTATCTGTTTTACATTAGGTAGTGTATGTATGTCGATGCTACTCTCACTTCGCCCCAGCTTCGCCCATCCTACAGGGTTTTTATGAGGACTAACGGAGTTAATAGATGTAAAATGCTTACAACAGTGCCTGGCACGTAGTAACAGCTTAATAGTGCTGATGTTTCTATTTCACAGGCCAGTCTGTTACACTACTCATATGTATCCTGTCCTTAAAGTTGAAGAAAATGATTAGATATAGAAAAACATTAAAGATACTCTCATTGTGCCATTGTGAAACTCAATAATAGTAAAAATAAATAATCTGAATTCCTAATTTCTTACATAATACCAAAAAGAAAAATATTTTTATTAACATCTAATCTAGTAATACGGATTTTAATCTTACCTTGGCAGCAATAGGTCATATAACTTTTCTTTTGATACTGAGTCACATAGCAAATGATTGTTTTCATAGGACGTCTCACCGTTGATCTAGTACTTCGGTTAAAATTGGATTTCATCCATAATGTTCTGTGATTGCTTAGGCAGGAAAATTTTATATTCAGGCTAAGACATTTCTATTGATGATCTCTTGTTTTTGCATTTAATTTTTCTTTTATAATTATAAAGCATATCTTTAATAACTTATGACTAGTATTTTAGGAATAAAAAGTACAGACAAGTTATATACGATAGAAAATTATCCTGTTTTCTTTTGGGTAACTTAAACTTATATGTTGCCTGATTCAACAGACTGTAAAGAGCAACCAGAATAGGAAGGTTTATATTCATTCTGTTATTCTTTGTATTTTTTTCTGAATTTCTCAACCTCTGTTTTTCTGTTTGAGAAAATTATTTTAAATGTAATACTTGGGTCACTATTTTATAAGCATGAAATAGGATCCTATTATAATATTTTTGTGTTAGGAACCAAAGATAGTCTTTTTTTAAGGGAATATCACTTTATTTAAAGAAAAACCAAACCTTCTTGATAAACAGTTTATGAGGGTTTGTACCATGCATGTAAATTTGATCCCAAATATCATTGAAAAAAAAAGACAAAGACCACTGAACAGACAAGAATATGTGGATTAAAGCTGTTTTATTTTACTGAATAGAGGGACTCTAAATTCTAAGAAACTTAATTTTCTGATTTCCCAGTCAAGATAGTAAGTGAGAAGAAGAAAATTAGTAGAAAGAGAGGGGTGCTTGTAGAGGCTAAAAATAATGACAGCAGAAGAAATGCACTGCTAATTCTACGGAAGCTGGAATAACCATACACACCAGTGCCAAAAACAGAATGGTAGGGAGTCATTAAATCCAGGGCAAACTATGTTAATTTGTTCAAGGACATCATAGTATCATAACTTAATGCTGTATTACAGTATAACGCACTAATAAATGTATGTGACTAAGGAAAGATTGTATTATATTTAGTCTGTACTGAGAAGAAAGCTTAGACATATAAAACCACATAGAAGAATGCTCATTAGATGTAGTAAGCAGGTTTGTATGCTTCAGTTACTTGAAAAAATTATCTTCTTTTAAAGCAGTGTCAAGAAAAGAGGTATTTTATTGATGAGGCAAATAAGGGTTTGTGTATCAAATTCCCAAAACCAGCCCATTCTTTCTAGCAGCAGTAAAGTTCTGTATAAGGATTCAAACAGTTACATTTTAATACCACCTCTAATTACTAACTGGATAGTCCGGCAAGCCATTAAACCTGTGTCTCAATTTCCTCAATTGTGAAACAGTAATAATAACTGTTCAAGCATGTCTCACAGTTAATGATCAGACTCTAACAAGCTTCCATGTGTCAAGTGCTTTTTAGATTTATTATGAAAACTAAGACACTGATGCCATTTGTAAGGAAGTTTTCCTTTTCAAATATGTCACTTCAAATATATATTCTTCACTAATGATCCCTTATTATGTGAGTCTCCTGAAAACATATTCAAAATTGTTTCTGAGTGCAGTTTTCCAGGAGAGAGGGTCTATCAGACCATTCACAAAGGATTCAAAAAGATTAGGAACCACCTATGAAAGTAAGTAATCCTTAAACTATATATCTTTTAGGAAATGTTCCTAAATGACTCCAGAGTATCATTTAACTTTGTCTACCCAACTATATTTGTGTGACTGCCTGGGATTATGGAGAGTATCAATAAAGATATGTAAATTCTCTAACTCAAGATACAGCTAATAATTTTGCTGTTGTTTGCTACTGTTTGTTGGTTTATGTCTCAAAAAATAGAGTAGACCTTTAAAATGTTTTCATAGATGGAAATTATTTTAATTCAGAATGAATGCTTAGAAATTGTGCAGCAGATTCTTGTTCTTTGGCCTCCCAGAAAATGATGCTTGTAAGCATTTGTTTCTATATTAGAACAAAATCTTTGCATGCTGATGTTAGCATCATTCTTGACTGACATGGAAAGTAAGAAAGGGAAAAGATGTTTAGATAAAATGGATTTCATGCCTAGACTAAAATATTTCCTTTAAAATTTTTTTGCAAAATCATTTGAATGTTCATTTCTTCATATAGTAACTTAATTCTTAAGTAAAATAATTTTTACCTTGAAGAATATTTCAGTGTATTTCAGAATGTTTATATTTTAATTTTCTGAAATGTGTATATATTTGTTTCATACTTTCATCTTTTTTTCTTAAAGTGTTGGCTTAAACAGCTTGCTTCTGTGGTACCAAAACACACATTTTTATTTTCGTGATCTTCCCAAATTTACTCCTTTTTTCCTACAATAGACACTGCCCTCTGAAAACAACACCTTTCTTGAGCAGTGTCTTCTGTCTAAATTTTTATCAATTCATTTACTAGCCATTGAGCTATCACAAGAGGCCAGCCATAGCAGCATGTAACAACTAGAAAGCAGCTTATTACATATGAATCCTTTCACTAGCAGTCAGCTGTATGATTCGCATCATTTTTAAGTGGCATCTTTTTCTATATGTATTTTTGCTCATAACTTTCCAATTTTTGAGATACAGTGTGAACAATCCTCACCTCCTGCCTCACCAAATTGTGTTCTTTTGTGCCATCCCAGTCATCCTGAAAGTATATTAGTGCCTTTAATGCTTTCCCTGTTTTTTAACAGACTAAAACAAACTGGAAGTCTATTGTTTTAATACCCCCATATTAAAAAAAAAATACTGCATTAAAATAATTCACTATAGAATGTGTAGAATTTTCCTTAACTCGTTGAGATAAACGGGAAGTAACTCCTTAGGCGGGAGGTGTGTATTTTGTTTTCTCTGTGGTCTTTAGGAATAGATCAGACCACAGCTGTCTAAAATATCATTGGATATCTGTGCCTTGTGCATGAGAATGTTTAAACTTAATTGAATGATTGTATCACTACTCCAGAAATAGAGGTAAATTATCTGAAGTTATCTCTTAAACTTATGATCGTAATTCAGTCTCTTGAAGTCTTTTTAACACAAAGAAATAATTAGAAAGTCAAGACTCTTATAATTTTTTAAAAAATGTTAAAAAATTCACATTTGTCTAAATATATGTCCTTGAAAGTGCTTTATATCTGTCTTGCCATTCATGGTTTTTGAATCACTTGAATGTTTGTGGTTTTTTTCTCCTTTACCTACACATGCATAAAATTTAGTTGTACCTAGAGTGCTAAATTTTTACTGTTTGCATTTTATACTCATTATTATACTAGTTAATTTTATTCTTTGCCAGGGGATACTGAGTTTTAAGCAATATCAACTTCAAAACCAGGTTTTAAAGTGTTTTCTCTCTCCCCTCTGGTTCCCTAGTTAAAATATTTTGTTGTTGTTGTTTTCTTTCTCTTATAAAGTTAAAGGATTCAAAAAGAGTTTTTTGTAGTTGGATTGTGGAAGTGAATTTTCATCAAGTAAGGCTATAACTTATGTGACTGAGCATGCTTACAGCAAATTATTTTTAAGCTTTAGACACTTTTTCCCCCTCGGCTCTAATAGAACTGGACCCCCACTGGAACCTGTTCCAAATGGAAATGTTCTATATAAGTAGCACCTTCCCAGGGGGGGCATGGTTTAATCTTATTTGTGTGACCATAAATAATAGCACAGTGTTTTCAGCTGAATGTGTGATCCTAGCTACTGTTAAACGGGTGGCTCTAGTAAACATTGAATATTCTTTTATCATCGGTTATTTATACCCTGAATATTACAGAGGATAACATGGGCAGTAATCAGAACTCCATTTTAATATGTTGTTCTATGGACGTCTAAACTTTTGATATGTTTCTAAAACTATTTTCTTAAGAAAATAATGTTAATAGTTATTTTGCAGATAACAAAATGTAAGTGGTATGTTACTAGCAAAAAAAAAAAAAAAAAAGTGCCTTCTGGAGAAGCCAAAGAACATTTTGACTACAAATGGACACTGTAGTTTTGTTTTTTTGTCCCAATACTATGGAATAACTAGCTTTTATTTTAAATTAACCCCATTAAGTCCTCAGTAGAAGGAAGATAGTAAAGAAAGCTGTTTCCTATGTCCCTTCTTCCTCTTCTCAGTATTCAGTGATCATCTATTCCTTCTGAATAATTTTAGTACATTTTATGGATTAAATTATCCCCTATAAATTCTATCTGGGTAAATTTACTCTGTTATTTTGATTGAAACAACATATCTAAAACTAGAATGAATGTTTGATAGTTTCTTAAGAGAAGTGAATTGACCTGTGAATTGAGCAATAGTTTATTACAACAAAAGAATAGAAATCTTCAATATAATTTCAAAAATAAGTCTTGAATTGAGGTTTAAAATAGTGACTTAAAATTTCATAACCCAAATTAACCTTACTGACGTCTGAGAACCATTAATAGGTATATGAGTCACTCATCTAACTTCTCATTTCTTCTTTCAAGTGGCTTGTTTGCTTTGTTTTATCCTTCATCCAATGACTGCCATGCCAATATTATGTTTTCTTCTTAGTGACAGTGCTGGTTACTCTTTCCTTTGTTGAGGTCTTGGTTGTCAGGAATAGGGAAAGCACACAATATGCTCTGTAGGTTACAGTGACAAACAGGCATCCTTGACTCTAAATCAGCACCATACGATACAGCTTTCTGTGGTGATGGAAGTGTCTGTATCTGGCCACATGCAACTGTTGAGCGCTTGAAGTATGGGTCATGAATCTGGTAAACTGAACTTTTAATTTTCATTAATTTAAGTTTAAATAGCCATATATGGCTAGTGGTTACCATGTTGGACAGCACAGTTCTAAATAATCATATTTAATCAGCATTATTTGTTCTCACAGGTCATATATAATTTTTGTATACATGAGCTTTTACATCACAAGTAACAGCCTTTTCACATTAAAGGAATTCTCATTATATCACAATAAAACTGGTGAAAGAAAAGAAAAGAAGTATTAGCTCCGGGAGTCAAGTTTGGTTTGGATTCAAAGCCCCAAAGCCTCATTCTGATTTAGTTTTCTAACTTTAGAATGTCACTGGAGTGCGTGAGCAGAGAAAGAAAGAAGGAATGTAAATTGTTGACCCGTTATTTGTGACTTACACTTCTTACCGGCAGAAGCTTGCCAAGTGGGTGAAATAATTCTGTGCTTGTCATCCCTTTAATAAAAGAAAACATTGCCTAAAGATAGAGAAGTCCATGTCTTCTGGAGGTAATCCATATATTCCTAATTATAATGGGTTAATTACACAAAGAACGTTCACTGGGGCAGCCTGGGGAAGGGATAAAGGTGTAAACATTTAAAAGAATACTTTATTAAAATCAACATTTAAATTGATGGAAATGGCTGTTGCTAAGCAGAATAATGATGAGAATTAGTAACGCCTTCAAAATGTCAAGAACACTTGTCAGAGAACTGAAGTCAAAATACAACACTGTTGATTTTGTAATCCATTTCATACTTGCTGAAAAGAAAGAAATTTTCATTTGTTGTAAAAAAAAAATGTCATCTGGCCTAAGTTGTTTTGTCTTTATTCATATTTAGTATCAAAATACCCTTTCGCAAAATCAAAATGATTCTTAAAATATTTAGATCACTATAGGAAACAATTGTTTTAGATTCAAATGGATAAACATCATTTTGCGTTTTGTTTTAGAAACCCAAATCAGTCATGGTTTTATAAAATTTTATGTAATTCTATTAAGCCATAGTTTCGATTTTCTCATTGTTATATATTTGGTTTTAGTTTGTACTTTATTGCTTTTGGATTAAGCTATGGGTTTCTAATTTTTTTGGTGATATTTTGCTGACATTTGCTTCCTAGTGTTGAGGGGACCAGTGTGAGGGCATGGAGTTGAATAAAGTTTGACGGTAGCCAACTACTCTACAGTTAACATATACACATGCTACCTTGAATTGAGCATTTAAAAAGCTAGTTGTGCAGCATAGCAGGCAGCAGTTTCATTTAATGCTGCCAAAACTATGGCACAGGGTAGTGTGAGATAAACTTACTGCCTGACTCCTCGTCATCACAGGTACTATCATTGTTGCTTTTACTGTCTTCATGAAAGGAAGAAATTAATGCCCCTTTACCATTGGTTGGAACTGACACATACAGTACCTTTAAGGCTGACTTAAAGGGCTAGTAGAGGAATATGGGACTAAATAAGACTTCTAGAAAAAGATTTAAAACAACAGAGATCTTAAAATAGAAAATTGAGGTTGAAGAGAAGACGGTGAGGCCAGATAACATCAGAAACATTATTTTTAAAGAAACAGTTATCTTTAATAAAAAGGATTGTGTGTAGTCCCTGACTTCCCACCCTCAAAGTAGAGGGAACTTGACTAACTGAGCCAAAAGGTTTTCATAGGTTCACTGTTAATCTGCCGTATCTGGGGAGGACAGGCTCAGCTGCTGTTTACGCCTCTGACCTAGGCTCCTGTTTGACCTAAGTCTGTCTTAATGCAGCAGCACAGGCCAGCGAGGAGGCAGTGTCATTTCGCCGTGAACGCAGCACATTTAGGCGCCAGGCAGTACGGCGCCGGCACAATGCAGGGAGTAACCCTACCCCTCCTACATTGCTCATCGGATCACCCCTAAGGTATGGTATTTTAAAATTCCACCAAGCTTAGCATGCATGTAACAGACCTCTAACCTGTTCTGTCAGTCTCAAGAAAGCATTTATTAAATAGCTTTGTTTTTCTTTTTTCTTCCAGTTTCTCTCCTATACTGTACGCTTCTTTAGGCTTTCTCTGCATGTGACTGAGCTTATTGAATTATGCATGTCTTATATTGCATTATTTAAACAAAATGATCAGATTGGTTTAGCCAATTTTAAATCACAAAAATTATTTTAGGGCAGTTATAGAAATGTAAATAGAGGCCTTAAGTCAGCTTTTCATTTTTTTTCCTACACCAAACTAGTAATATTAATGCAGTATCTTTCCCGAACACCTTGAACAGTGTTCAGTATGAACAAATATGGACTGAGTGGTGAGCTTGTTGACGTCAGCCTGATAAACCAGTTTGATTATTTTATTTCACTAAAATATAATATATTTTATTTTGCATTGCTTGAAAATTAAACACCAGGACCTAGTAAATGACACGGAACTAGAATATTTAATTTTTGGTAACTTATGGTCAATTGGAGATATATATATATACAGATATATATATTTGTATGTACATTTATGGTGAATTTCTCAACCTCTATAGTATGCTGAACAAAAAAAAATTATTTTTCCAATATTCCTAATTAGGAAAGCATCTATTTATAATCTTGGGAGTAATTTTTAATTGAAATTCTTAAGCTTTTTTATTCTCAGTTATGTCAAATCTAATGAGCCTATGGCTTGAATTAGAAATATAAAAAAACCTATTCAAAAGACTTATGCTTTATTTAAAGAATACAAATATGGACGAAAATATATGTGCTTGCTTAAGCAGTGCGTATGTTATTATACTGTATGCTTTTATTAATCTCTTGTGTCCAAAAGCATCATTACCCAAATTATTTTACTACATTTTGAAATTCAAAAGGAAGAAAATTTGGTGAAATAACTGCTGTTGAATGCATGGTAGGTTTGAAGAGATAAATCCCTTCCCTTGTTAAAATCTTGTTCATGAAAGTAGCAAAATCCTTATATCTGTAAATCACTGCTTTATTTTATATTCCCCTTGGGATTTAAGACTGGATTGTTTTTCTGAGTTTTACATTACAATCAGGAACTTCATCTTTCATAGATCATGTTCCTAATTAATCCTGCAGTAATACATAATTTATAATGCAGTGTGGATTAGTTAAACCAATGTTTAAAATATAAAAATGGGAAAGCAACCATTGAAAAGAAACATTTGGTCTAGAAATCTTTTCTGAGTGCCTTTACTTTTTGTGAGCCCTCCTCTTCTATTTCCTTTGCTCCCTGAGGTAACTTTTTTTTGCTGATGGATTTGGGGTATAGTCCCAACCTGCAGAAGGTGTTCACCATTTCATTTTACTTTTCCTATTTTGTGTTTTCTAACCTCTTCTTTTCTTCCCCTTGAATTATACTTGCCATAGACATATTCTTTGCTTACCTTCTCACTCCATGTTGATATTTCTTAATCTTTTTTAACCTCTTTAGTCTTTAAAAATCCTTTCATTCTTTGGATCTCACTCACTAAACAAATGTAGACAAATTTGGTTTTTTTCTCTGCCTGGTGGAATATTAAAGAACTGTTCTAACTCCAGCCAACCACATAGGATTTCTAAGGTTTTAAATACATCACCATTCAAATGAGGATATGCTGTGAGCCCTTTATTTGTAAAGGGCTCACATTAGGATTTTTGGAAAGTAGTCTTCCAATAATCAGTCAGCATGTAGATTTTGTTAAGGTTCCATGGTATTTCCAGTACAAAGATTGCATGTATCTTAAAGAGGCTGACTTCATTATGAATGAAATAAGATAAAATTTAGCTGTGAGGAATTAGGAGAAACACCAATTGAATAAAACCATCTTTTTTAATTGCAAAAATATTCAGGTAAAGTAATAGTGGTATTCTCAATGTGAGTTACATAATAATCTCATATTTAAATAAATATAGGATAGCATGGTTATGCAAAACTTGAAAAACTTGTCAAAAAGAAATGGAATAGGTATGATAACACTTTAATTATAACTACTCTATAAATATCAGTAAAATCTATTAACTTATTTTAAAGTTTAATGAATAGTGTAAGTAATCGACAGTCTAAAAAGCAACTTGGTAGAGTATATGTCTCCAAAGATTGGGGGTGAATCATCAATTTCCTCACAAAGAGAATTTGCATGTATTTTTTTATGCTTGTTAGAATATCCTATTTCAGAATTACTTTTTAAAGTTTTTTTGTTCATTAACTTAACCTTGTAGGCCCTTATTAATTCTTCCCAGTTACTAGAGCTAAAAACAAAAATGAATATTTAAAAATTCTATAATAATATTAAGAGTTAGTTCTATATTTATCAGCCTAAATGTGATATCTTTTAGAACTCTAGTTAATGGACTGGAATGAAAATAAATCATCAGTGCATTTGGGGGAAGGGAAAGAAGCTTTACTGTATTCTTAAATTTATTTATTTATTTATTTTTATTTTTTTATTTTTTGCGGTACGCGGGCCTCTCACTGTTGTGGCCTCTCCCGTTGTGGAGCACAGGCTCCGGACACGCAGGCCCAGCGGCCATGGCTTACTGGCCCAGCCGCTCCGCGGCATGTGGGATCTTCCCGGACCGGGGCACAAACCCGTGTCCCCTGCATTGGCAGGAGGACTCTCAACCACTGCGCCACCAGGGAAGCCCTTAAATTTATTTTTTTAAATATAAGATTGAAAGACTTGTAATCAAATAAGGTCATAGTAATAACTGAGTCCATAATTGGAAATTCATATCATTTTGTGGTACACAGGAAGGAATCCACCAGATATTTGTTGCTTGTGTACTGTGTTCAAGATACTCTTCTGAGTGTTCTCTGGAGATTCATAGCAATAATGTGATCATACTCTTAGAGCTTATTGTTTAGTTGAGGAGATACATACAAAGATAACAGTGTAAGGCAGAATGTGTCAAATATTAAGTAAGTGGTACAGAGGAAGGAAAGACCAAGACCAACTATTTTTTTATCATTTAAATTAGAAGAGTTAATTAATTAGTGAGACTGCGTGTCAGTGATGCTACTGATAATTAATGGTTTAGAAACCTAAATTTCTACCTTTTGCTGTGTTGTGAAATAGTTGCTACCTTTTCTGAAACTGATAGTTTTGATATATAATTGGTATTGTAAAAAAGATTAATTTTTGTCAATTATTAGTTAGCTTAAGGTGAAGTACCACCTCCAGGAATAGTTTTCCTAGCAATTTGTGCAAAAATAATACGCTTTTTTCTTGTTGAACGATTCTTGAAAACAGGAATTCAAGGGACATAAATACTTTTTGTCTAGCTTTTGATGTTCAGAAACTGGACATTTACAACTGCATAGATTTTGGCTAATTGTCTTTGTTTCTTTATTCTGGAGTTGATTTTTGTGCACTGCCTAATATTTTGAAAACCTTTTATATATTGATATGTTGAAGATTAGCGTATTCTCAATACGTTCACATTAGAATACATCTAACTGCCGTATAGCACCTTTGTTTATGACTTTTAAGTGAAGAAATTGATGGAAAAATTTGTTGAGTATATATATACGTATATTATAAAATTTTGTCTTCTGAATCTGAAGGATCATAGTACTTGAGCTACTTAAAATTTTCTCCCTTGTGAAATTTGGTCATTTTGGTAAGGTTTATGGATAACTTTAGATGGCTTCCAAGGACAGACTTATTATTTATAGTTATGACTTAAAAAGTTAGTGCCGGTAAGCATTGTAAGTGTTTTGCAGACTTATTTGTTTTTAATATGTTGCATACATTCCTGTGCTCTATTTAGATTATGTACTTTTTTTTTTTTTTTTTTTGGCGGTACGCGGGCCTCTCACTGTTGTGGCCTCTCCCGTTGCGGAGCACAGGCTCCGGACGCTCAGGCTCAGCGGCCATGGCTCACGGGCCCAGCCGCTCCGCGGCATGTGGGATCTTCCCGGACCGGGGCACGAACCCGTGTCCCCTGCATCGGCAGGCAGACTCTCAACCACTGTGCCGCCAGTGAAGCCCTAGATTATGTACTTTTTATTGGCTCTAAAAGAAGCCTGAAAAAAAATTAATGTAACAGAACTTTCTGTGGTGGTGGAAATATTTTATAATCTGCACTGTCCCGTATAGAACACACTAACTACTAGCTTCTGCTCACTCTGGTAGCTGTGGTAGCCATGGTAGCCACTAGCTGTGTTACGTAGCTCTTGAGCACTTGAAATACGGTTAGCATGAATGAGGAACTAACATTTTAGTTACTTTAGTCATGCGTGGCTACTGTATTAGACAGTACAGTTCCAGAGTGTGTTCTGTTACCATAACCACAGCTTTAAGCAATATGTGAAGTATGTTTTACTTAGTCTTATTTCATGGTTACAGTTGACCCTTAAACAACATGGGTTTGAACTGTGTGGTTCCAATTACATGTGGGTATTTTTCGATAATAAATACTGTAGGGTGACATGATCCGTAATTGGATGAATCTTTGGACGCTGAACCGTGGATAAGGAGGGGCACTATAAGTTATACGCGGATTTTCAACTCTGGAGATTCGGCTCCCTAACCCCCGCGTTGTTCAAGGCTCAACTCTGCTTCAAATTACAGCTCTCTTCCCAGTCTGCAGCAGGATTAGTCTTGTTTTATAGACATCAGAGAAACCGCTGCGTTTAATTCAAAGGATTAGAGAGAAGTTGATACTCATGAAAATGATAAAGTTACCGAATAAGGCCATTTTAAGTAGCATACTTCTTTTAAATCCTAAACGGTCTAATAATAGTGCAGATATGCATTGAACATTATGTAGAAAATGACATATAGTAATTATACTCAGTGTTTTCATGAGTTTCATCAGTTTAAATTTGAGTGTTATACTAAGAAAGTTAAAATTCATAGTGTTTTAAAATATATATAAACAAAAAATGAGTTAAGAATATAATATAGTTTCTTAATTTTATCTAATTTTTAGATACTTTAGATAATTTTAATAACATTTATAATCACAAAATACTAAGTATTTTTAAATTTTTGTAAAATTCAGAAAAGACTATAATATCCCTTGAGAAATTACTGGTTTCCAAATTATTTTTATGGTTTTGTAAAACGATGGTTCTTGTAATGAAACTTTGATATGAATTGGAAAAGATAAGAACAAAATTCACTAAGGGAACATAATTATTTTAACTAACACTTGTATATAAAGCCTGTGGCCTTATTTCAGAACTATGTAGGCTTTTGATAGAAAAAACACTTTATATATGAATTATATTTCTTCTAGCATCTCAGCAGTCATTTTTATTTCACTTGATTGAGTCAGTGTTTTTTATTCTGGTTTTCTTCACTAGTTTGTGATTTTCTTTTGATTCAAAATTGTCATCTTGGTTGCATTTGATAAAGATTCTTTGGTTTTCAAGTGCATAGAAATGTTGTCTTATTGTGAATTTGAGATGCCAGAATATTTGAAAGAACAATTCTAGAATAATTATATCAAGGTTATTTATAAAAATGCATATTGAACTAAAAAATAGGTTTTTCCTATGAGGGACCAGCTACAGCCTACATATATTTAGTGTACTTGTGACTCTTCTTTGCTACATTTTTCCTTATACTAGGACTTTGTTGTCTTGAGGTGGAAAGGTGTCACAGATTGGTTGCTTTACGTATACATTGAAATTTTTCTGTGTTCATCACCATGAATCAGATTTCTAAAGACCAGAAATTTTAAGCCGGCAGTATGATCTGCATATTTTACAAAGTTTGTTGGCTCTTTCTTAGGTTACATTGAAATCTTTTTTTTTTTTAATTAGTTTTCTATATTGACTTCTAGCTATTGTTTTCTCTTTTCTTCCCTGTAATGTCTCCCCAATCCATGTTTTTTCCTAGCCTTCAAGATGGTCAGCAAGACCAGCAGTCCACAGCCCAGGTCAAAGTCCAGTCCCGCCCCCCTTCCCAGGCTGCAGTGCTCAGTGCTAGTGCCTCCTTGCTGGTGAGAAATGGGAGTGTCCACTTAGAAGCATCACATGACAATGCATCTGCTGTAGGCGGCAGCAGTTTGCACGATGAACTTGGTACGCAGGCCTTATATAATCTTGGTGACGTAAAACTTTGATGTGGCAGATAATGGGTAACAATGATTACACTTCTCTCCTGAGATAGCTTCATTTTGGAACTATGCATAAGAGCACTGTTTTTTAGGATTTGCCCTGTGTATAAGGAAAATTTGATATTTGCTTTTCCCTTTTCTGTTTCTTTCAACTCTTACTCTACATTTTCTTTTGAGCATGTCCGTTATTAATGGTAAAGTATTAATAAATGTTCATGCTTTACTGTCCTGTTATAACGATTTGGGCAATTTTACTATTTCTTGGCATTTGTACCATGTGGTGAAATGTTGAGTTTTAAAAAATTATTTTGATTGAACCTTAATTTCTCTGAATTCTCTGCTGCAGGAAAGGCAAAAGTACTTTCTAATGGCCTATTACTGTATAATCTTTCTTTTAAGTATTCTATATTTTACTTCAATGTCTATCATCTGAAATAGGACTTACTATAATTCTAAATGCAGTATTCTGAGGACATGATGGCTCTATACCACTATCAAATGACTTTATAAAGTTTTTTCTTTTTCCTGTTAATACATCTAAAAATAGAAATATAAGTTATTAAATAGTTAATTCTCAGAGAGGTGGTATAGTTTAAAGCCTCAGTAATGCCTTAAAAAGACAGTATTTTATACTGGTTTGTTTTCTACTTCTCTGTCCAGTTCAGCTTTCTCGTGCTCAAAATGCAGATTAATAGCAATTTAAGTAAATATAATGAAGAAGAAAATCCTGTTATTCAGAAATACATATTTCAAAGTATTATATTTGCTTATTACTGTGATTTTGTTTCTCCATATTATAACTGTCTTTCATTTATAAAGAAGATAATTTAGTTGATGCTTTTACTAGAAGGATGTATGGTATAGGGTGCCCAAAATAGGTAATAAAATTTCATATGCTATTTATTGACTCTTTACCCATTTTGTAAAAACTCTTAGTTACAGAGAGAATTAGTAAGTATTAGATATGCATATTGATGAAAATTGTCGTCTTTAGCAAATCTTATAGAAAGCTGAAAATGGTCATCTAAGATATTTACACATTAGAATGTACGGTGATTTCTAAATAAAATGAGAAGGCAATAAAACATTTTAATTTTAGAGTGCTTTTGCTTTTGAGTTTGTAATTTGAAGAGGGCAGGGAGTCTATAAAGAGGGTGTTTGAGAAGAGTAAGGTAAACTTTAGTTACTTGCTTTGACTGATAGTAGGGATGCTTCCTTAGTTGCAAATATATTGAGTAAATGGTATCTTTTTATTGACATTTCTCTTGGGTTAACCCAAAGTTCCTATGAACAGAGGACTTGTCAATTTGTATGTATAAAATTACAATCACTATCACCATTGTCCATTGATCATTTGGTAGTAGGTTAGCTAAGCTTAGTTTTAATCCATTTTGGATTTTTAAACTCTTGTCAAATGAAGAATAAATTGAACCAGTAGGTGATTTTCCTTTGTAAAAATTCTTAATTTGCTCAAAAAACTTGCTAAGCAAGATTTAGTTATAAAGTTTCATGCTTAAACCGCATGCAGATTATTGAGAATATGTACATGTCAATTTAGCATCTACTGGTAAATATTCAGGATATTCTCTTAAAATTTGGATTTTATCTTTTGTGTTAACTGCTTTCTGATAGTTCTTGGCCTGTGGTAATTGAATGTTGCCAAATTGAATGCTTAGTAATAATTAGCACAAAACACACAATCAATGGACAGTGTATACCTGTTTGTTTCATAGCACATAAGGTTGGCCAAAGAAGATTCTAAAAATGAACTGCAGCTGAACTTGAAGGAATTGGTAGACACTGATTTTTTAATATATTCCACTAGAATATTTTTGTTGCATAGTGTAATTTTCTACATGATTTTAATTAACAGTAGTAAAATAATTTTGTGTGAATGAATTTGGATACTGTATACTCAAATATGTTGAAGTTAGCCATGATATTCCCTGAAAGTATGGAGTATTTACAAAGGATTGCTTCCTTCCAAATTTAGCTTCTTCAACTGAAAATTTTAAATGTATAATTTTTACATGTGAAAATTTATAAATACACATAATACATTTATATAACACACTCATACACACTCAAACTTACATATATCCACTTATACATATATATGTTTGGATGCATATAAATTTTTTATGTGTATACATGTATATGTTGTAATTGTGCGTTTACTTTTTAAAGTGAGGAATATCAGCCTTTTTCGATTAAAGGAAACTTGCAGTCAGGCATTATTTAATTCCAAGGCTAGGTAGTTTTCCTTAACTATGTTTTTGACATTTTTACTCTGTGGTGTCATAATACATAACCACATCCATTTCCTATACTAAACCCTGAGAATCCTTATTTTTCTGTTGCATTTTATCTAGCATTTCAAGATTATCAGGTAGCATAGGACGTGGTGGAAAAGTTCATTGACGATGGCATTATAAGGTTTTATTAGTAGCTTAATCAGCAGAGAAAAATACATTTTCATCATCCATTTTCCACAGGCATAATAATTGTTCATCATAATTTTAAAAACTGAATTATAAGTGTATAATTTAGAACCTGGTTGGAAAAATTTGGATGGCTTCCTTTCTCATTTCTAGACTTCATTTCCATGGAAACTTTGTTTAAATAATTATGTAAGTGATGGGTAAGTTTTGAAGTTAAAATCTTTGAAAAGGAAATTACTATCAAAGAATTTCTCAAATCCTTCAATGTAACATGTTACTCTTTTTGTAAAAACCACATTCTAAAGGTTAATTTTCTTTTTATCAGCCTTTCGTTGAACTTATTTGCAGTTGATTTCATACTATAGTCTGAATTAAACTGCAGTTTTACTAAATAAAACAAGCTTTTGCTTATTACCCAGGTAAGTCACACAAGAGACAGTTTTTATGTTAATCCTGGCTTCCGCTTGTGAATTAAGAGTAGTAAATTGATGTAGTGATGAAACAGGTTATTATAATTGATAGTTAAACTCAATATATATCACATCTCAGAGGAAGTATTCTAGATGGGATCAAACAGGAAAATTTGTCTTTTTTTTTTTCTGTGTATGAAATTAGTGGTGGTGAGGATATGTTTTGAGAAGTATATATAAAATTATTTTCATGTGAAAAATAAAAATACTATTACAGGCAAGAAATGAGGACAATAGAGTTCTATGTTTATCAAGACATAAATGTAAAATATATAAATATCATAGGTAGTGTTCCTCTGAATTTAAGACTTTCTTAATTTCATTAATGTATTAGAGGTTTAAAGAGTAATGAATTGATTTTTCTAAGGTTTTTTAAAAATTTCATTACTATACAAGTATTTACAAAGAAGGTATTCTTTCTGATAATCCGCTTTACTACAGAACTTACTACCTTGAAAATGTGATCAGCTCTAGAAAAAGATTTAATGGAAATCTGGCAACACCCTATTGACCTTCTTAAGCAGTTTCTAGCAGCTATGCGTTATTAAGGAGAAATACAATTTGGAGGCTTTTAAATTTTTTTTTTTTAAAAAGCAGAGACTCAGATGATCTATAAAACTTTCAGTGATTTTTATGTTTGTCTTAGTGTTTAAAATAGATTATATTATTATGGACTACTCTGTAACATTTTGGGCTCTGTCATTAAGTACTTCTCATTACTATAAATACAAAGTCAAGATGGCTTTAAAGGGACCTTTGAGTCCATACTTTAGTCTCCTGTGTTATGGTAGATCTTTTTCATTCATCTAAACTAAAAGTTATATTCTTTTTTGCAACAACCTTGATCTTACCCTTTATTGTTGTTTTTGAATACAAATTCTATTTTTTGGACCTTTTTGCAGGGGAGGGCAACACAAAGTATTTATTTATTTAACGTCTTTATTTGGAGTATAATCGCTTTACAATGGTGTGTTAGTTTCTGCTTTATAACAAAGTGAATCAGCTGTACATATACATATATCCCCATATCTCCAGTATTTATAAACAAAAGTAAAATGTTTATTTTTATGGAAACAGTAAAAATGCTTCATTATCTCTGGAAGGAAGAAGTATTAAGAATTTAGGGGGATGTATTCTATTTATACTTTTTGGTGTAAGGATGGGAAAAGCATGTTCTAATACAAGTTTACAAATACTGGAAAATAAAATGAAGAAAATTAAGTCATCTGCAGTCTTACCATGCAGAGATAGTCACTATTAACATTTTATTTTTATTTCCTTTCTTTTTTAATGCATACATGTATATGCTTTTCTAACACAGAACTGGGATGATGTTGTATGACTTTTATGTCACGGTATGAGTTTTGCTTCTTGCTGTTTTCTCTTAGCACATTTGAACATTTATTCATGTTGTTTTTTAACTTGTTCTTAAGAGACTGCGTAGTATTTTATCACTGAGAGCTACATGAAAGGTAGTGTAGAATAGTGAACTCTAGAGTTAAACTTCCTGGCCTCAAATGCGAGCTCTACCACTTCCTAGCTGTGTGACCTTGGACAAGTTATTTTCTCTCCCTGTGCCTCAGTTTCCTCAGGTATCAAAGGGGGGGATAGTGATAATACTTCATAGGTTTGCGGTGAGGATTATACCTATTAAAATATTGAAAGCAATTAGAACAATGCCTGGCAATAGTAAATTACATAAATAATCATCACTATTACTGTTAACATTATTATTTATTACAATTTATTTAACCAGTTAATTAACCCCATTGTTAGTCTTCAAGATGAGTCCTGATATTTTCTATTGTAATAAACACTCTGCTGAACATCCTTTGCACAGCCCTTTCTGTACATCTGTGATTATATCCTTAGGACAAATACAGTGAAATGGAATTATCCGTCAAGGGGAAATAAACATTATTGAGACTTTGATGTATACTCTTAATTGCTTTATGGAAAGTTTGTTTACACTTTATCTGGCAGGGTTTGAGAGTGTCTGTTTTATCCCCACAAATATTAAAATTAAAAATAAACCTAGATAAATTTTATCTACTCTAACCGTCATTTCCTGGAAATGCTCAGAAGTTTATCATTGTTACTGTGGGAAGACTACCGGCACATTATCTTTAAAAGTTGGGGATGCTTGAACTACTCTAGGAATTTTACAGTAGATAACAGAGACTGGTTGAGATATCTGATTTGTCTCTTGCCAGTCTGTGTTGTAAAGAATTCATTGAAGCACTATATTAACTGCTTTCTAACATTAACATTCTTAAGATTCTAAATTAAATTTGACTAGTATGTGCATTAGTTAGAATATAGGTAGAGTCTTTAATGGAGAGACCTGCCCTCCCTCATCCCCCATCAGTGACTGAAATTAGAGAGAAGTTTACATTTCTCTCATAACAGTCTGTTGGGAGCTGTCCCTAGCAGATGGGTTGGTTCTTTTATCTTCCACATATGGCTTCCCTGCTTGGTCCACAGTGACTGCTCCAGTTGTTGACGTTTCCCCCCAGACAGGAGGGCAGTGGGGAGGGTGGTGCTAAAAAAAGGTCAAGGACAGCTAGCCTTCTTCTTTCAGACTGTGACTTGGGAACTGTGCCTGTCACTTTCTCCTGCCTTCCATGGGCTCATACATAGTCATGTGGCAACTTCTAGCTTCAGGAGAGGCTGGGAGAGGCCTCTAAGTAGATAGACATAGGCTCAGCTGAAATTCAGCGAGGGGAAGGTCCTATTTTCAGGAGGGATAAGGACAAGATGCATACTGGAGGCCAGACATCAGTCTTTGCCACAGTAAGACAATAAACGCTTCAGATCAGTAAGATTAAGATCAGTGACCTACTAGAAAAGTTGAGAGTTACAAGTAGCTTGCAATTATGGGCAAACAGCTCAACTTTGCTCATAATTTTTGAAATTGCAAATTAAAAATAGGATTATGATATTTTTCATCTACTGAATGTGTAGTGATGTCCATTGTTGGAAAGGGTCTGGTGAAATAGTCCACTACAAGATTGAACATTTTTGGAGGGAGGTTTAGAACAATAGACCAAAAATGCCGATATATTTTAATCCACAAGTTTCACAAAAATGCAAAGATATATGTACGTGGATATTCGTGGTAGCATTGCTTGTAATTTGGAAAACTGTAAACAATCTAAATGTCTGTTACTAGAGAAACCCTGATGTATTACTCATGAACATAACTGTAATGTTCAGAACTTGATATATATGTGTTATCGACATGAAAAGGTAAGCTATTTAGTAAGCAAAAGAAGTAAATTTTAGAAAGTGTGTATGAAGAGAATGATCCATTTGTTTTGGGACAAAATGTAGATAAAAATTGTTCAGAAGACACAGAAACTGCTCCTGGCAGTGGCTTTCTGTGGGGAGTGGGGAACTTTCTTCGTTTCATATACTGCTTTTGAATCTTTCGATGCGTCATATTTTTAAAATGAAACACAAAAACAAAACAACAAATGTCCCTCATTCTCCAGAACCTTGATTAGTAACTTGTGGGAATTTCACTGACTACATGCTGTCTCATGTTCATCCATCTACTTGGTCTTTTACCTGACTAGTCTTTTTTTTCCTTGTTTGTTTTTAAATCAACTTTGTTGACATATAATTTTGGCATGATAAATTGTATTCATTCAACATGTACAATTTGGTGAGTTTTAACAGATGTGCACGTCTGTGAAATCCCACAGTCAAGATACAGAACATTTTCATTATCTTCAAAAGATTGTGCCCCCGTTGCAGTCCGTGCCTCCTCTGCTCCTGGCCACAGGCATCCACTGTGTGCTTTATGTCATTATGTTTTTCCTCTCCTAGAAGTTCATATAAATGCAGTCACACAATATATCGCCTTTTGTGTTTAGTTTTGCACTTAGCATGGTGCTTCTGAGATTCATTATGTTGTTAGCAGTATGTTCCTTGTTGCTGTGTATTCATTCTATGAGCTTACTATATATTTTATATTCATTCATCTGTCAATGGACAAGTTTGTGTTGTTTCCAGGTATTGGCTCTTATGAATAAAATGTCTAAAATGTTTTCAAAAGTAATTTTATATTCCCACCAGCATGTACGAGTTCCAGTTGTTCCCATTCTCGCTGACATTTGCTATTTTTGGCCTTTTAAATGTTAGCCCTAATGGGTGTATAATGATATCTCATTGTGGCTTAAATCTACATTTCTGCTGTGAGCAGGGATGATGAGGATGCTTTGGTGTGTTTATTGACTATACATATTATATATCTTCTGTGAAGTGTGTCCACATCTTTTACTCAGTTTTAAAATCAAGCTGTTTGTCTTATTGACATTTAAGAGTTCTTTTGATATTTTAGATACAGCTAATGTGTCAGATACAAATTACAAATATCTTCTCCCATTCTGTGACTTTTTTTTGTTTATTTATCTAATCATTTGTAATGTCATCAATGTCATTGTTATGGATTATTTTACCAAGATGAGGAGGACTTGCCCTTTTGAAGGAGATGTGAGATGATGAAATTATATCAGAATGTGAACTTGTACATTCACTTCTGGAAGGTTCACCTGATCTGGGGATTCCACTTATTGAACTGACATGTTGTGTTAAGTCAGAACTAGCGAACAGTGACCATGGCAGTAAAATATATCAGTATATGAATCTCTTTCAGTGTTACCAAGCCATAGACTTTATCTGTCTTTTCTTACCAGTACTCAAAAGCTCTCTTCTAAACCAACCTCTTTCTTCTCATTTCTACCCTTTTTCTTATTCTTCTCCTGTTTTAAAAACCTAGCACAGCATTGCACGTTCTAGGAAGAAGGGCTGGTTGCCAGTGTTGAACAGGGGCAACATAGTGACTTGATTTCCATTTAGCACGAGAATTAAAGAGACTTTATAAGAGTAAGGCTTTTGGTCTAGGACAGGGATTGGCAAACTATGGCCTGATGACTATATCTAGCTTGACGCTTGTTTTGTAAATAAAGTAAATATTTATTTTATGTGTTTTCTGTGGCTGCTTTCACGCTACAACGGTAGACTCGAACTGTTGCAACAGAGACCATCTGGCCCACAAAGCCTAAAATATTTATTATCTGTCCCTTTACAGAAAAAGTTTGCTGATCCCTGGTCTAGGGAGAAACAGGTCCATAAACCTGTAAGCAGCAGTAAAATGAGTCATTTCTGTCTGGGTGAAAACTCATGTTTCCTCAGAGACTCACAGGCACCACTCATAATAAGGGGGGTGCTATCCAAGAAATTGGAACTTGTCAAGGCCTTCTCTCTTAGAAGTGTCATGTATTCATTGGAATGGCATTGTGAGCACGATACTCATCACCACCAGAAAAAGACACTTTTCGTAGAGTACTCAAGTTCGTCATAGAGATGTGTGTAGTCCCCCAGTTGTCTTCTAAAAACACTGTAAAGCTGCCTCCCTTGTCTCTATCTCTCTTTGCTCTTGTAGGCCCTCCTTGCGCTAAGAATAATGCTAGAAAAGTGAGAAGTCAAGCAGTGTATCAGGGTTAGGCTTGGAGAATGCAGAATGAATGGGGCTGTAGGGTGGGGATCTACAGAAGGAAATCGTCCAAGAAATGTAAGAGGCCTTCTTTGTCGTTGGTGCTAGGAAGATTGAAGGAACCCTACGGATGATTTGTCCTTCTGGTAACCACCTCTTTCTAAGATAAATAAGTGAAATGAGAGTGACATTAAGAATGCATTAAGGGTTTCTCACAATATTAACTGAACTTTGTGCTACGTGGTGAGGAGTTTTATTGATAGGACTAATTAGAGAATCTCATTAATTTCTGTGTCTTATCAGCGTTTTGCCAGTGTTTGTTTTGATTTTTTATTTTTTAATTTATTTATTTAATTTATTTATTTTTGGCTGCGTTGGGTCTTCGTTGCTGCGCACGGGCTTTCTGTAGTTGCGGTGAGCGGAGGCTACTCTTCGCTGTGGTGCGCGGACTTCTCATTGTGGTGGCTTCTTTGTTGCAGAGCACGGGCTCTAGGTGCGTGGGCTTCAGTAGTTGTGGCTCGCGGGCTCTAGAGCACAGGCTCAGTAGTTGTGGCGCACGGGCTTAGTTGCTCCGGGGCATATGGGATCTTCCTGGACCAGGGCTCGAATCTGTGTCCCCTGCGTTGGCAGGCAAATTCTTAACCACTGCACCACCAGGGAAGTCCCCAGTGTTTATTGTGAATTTGTGACTTCAGGGAAATGCTTCAAGTGTCCTTGTTCCTTAAGTCAGTATTCAGTTTTACTTATCTTCTTGTTCATCACTTATGTATTGACCTGTGGTTACTGGAAATTCTCCCACCTCAAGAAAAATAGGGTTTTGTGTAATTAAATTGAATTTTTGAAGACAATAGCAGTCATTATTGAATATTTGAAACAGAAATACCAGGTGCCTTAACTTTTCTTTATCTTAGAGATGCTATATCATGGCCAATGTCATTATTAAGTCTGAAATTCTAGCCTCCAATCTTGTTTGTGTTTTTCTTTTAAAATCATGACAGAGCCATACTGTTAGATATAATTAGTTATGACCTGGGAGTTGAATTATGAGGAGATAACTTAGTTTATAATCATAATGCATGTGAGGAGGACATATTTCATTGATGTTCTACTTTCTTCCCAGTTAACGTTCATTAGAAATAATATTTAAATGGAAGTATTTTTCTAAATACAGAATACTTATTAAAATAGGGTTATTAATAAGGGCACATTTACTTATTAGTTCAGAAAGGTTAACTGTGATTATGGTTTTAATCTCAAATGAGGTATATGTCAAGTTGTTAGGTTTGCTAAGAAGATTTGTACAAATTTAAGATATTATTAATTTTTATAAACCAATAGCAGTATGTACTTATTTCTGTTTTGGTTATTTTTGAAGATGTCTTTAGTAGATTATTATATTCATATATTAAAATGTTACTAAGTTTTTCTCTGAAACCTTAAGCTAAACACTTTTTAGTGTAATTTTTTTTTCTGAATTATCTTCTGAATAAAATTTGTTACTTCAGAAGTGCTGTCAGCGGCCAAGCCCAAAGATGTAAGAGGGACATAGGATCTGTTCTTTTGGTGGAGTTAAGTTGGGACTACACCGTGAAGCCTTAATACCAAGTTAGTTTGTTCTGACATATGCCATGTATGTTTTTATGAACCTGACATGTTTGTAAAGTTAGTAGGTAGACAGACACTTCTTAAGGAAAAAAAACAGCACTGTTGAAGTCATGCACGTTTGTTGAAAATTATAACTGCCCTTTTCTTAGACATGTTTTATGCCTTGTTTAAATTTTACTCCTTGTTACTCCGTGGTTTGTATGCATTCAGAGTTGTAGATTTGTAGTTGTAGGTTTATGTAGTAATAAAACTACTCAGTTTTCCCAGCTTTCTTTCTGAAAAGCTTTTGGGGGGGGTGTTTTATTTTTATTTAAAATGCACCCATTTCTATATAAGTCTCATACTAGGCATCTATACATAAAAGACAACATAGTTGCAGTAATGACTTAATCATCTTTTACTGTTTCATTTGAAAATTACAAAGAGTAATATTTTAGTTGATTTCAGTTGCATATAAATATGTATTATTTTTAATATCCCAAGAACAGGACTTATATTACTAAAAATCCCATGGAATGCTTAAATACTCAGAATATACTCCAATAATTTAAATTCTACTGAATATAGAATTAACTTATTTCAAAAATACATACAAATTATGTGATATAAACACAAATATTTATGCATTCCATTCTTACTGGATTTCACACAAGCCCGCCCAGCTCTGTTACTCTGATTTAGTCATTTAATATGGTTTTATAATTCTGCATTTATGCAATCTGTGATTTTGATCAGGTGTTTCTTTTTTTCTGCTAATCTAAGTTAATTTTAGCACAGCCCATCTCTGATTATCCATGCTAATAAGTAAGGAAAGAGCACAGCATAAAAAGTTACAATTTAAAAATAATTTTAAAATCTCAGTCAAGGCAGTTTTAAACTTTTTTCTTTACTAACAATTTCTGCAACCCACCCTGTCACTTCAAAAAACTCTATCATTTCATTTTAGTTCCCTGCTCTGGTTTCTGTTAGAGGTGCGAAGAGTGAGTAACTCATGGCTGGAAGACAGGGGTGTAAAAAGCGGAGTTTTAGGTAATCTACATGCTCAGTAATCCTTTGAAAAACAGCAAATGAGCTGAGCATTTCATAGAATGCCTTTTCCCCTAATTTATCTCAGGAGTATTTTGACCAAAAAAAATGCTACTACAGAAAACACCATAATAGGATAAAATATTATGACTCATAGAAAGTACTCAAGTAATCCTGTTTAATAAAGTACTTTTTCTGATTCTAGTCCTTTTGACGAAAGAAGTAATTGTTGAAATGTTCTGTGAACCCTTGGTTATATTAGAATATTATGGGGGCCTTTTATTGTCATTTTTCAAGGATTTCACTTAAATAAAAATTCTTATTGTATACTGTTTTCATTGTAGTCATGGAAAAGAAGTCTTTTAGCCTTGTCATCAAGTTGAAATTGCCCTTTAGATTTCTCATATTTATAACCTCGGTAGTTCTAGCTAGTAAAACAAAAACCTCATAAATACTCAAAAGGCAGTCTGGACTAGATCCAAACAGTTGCAGTTATATACCTCATCTTATTGTCCTACTAGAAATTTATATTCATTCATTTATGCTCCCTACCCACCATTGATATGGCTTACCATAGATCTTCAAAGTACAGCATGCATTTCAGACAGTATTCAGGTTTCTAAAATTCCATTATCAGAAATCATTTTACGTTATACAGTTCATTTTAAGAGAGTTTTTTTTTCAAACCTATATTTTTTGCAACCAATAAAATTTCTAAGCCTTTTATCAGTTCTGTAGATACTTGGCTACAGAAAATGGTGTTCCTAAATTCTTTCATAGAGTTCTTGTAGAATCATACAACTATTAATATTCATTGAATACTGTAGTTTGTCACCAACATTATTATGCTTCATTCATTGAACTTCCTTAGATCCATTCTGATACTTTTCATTTCTTCTTAAAAGTAAAACAAAACCAAAAAACTCTGAAGGTAATCACATAAATTTGTTGTCTTGCAGTTTGAGCTATCTTAAAACTTAAGCAGCCCTCCAAATGGCTACTCACCACTTGTAAGTAGTGGTCAGGTGACCTTTAAACAACATTCAGTTTGTTTGTATTATAATTTGAATTGAGAATGTGCTGGGAGGAGAAAAGAGAAGGAGACTGCTATTACGAAGCTGACTTAAATCACTTGTAACACCTGATTATGTATGTTGACATTTTGCCCCACTGTTTAGCATTCCTTTTCAATTCACATCATGCTGAATTACATGTAGATCATTGTTTTTTAAATATTTTGGAAAAAGAAGGTTATAGTACATTTTCTTAGATTGTAACAAGCTTAAAATTAGTGTTTCATGAAGGAAAATTTCTGAGTATTCTAATGGCTTTTTTAAAAAAATCATTTATTTGCTAGGTAAGTTCTCTTCTACGCTTTATGAGACTGGTGGCTGTGATATGTCACTTGTGAATTTTGAACCAGCAGCAAGAAGAGCATCCAATATCTGGTACGTGTGAAGTCATATTAGGAGAGTGTATGTACTTGCATATGTTTGCCGTTTTTAAAGTTTGTAAGCGTTGAGATAGAAAAGTTATTTTGAAAGCATTTGTTTATATTGGCTTAAATAAATTGTCATTATGCATTTGTCGCCAAAGAATTAAAGTAGAATTTTTTGCTGTGGAAAAAAAGAAAGCTGTTATTCTTAAAACAAAAGCTATTATGTATTAAAAAAAAATTAAGTAAAAATTTCCTGTAGATCTTACCATGGGACAGCGGTTTCCCGCAATTTCAAATTTAACTATGTATATATATTGCATGATGGAAAAAACTTACTAGAAAAATATTTACACAGCTAAGTTCAAACCCATCGATTCTCTTTCTTTGTGTAATTTCAAATTTTTATTTCTGTGTGAGGGTTTTGGTCAAGTGTCTTTTTAAATGATTATCTTTCATTTTGTTTTTAAAATGTGTTTACCAGCTGTAAGAAGGAGGAATTTCTTAAAATATGGGTCATACATTGCATTTAGTTTCTTTTCTCTCCTTCCTTCAGGAAGGAATTATGTAAGATAAGAGAGAAGTTAGGAGGAAAGCAAATAAGAAATAGAAATCTTGATCGTATAACATAATCAATTATAGTTTAGAATGTGTTAAATTTTTTCTGAAATTTTAATCTTACTCATCTATTCAAATTGCTGCATTGAAATTCATTGTTGATTGATTAGCTCACTTTTTTTCCACAAGAGTCATTTGATTCTTATTTTAGGACTTCCATTTAATAGTGGGACACACCTATTTATATGTTACATATCTATGGGCAGTTTTTTCAGTTTTGAGGGTCTCTTTAAAGCAATAGGGTCTTGTGATCACTTAGCTTAGCATGCTGAAAAGATAGAACATTTCAGAAACTGTACTCTTTAATAAAGCTCCTTCAGTCCAGTTTCAGAATTCACCCCCTCAAAAATGATTGGAGTGTTTAGATGATTTTGTAGCAGTGGAAGCAATAGGAGGATGGAGCAATGGGAACACTTTATTATGTTTAATATAGTTCAAGATAAGAACAATTCCTTACACCATAAATGTGGTAAGGTCTTAAGTTTTGAAATCTAAATTTGACTGAACTGTGGAAACTGAATTGTCACGTTCTAGACTATTATATCATAGGTTAAATTTATTATGGCTCCTGGCAATATGTTAATTGCTTTCTTAAACAATTTTCACAAGAACTTTGTGATAGAGGTACTTTTATCCTATGTTACCAATGAGGAAACTGAGGTATAAAAAGGTTAGATAACTTGTCCAAGATCTCATTCAGTTGTTGAGGAGATTTGAATATAGATACTTTGACCCAGAGGCTATGCTCCTAATCACAACTCTAGGAAAATTCGATTTTGCACTTTGAACTTTACATGGAAAAGTAGCCAGTGTAAGTATCATGTAATTGTCAATAGACTTATTTTTCTTTCTACTACTTGACAAGCTGTTTATTCCCTAAAGTCTTCTTCATTTTTCTTTAGTGACACGGATTCACATGTATCCAGTTCTACCTCAGTTCGATTTTATCCACATGATGTGGTAGGTTTTCCTTTATTTTTATAAAACGCTGTATTTTCAGATTAAGTAGCTATACAAATCAGAAAATTGATGAGGTTACAACATATCAATTTTGTTGAAAACTGGCAAAATCACCTTTGCTGTCCCATAGTGGATCTCTTCTCATAAGTCCTTTGTTAAGAAACAAACAAGCGTAAAGCACCGTGATGTTTAATTAGCTATTTATGAATCAGTAATTACACTTTTGAGGGTACATAGAGGTCTGTTTACTCACCAGTGTCATAATCTGGTTGTGCCGTTTTTAACTGTGCCATTTTAAAACTTCATTTTGAACATTATGATTTTGGTACATAGCTAACTGATTAGGTACTTATCTACTAACTGTTGGTTAACTATTAGTTATTCATATACCAGTGTGTGTGCTGAGTGATGTTATCGCTGTGTAAAAAATTGCCCTATGAGAAGCAGTGGGTATATTTTAAAAAGATAACACTGCCTTTGTGTGATGTATATCAAAATATATATATCGAGGTTAGAAAAGATAAAACAGTTGAAATTCTTATAAGCAATATTTAAGAGATATGAGGTACGTGTAGATAAATTTAGTGCCAAAGAGATTAATTATTAGCGGCTTCCTGAAGATGATGAGTTGTGAGCAGGGTTTTAAAACCATAGATGTGAATTGGCACAGAACAGTAGTTTTCAGCATTTGGCAATGTCTCGAAATATTTTTGCTTGTTACAACCACGGGGATGCTGTAGGTATCAAGTGGGTGGAAGCCAGGGATGCTGTAAAACATTCTACAGTGGAAAGCGTAGCCCCCACCCAAAGAATTATCTGGCTTGAAAGTACCCGTAGTGCCAAGATTGAGAAACCCTGGCATAGAGGATAAGGGAAAAAAAGTGTTTGGGGAGCTATTTATCAATGCTTAGAGACAGAAATGGCTGTTATATATAAGAAACATATTTTCTTGACTATACCCCACCCCTGTGTAGGAAAAATAAAGACTGTCCCTACTCTTCTGCTGCAGTGTATTCCTGGAAACTCCACAGGAAAGCAGAAATGGGGAAATGATTACGGTGATCCCTTGGTATCCGCAGGGGATTGGTTCCAGGGCCCTGTGCGGATACCAAAATCTGTGTTTGCCCAAGTCCTTTATATAAAATCGCATATTAGTATTTTCCACTGTTAAATGGTATGAGAGCCTTGAGACAGCAAAATACTGGCTAGTGCTATGCTAAATGCAGTAAACTTTGGATTCTTTCAGAGGAAGGGGAAACTGGTGAATGGATGAGTTGAAGCTGAAACAAATGTAATGTGGTAATATCCTGTATAGCCTCAGATGAGCAGCCTGCCAAAACAGAAATAAAGGAGTGTGGGAGGGATTTGAAAACAGCAGTAACAGTGATAAGAGACTGTACGAAGAATTGAGATTTGAAGGCATTGAATCCAGTGCAGAGGAGCTTAGATTTGACGCAGTAGTGAGGTTCATAGCTTAATGAGAGAAGAGAAGGGGTAGGGAGAAGGGAAGCCGCTAATGATTCCCTGTTGGTGATTTTAATGGATTCACTAGCTATACAATCATAAAATACTAAAATTTCAAATACTTCCTAGTAAAATCTTTCCAAAAGGCCTTTGTTGTAGTTCACTTCCTTTTGTCACCTTCTGTAGTTTCTAACAATCATAAAATATCCACAGGAGTGGACTAGTGTAGAGAATTAAGGAGGTTTAGATAATTTGCAAGCTGATTAAGTAGCCCTTGAAGCATGACTTGATTGAAGACACTTTAAGCCTTTCAATGCCGATTTTCTTTTAGCTCTCTCTTCCACAGATTCGACTGAACAGACTATTGACCATCGATACAGATTTGTTGGAGCAACAAGACATTGACCTGAGCCCTGATTTGGCAGCTACTTACGGTCCAACAGAAGAAGCTGCCCAAAAAGTTAAACACTATTACCGCTTTTGGATCCTGCCCCAGCTGTGGATCGGCGTTAACTTTGACAGACTCACACTTTTGGCCCTGTTTGATAGGTGAGAATATAGTGTGATATTAAAGATATATGCAGATTTTATTTTTAAATTGAAATGTATTCAATTACCCATTGAGTATTTGACTTGGTTTCCATGTTGGAAGGTGTTTTCTATTTTGGTTCTCTTGAGATAAAACTTAAGTTAGTAAGGCTCCCAAACATGGACTCTCCTGAATCTATTAAAAGCTTTTTTTGTGGCAATTTTAATATGTTTATTTAAAAAAATGCTTTTATCATTAAGAATCATGCAGCTGTACTTAAAAGCCAGAGAATTTGAGATGTTAATGACCGTAAGGTTATATGTAATATGACTAACTATAAAAGGTATAATAGTAAACAGTATTAGTCAATTATGAACTTGGTGACCAACTGCTGTTTCTAGTTGACATGGAGTAACAAAGACTGGGTTTACTCTTCTACCTGAAACAATGCAAAACATAAAATGCATGAAACAGTGGTTTTCAAGACACTGGAAATAAGACAGAAAAGGACCGTGATTCCTGAGAAATGGGAAGCAAATTATGTGAGCCCACCTTACTGCCTTAAGAGAGTCCCCAGGCTGTGGTACTTAAGTAGAGTCCAGCAGACTTCCTGAGTTGAGGAGATGGAGCTCAGAGTCCAGGGAGACTAGAGCAGCTCAAGTCTGTAGGATAGAACATCAGAGAGAGGATTGCTGCTCAGAGAGATAACCTCAGAGACTTTTCGTGGGTCTCCTCAACTGTTCAGCAGAGTATTGGTAAGAGAATGTATATGAGGAAGCCAGGGTCAGAATGATGTGAAAGAAACAGAGGGACAGTGCCTGGCACACAGGGCTGGGGATAGTGCCTGTCCCCACCCACCATAATAATTAATCCTTTATGATGCATTGTGTAGGGTACTCAGGAAAGTCTTGCCTTAGAAGTGCGGAGTAATTAGCCCTAGCATGAGCACTGCTCCAGACCCACCTAGCAAGTCATAAAAGCAAGACCTGAAAGGATCAAACTGTTCCCAAGTAGCATAACAAAGCTCAACAAGATTTGTAGAAATCCAGAAATTCTCACCACATAAAAAGTTAAGATTCACAATATCTGGCCTCCAGTCGGAGACTACCAAGCATACAGAGAAATGACAATGTGATTTATAATGAGGGAGGTAAGGAAACCAACCTGTAACTGCCACTGATATTAGAATTAGCAAAGACATTAAACAGTTATAAGTGTACTTCGCATGTTAATAAAAATTAAGTAGAGATATGGAAGATATGAAGAAAAAAGACCCAAGTCACACTTAGAGATGAAAACTAAAATGTCTGAGATGAAAAATACAATGGATGAGATTAATTGTAGATTAGACATTACAGAAGAAAATGTAAGTGAAGCTGACAGCATGGTAGTAGAAACTATTGAAAGTGAAACAAAGAAAAAAGAATCATTCTCCTACTCCCATCCGCCAATGAAAAGAATATACAAAATGAAAGTAAACCAAGGGAGACAGGAAGAGAGAAAAAAATTTGAGGAAGTAATGGTGGAAAACTTTCTAAATTTGATGAAAAGTACAAATGTACACATTGAAGAATCTCCATGAACCTCAAGTACAAGAAACATGAAAAAAACTATACCAAGGCACATAATTGCTCAAAACCAGTGATAAAATCTTAAAAACTGCAAGAGAAAAAAAGATGTAGTTTGTACAGAGGAACAAGAATAAGGAAGACATCAGACTTATTGTTGGAAAAAATACAAATGAGGAGATGATGGAGCCGCATTTTTAAAGTATTGAAAGGAGAAAAAAACTCAATCTGGAATTCTATAGCCAACAAAACTGCAAAAACCAAGATGAAATAAAGACATTTTTGGACTAGGAAAAACTGAAAGAAGTTTTTCAAGCAGACCCACACTACAAAATATATTACAGGATGTCTTTCAAGCAGAAGGATAGTAATACCAACTGGAAATATGGACCTACCCAAAGAAATAAAAGATCACTGTAAATGGTAAGTAACTACATGAATAAATATGTAAAAATTTTTCTTACTAATTAAATCTCTTTGAGACATAATTGGATATTTAAACAAAAATAATAATGGGGCTTCCCTGGTGGCGCAGTGGTTGAGAGTCCGCCTGCCGATGCAGGGGACACGGGTTCGTGCCCTGGTCCAGGAAGATCCCACATGCCGTGGAGCAGCTAGGCCCGTGAGCCATGGCCGCTGAGCCTGCGTGTCTGGAGCCTGTGCTCCGCAACGGGAGAGGCCACAACAGTGAGCTGCCCGCATACAGCAAAAAAATTTAAAAATAATAATAATAATGATGATGTATTGTGTGATTTATAAGATAAGTAAAAGTAAATTTCATGACAATAATAGCATAAATGACAGGAAGGGGCATATAAGAGTATACTACTATAAGTTTCTTATACTGTATATGAATTAAATATAAGTTGCTTATACTGTACGTATACTTATACTATGTCACTTGAAGTAGACTGTCATAAAACGTATAGTAAAGCAACTACTAAAGTAACAAAAGAAAGAGTTATAACAGGTAAGTTAAAAAAATAAAGGAGATAAAATAGATTCATAAAAATTACTCTCTTAATCTAAAATAAGGCAGAAAAAGAAAGAGATCAAGAACAGATTGACAGAAGATAAATGACAGTATGATAGTTGGAAAAGTCAGAAATTGTCAAATTGGAGAAAAAAAGCAAGACTCAATTCTTTGCTGCCTACAGGAAATGCACTTTAAATATAAAAAAAGAAAAGATATACCATGCTAACACTAATCACAGTAAAGCTAGAGTGGCTGAATTAATGTCAGACAAAGTAGATTTCAAAGCAAAGAATATTACCAAGGTAAAAGGAGGTCATTTTATAATGATAAATGGTCAATTAATGCATAGGATTTAACCATCCTAAATGTTTCTACATCTCAAACAGTGCTTTGAAGGAAAAGCTGATAGAAATAGGAGAAATGGATAAATTCACAATTATAGTTGAATTCAACACACCTCTCTCAATAATTGATAGAACAAGTATGTAGAAAATCAACAAAGATATAATTGTCAGCCAACCTAAGTTGATTGACATTTATGGAACACTCCACTCATAACCACAGAATACACATTTTTTATGTGCACACAGAACATTTACCAAGATAGACCATATTCTGGGCCATAATATAAGGATCAAATTTAGAAGGATTTGAGTCCTATATAGTGTGTTCCTTGACCACGGAGTTAATTATAAATCAGTAACAAAAGAACCTTGGAAAATCCCTAAATATTTGAAAGCTAAATACATCTAAATAATTCATAGGTCAAAGGACAAATCAAGAGGGAGATTAGAAAATATTTTGAACTAAATAAAAGTGAAACACAATCAGAATTTTTGTGATGCCACTAACACAGTACTTAGAAGAAGTTATAGCACTGAATAAGAAGAAAAGTCAATTCAATGACTTCACCTTCCCTCTTAGGAAACTAGAAAAAGAAGATCACATTAAGCCTAAGAAAGCAGAAGAAAGAAAATCATAAAGAACAAAGCAGAAATCAGTGAGGACACAGAAGACAGTAGGGAAAAATCAAGGGAACCAAAAAGCTCAATTAAAGTAATATACTTTAGCCAGGTTGATCAGGACAAAAAAAAAAAAAAGTTACAGATTACCAATATCAGGAATGTGAGCTAGGATATCAGGTAATTTTTTTCTACAGGTAATTCTACAGGTAATAAATGGATAATAAAATATTATGAGCAGCTGTATGTAAATAAATTTGACAGTGGACAAATTTCTTGAGAGATAAAAATTATCAAAGTTCTGAAAGAAATACAATATCTTAATGTTCCTATATCTATTAAATAAATGGGCATTGTAGTTAAACACCTTCCCATAAAGAAAATTCCAGGCCTAGATAGTGCCAAATAATATCCCGAATCAGTGAAGTGGAGAAAGGATAAGCTTTTCAACAAGTGGTGCTAGAAACATTGGATTTCCATATGCAAAAAAAAAAGAAGAAAAGAAAAAGAAAGAATTTGTTTTATTACCTTGCATCATATTACGAAAGTTAACTCAGAGTGGATCATAGGCCTAAATGTGAAATCTAAAACATAAACTTCAGAAAAAAGCAAAACGTAGGAGAAAAGATTTGTGACCCTGGATTAGGCAAAATTGCACAGATGTGACATCAAAAACAGATCAATGAAAAAACAAATTGATAAATTGGATTCATCAAAATTAAAAACTAACAAAAGCCGAAGGGAGAGCATGTGTTCAGTGACAAGCGACATGGACAGAATGTAGTGTAACAGGGCTGACAGGGATCATTGGATTCGGCAAATCTGGAATTCCACAACTGCCATATGAGAACAAATGAAAATACCAGTGTTTCATTTATTGATTTGAAATTACTATTGAACTTGTTTTAATCTGGGAGAACTATCAAGTGAAATAGTACAGAGATGTTTGTGAATTTTATTTTTTAGGTCAATTGATTATAAGTTGTGCATTGATGTAATATAAAGAAATAAAAATGTTTTTATGATTATGAAAACAATTCTTTATTAAATATGTAGAAAGATTTTAAGACAGAGGCCAGCCCAAATCCTTCCACCCAGAGAGAACCATTATTAGTAGTACCAATTGATATATTGTCTTTTTAAACCTTTATATGTATGTTTCTTAAGTAATAGAACTTGTATCTTCGTATACAGTTTTGTGTCCTCCTTTCTTTGTATAGCAAATGTACTGAGCATGTTCCTGTGTCAGTAAATATTCTTTAAAATCAAGAGTTTTAGCACATACTTAACATTTTGTGAATAAAATATCCCCAAGAAGTGAGATAGATTCTTATTTTTTGGCATGATTTATAAAAGTCATCTTCAGGGACTTCCTTGGCAGTCCAGTGGTTAAGACTCCACTCTTCCAATGCAGGGGGTGCAGGTTTGATCTCTGGTCGGAGAACTAAGATCCCATATGCTGTGCAGTGCAGCTAAAAAATAAAATAAATTAAAAAAAATTATCTTCATTGCTGTATGTAGTATGTTGAACATCGTACTGCTTCTTTTACAGTGTCAGTTTAGTAAAATATAGAATTGTCTGAGTAACTTCGATAGAGGCAGCATTGATGGTCTATCACTGCCTTCATTCTCAACATATGTAAGAGCCTGTGTTTAAGTAATTTTAGTAAGATTTCTGATTATTTCAGATGATTTAGATATGGGAAATGAAACCACTTGGTATCAAACTTTGGTTACAAACTTTGTCATATAAATGTTTCCAATTTAATTTTCTAGAAACTCTTTTGAGATTTTGTTTTTCGAACTTGTTTCTTTGTATATTTCCTTTATTTTCCGTTCAGGTTGTTCAGTTATTTGGCAACAAACTTGACAGAGAAGCAGATGATAAGAAGAGTAAAGTTATAACGTAGAAATTGAAACTGTATTATGTATTATAATAAGAAATTCACAGTCCACTGTAGCATGCTTTATTTGCACATAAGAATGTGTGCCAGTTTTCCATCTAAACTGAACATACCTTTTCAGTATGATTCAAAACCTTGTTCAAACCCAGTACTAAAAAAAATCTTAACAAGTATAGTATGAACTTCATATTGATGTCTTCCCTTTTTGCACTCTGATTAATTTCTTGTAATGATGATATACTTACTCATAAATTTTTCTGTCTACAGAAATCGTGAGATCCTGGAAAATGTGTTAGCTGTCATCTTGGCTATTCTTGTGGCTTTTTTGGGATCTATTCTTCTCATACAAGGCTTCTTCAGAGATATCTGGGTCTTCCAGTTCTGCCTGGTGATAGCCAGCTGTCAATATTCACTACTTAAGGTACCAGCATCTCCCTTCTCTTCAGACTTTAGCATCATAGTTATGTTAAAAAGCAGAAGGTTTTGTATCACTCATTGAATTATAGTAAGAATATAATTTTTAGATTTATTTTCCTTGGACGTTTACGTTAAGATTGGGAAAGGAACAAAAGGGACATGTAAACTTTAAAAAATAATGACATATGAATGAAGCTTCCTAAAAACTTTTTTTGTATTAAAATAAAAAAATAAGAATTCGAATTCTTTTTTTCTCTCTCTCTTTTTCTTTTCTTTTTTTGTTTTTTTTGGCCATGCCACATGGCTTTCTGGATATTAGTTCCCCAACCAGGGTTATAACCCAGACCCTGGCAATGGAAGTGTCAGGTCCTAACCACTGGACCGCTAGGGAATTCCCAAGAATTCGAGTTCTTGAAATTCATTTGATAAATTAAAAGAAAATGAAACTGTCCTACTCTCATATTTTAAGTCTTCTATTATGTAGGTGAAATTACTAAGATCCATCATTGGTAGATAGAATAATGGCAAAACTAGCATATACATTCTTTGTGGACACAGAGCAGAAGATCAGTGTCCCTTTGCTTTTGTTTAAATAATGGTTCTAAAATACCAAATGTTATCAATTTTAAGCTTTCCATAAATGGGAGAATCAAATACCAAATTTTTCACTTTCCATGCCACATCAGCGTGCCCTGGTAACATGGACTGTTTTCTTTCCTTTCTTAGCCAGTACTGGTTATTTGCCTGATACATACTCACATGCGGAACCCTCTCCCATCCTGAAGACTATTTGTTTAGTTCTGTTTATACCATCAGCTATCCTTTCTCTTTTCTCTCTCCATTTATAGACATCTGGAGTAAACCACCTTTGTCAACTGCTCCATTTCTTCAAGATCCATCCATACTCTTTTCCTCGTTACAGTATTGAAATTACAGTCTTTGTGGGCTAATAATCTCTAATTGCCAAATCTACGTTCTTAGTCTTCATTCTCTGTGAGTGCTGCATCATTTAAATACCTGTGAATACTTTCTTCCATTTTTGTGTTTTCCTCATTGCCGATCTGTTACTTTATACTACCCTCATGATTATGCTACTTTGCAAGTAACTTTATTTTCCTTTGTTGATGCCTCTTTGTTCTTTTGACTACCTCTTAATTTACAAGAACTCTCTAGGGTTTTATTTGGCCCTCTTTTCAGTTTGTAATTCCTTGCCAGTGAAGTCATCCTCTTTTATTACTTTGTTGCCCCTGCTGTATATGAATTATGTCCAGATTTATGGCACAGTCTTCACCTTTCTTGTAAGGTTTAGTCCTATATATCTGACAGGCAGCTGGGCACATTCTGAAAATGGCACATCATCATCTTCTGATATTTTCCTTTCCCAGTTCCTTTGCTTTTTCTTTTTTTTAACACCTTTTTTGGAGTATAATTCCTTTACAGTGTTGTGTTAGTTTCTGCTGTATAACAAAGTGAATCAGCTATACGCATATGTACATACCTTCCATCGTGCGTCTCCCTCCCATCCTCCTTATGCCACCCCTCTAGGTGGTCGCAAAGCACCGAGCTGATCTCCCTGTGCCATGCAGCTGCTTCCCACTAGCTATCTATTTTACATTTGGTAGTGTATATATGTCCATGCCACTCTCTGACTTCGTCCCAGCTTACCCTTCCCCCTCCTCGTGTCCTCAAGTCCATTCTCTACATCTGCGTCTTTATTCCTGTCCTGTCCCTAGGTTCCTCAGAAACTTTTTTTTTTTTTTTACATTCCATGTATATGTGTTAGCATATGATATTTGTTTTTCTCTTTCTGACTTACTTCACTCTGTATGACAGACTCTAGGTCCATCCACCTCACTACAAATAACTCAATTTTGTTTCTTTTTATGGCTGAGTAATATTCCATTGTATATATGTGCCACATCTTCTTTATCCATTCATCTCTTGATGGACACTTAGGTTGCTTCCATGTTCTGGCTATTGTAAATAGTGCTGCAATGAACATTGTGGTACATGACTCTTTTTGAATTATGGTTTTCTCAGGGTATATGCCCAGTAGTAGGATTGCTGGGTCATATGGTAGTTCTATTTTTAGTTTTATAAGGAACCTCCATACTGTTCTCCACAGTGGCTGTATCAGTTTACATTCCCACCAACAGTGCAGGAGGGTTCCCTTTTCCCCTCACCCTCTCCAGCATTTATCGTTTGTAGATTTTTTGATGATGGCCGATGCAAATGCAAAGGATTAATCTCCAAAATATACAAGCAGCTCATGCAGCTCAATATCAAAAAAACAAACAATCCAATCCAAAAATGGGCAGAAGACCTAAATAGACATTTCTCCAAAGAAGATATACAGATTGCCAACAAACACATGAAAGGATGCTCAACATCACTAATCATTAGAGAAATGCAAATCAAAACTACAATGAGGTTATCACATTGATAGGCGTATACTGAAGAATCCTTGCATTCCTGGAAAAACCCCACTTGATTATGGTGTATGGTCCTTTTAATGTGCTGTTGGATTCTGTTTGCTAGTATTTTGCTGAGGATATTTGTATCTGTGTTCATCAGAGATATTAGCCTGTAGTTTTCTTTTTTTGTGACACCTTTGTCTGGTTTTGGTATCAGGGTGATGGTGGCCTCATAAAATGAGTTTGGGAGTGTTCCTCCCTCTGCTATATTTTGGAAGAATTTGAGAAGGATAGGTGTTAGCTCTTCTCTAAATGTTTGATAGAATTCGCCTGTGAAGCCATCTGGTCCTGGGCTTCTGTTTGTTGGAAGATTTTTAATCACAGTTTCAATTTCAGTGCTTTTGATTGGTCTGCTTATATTTTCTGTTTCTTCCTGGTTCAGTCTCAGAATGTTGTGCTTTTCTAAGAATTTGTCCATTTCTTCCAGGTTGTCCATTTTATTGGCATAGAGTTGTTTGTAGTAATCTCTCATGATCCTTTGTATTTCTGCAGTGTCAGTTGTTACTTCTCCTATTTCATTTCAAATTCTATTGATTTCAGTCTTCTGCCTTTTTTTCTTGTTGAGTCTGGCTAATGGTTTACCAATTTTGTTTATCTTTTCAACAAACCACCTTTTAGTTTTATTGATCTTTGCTATTGTTTCCTTCATTTCTTTTCCATTTACTTCTCATCTGATCTTTATGATTTCTTTCCTTCTGCTAAATTTGGGGTGGTTTTGTTCTTTCTGTAATTGCTTCAGGTGTAAGGTTAGGTTGTTTATTTGAGGTGTTTCTTGTTTCTTGAGGTAGGATTGTATCGCTATAAACTTTCCTCTTAGAACTGCTTTTGCTGCATCCCATAGGTTTTGGGTCATCATGTTTTCATTGTCACTTGTTTCTAGGTATTTTTTGATTTCCTCTTTGATTTCTTCAGTGATCTCTTGGTTATTTAGTGCTGTATTGTTTAGCCTCCACCTGTTTGTGTTGTTTACAGTTTTTTTCCTGTAATTGATATCTAGTCTCATAACATTGTGGTTGGAAAAGATACTTGATATAATTTCAATTTGCTTAAATTTACCAAGGCTTGATTTGTGATCCAAGATATGGTCTATCCTGGAGAATGTTCCATGAGCACTTGAGAAGAAAGTGTATTCTGTTGTTTTTTTTGGATGGAATGTCCTATAAATATCAATTAAGTCCATCTTGTTTAATGTGTCATTTAAAGCCTGTGTTTCGTTATTTATTTTCATTTTGGATGATCTGGCCATTGGTGAAAGTGGGGTGTTAAAGTCTCCTCCAATTATTGTGTTACTGTCAATTTTTCCTTTTATAGCTGTTAGCATTTGCCTTATGTATTGCAGTGCTCCTATGTTGGGTGCCTAAATATTTACACTTGTTATATCTTCTCCTTTGATTGATCCCTTGATCATTATGTAGTGTCCTTCTTTGTCTCTTGTAATAGTCCTTATTTTAAAGTCTGTTTTGTCTGAAATGGGAATTGCTGCTCCAGCTTTGTTTTGATTTCCATTTGCATGGAATATCTTTTTCCATCCCCTCACTTTCAGTCTGTATGTGTCCCTAGGTCTGAAGTGAGTCTCTTGTAGACAGCATATGTACGGGTCTTGTTTTTGTATCCATTCAGCCAGGCTATGTCTTCGTTTGGAGCATTTAATCCATTTACATTTAAGGTAATTACCGATATGTATGTTCCTATTATCATTTTCTTAATTGTTTTGGGTTTGTTTTTGTAGGTCTTTTCCTTCTGTTGTTTTCCTGCCTAGAGAAGTTCCTTTAGCATTTGTTGTAAAGCTGGTTTGGTGGTGCTGAATTCTCTTAACTTTTGCTTACCTGTAAAGGATTTAATTTCTCAAACGAGTCTGAATGAGATCCTTCCTGGGTAGAGTAATCTTGCTTGTAGGTTTTTCCCTCTCATCACTTTAAATATGTCTTGCCACTTCCTTCTGGCTTGCAGAGTTTCTGCTGAAAAATCAGTTGTTGACCTTATGGGGATTCCCTTGTATGTTTTTTGTTGTTTTTCCCTTGCTGCTTTAATATTATTTCTTTGTATTTAATTTTTGATAGTTTGATTAATATGTGTCTCAGCGTGTTTCTCTTTGGGTTTATCTTGTATGGGACTCTCCTTGTTTGCTGGACTTGATTGACTCTTTCCTTTCCCATGTTATCGAAGTTTTCAACTATAATCTCTTCACATATTTTCTCAGACACTTTCTTTTTCTCTTCTTCTTCTGGGACCCCTATAATGTGAATGTTCGTGCGTTTAATGCTGTCCCAGAGGTCTCTGAGACTGTCCTCAATTCTTTTCCTTCTTTTTTCTTTATGCTGCTCCCTGGCAGTTATTTCCACCATTTTACCTTCCAGCTCACTTATCTGTTCTTCTGCCTCAGTTATTCTCTTATTCCTTCCAGAATATTTTTAATTTCGTTTATTGTGCTGTTCGTCGCTGTTTGTTTGCTCTTTGGTTCTTCTAATCCTGGTTAAATGTTTCTTGTGTTTTCTCCATTCTGTTGCCGAGATTTTGGATCATCTTTACTATCATTACTCTGAATTCTTTTTCACGTACGTTACCTATTTCATCTTCATGTACTTGGCCTTGTAGGTTTTTACGTTGCTCCTTCATCTGTAACATATTTTTTGTTGTTGTTGTTGTTGTTGTTGGGTGGTGCTGTATTCCTGTCTTACTGGTTGTTTGGCCTGAGACATCGAGCACTGGAGTTTGCAGGCAGTTGGCTAGAGCTGCGTCTTGATGCTGAGATGAGGACCTCTGGGAGACCTCACTCCGATTGATATTCCCTGGGGTCTGAGGTTCTCTGTTAGTGTGGTTTGGACTCAGAGCTCCCACCACAAGAGCTTGGACCCAACGTCTGGCCTGGGAGCCAAGATCCTGCAAAATTTGTGGCGTGGTGAAAAAAAGAGATAAAAAACAGGAAGAAAGAAAGAAAAAATAGGATCAGTACAATATCAAAGAATAAAAAACAAAATAAAATTAGAACGTTAAAAAATATATTAGGAAAAATAAAAGTATAATTGAAACAACTGCAACAGGGTAAAATAAAACCACAGCAGAAAAAAAGGGTGGAGGGTACAAGTGAAAAGGAGAGATCACTAACAAAGGATAAAGAATAAAATAAAATTAGGAAAATAAAAGATTTATTAGGAAAAATTAAAAAATCAACAACAATGAATCAACAAGGTAAAACAGAACCCTAATCTAAAAGAGGAAAAAAGAAAAGAAAAAAAAAAGCCTTGTCTATGGGGGTGGAGTTTAGTTGGGGGGTGGAACTTAGGCAGGGGTTGGGTTTAGGGTGGGGTGGGACATAGGCGGTTGGGGGAGATGATGTTTGAGCGTGGGGCGGGGCCTAGGCAGGGTGACGTTCAAGTGTGGGGCGGGGCCGCTGCTTAGCACCTGGCAGAAGGGGAGAGGCAGCATGTGGAAAGGACAGCTTCTGGAGAGTGGAGTTCCGGAGTTTGGAGGTAGGGCCCTGAGTGAGCGTGTGTGGGTGGGGTTTAGGCCCAGCTCGATGGAGGGGGTCTCCGAGTGTAGAGGTGGGGCACTGGGTGGGGGTGTTGGTGTGGGGCTTGGGCTCTGAATGGCAGGAGGGAGGCTCTGAGGGCAGAGGATTAGGTCCTGGAGCCCAACAGGCTTCCCAGTGCCTAAGTGGACAGGGAAAGCACTGGCCCCGTTCCCTTCTGTTCCTTCGTGTACCTCCCCCACCATCTCTCCCAGGGTCTCCCCCGTTGCTGCTGGACCCCTAACTGTGGGTGTGTCCTGCTGGGTGTAGGAACTCCTTACCTCCCCCAGACACCCCTCAGGGGTGCCAGTCCCAGAGGTCTGGCCTTTACTTTTGCTCCCCCTTCCCTCCCTCCCACTCCCTCAGGACCCACATGGCTGGAGGGGGCCTAGGTGGGCAGAGGATCAGGCCCGGCATCTCAACAGGTTTCTGGGGGTCCAAGTAGGCAGGGGAAAGCTGGCCATGCTCCCTTTTGATCCTCTGCCCTCCCAATGGTTCCCCAGTTTCCCCCTTTGGGCCTGGGATCCCTTCCCCTCCCCCAGCCACCCCTCAGGGGTGCCAGCCCCACCCTACCTCTACTTCTTCTCCCCCTTCACTCCCCCCACGTGCCACGTCCTACCCGGTCACTTGGGGTTCCTTCCGTCCCCTTAGGTGCCCTCCCCCGTGGGTGCCTGGCAGGTGCCCAGTTCTGAGGAGACGAGAATTCCGCTTCCTCCTAGTACGCCCTCTTGACTCTGCTCCAGTTCCTTTGCTTTTGATAGTTGTATACCAACCCAGATCTTAGAGCCTCTGCTCCTTCTTCTTCACCTCTAATGACAGTGACTAAGTCCTTCTGATTAAATTTGGTGATTCTGTGTTACAATTTCTGGCCTTTCTTCTTGCTTTTCATTTCAGTTCCCCTTAATCCATCCCTTTATTGCCCCAAGCCATTTAAATTCATTCCCTGGATCCAATGTCCCTTATCCTGTTAATTTTGTCCACTGCTTAATATGGTTAGATATGGAAAAGGCAAAGGATGACTGAGATTTTTAAAACTATTTCAGATTTTTAAAATCCAGTTGACTAGAAGAATAGTAATATCATAAACAGAAATAAGAAAGGCGGGAACAGAGCTTTAGGAGGATAGATGTTCGAATTGAAAGAGTTTAAAGATTGTCTGGTCTCGTATCCAGCCAGGGGCCACATGCCAAACTCAGTGAGTTTAGTCCAATGTAGACTTGTAGGATGGTGATAGACCATCCTAGTGAAACTGTTTGGTATGCTATTGAAAATGAACAGCAACTTTGGAGAAAAGTCATGATTTGGGAGGTAGCTGCACTATACATTTTGAACATTTTTATGGAAAGTTGTTAAGGTCTCTTAGAAGGATACAGCTTAACTAATTTGATGAGTTTGATGTGAAAATGTAGAGAATATATTTAACACAACTACCATTGAATTGTTTAGTAAGTTTGGAATTTGTGGGCAGAACTGGAATCCTTCTTTTAAGCTAACCCTTATTTTGTGCATTTCCTGAATGGAGTGATGTTGCCGTGAGAAAGCATTCTCCCTAAACTGTACTTAGGTGTTGGAATGAGCCAAGTAGTGGGATGGATCTGTCTGCTATATGCCACTTCAGAAACATTAAGCTAGATGCAGATTATTAATTAATCATAGTCAGTGTAAGAGTTAGGAAAGATTTGAGATGTTTTAATATCAGTGACCTCAGTATCTGGAGCTGATGTTTTGTCTTCTGTTGATGTTTCAACAGAATTAATGTAGGTCATTTCTTAGCTATGGGATATTTACTTGAAATTATTTTGGGCATTTTGGAAGTTAATGTAAAATTACCAGGTCTTCAGTAGTATAATCTGTCTGTTTCTTTTTTAGAGTGTCCAACCAGATTCTTCTTCTCCCAGACATGTAAGTCACTCTAATACACCTGTAACTTGTGTTTCCTTAACATTCCTCAAAGCCTTTTTTTGGTCATATGTCAGACTGAACTAAGATTTATGTTATTATTTTCTCACTGGCAGTAGAAAGTCCCTGATGGTGCATTTGTTCTTTTTAGCCTCCTTTAATCTAGAGCAGTTCCTCAGTATTTGTCTCACACAATATTGACATTTTTAATGGGTACAGGCCAGTAATTTTGTAGACAGACAATCTTCAATTTGACTTTGTCTGATATTTCTTCTTTATTAGATACAGGCTGTGCTTTTTTGGTAGGAATATTACAAAAATGCTGTGTTCTTCCTAACTCATCATATCCAGACGCACATAATGTCAATTTATACTTTTACTGGTGATGTTAACTTTGATTTTTTGGCTAAGGGTAGTGTATGCAGTGTTTTTGAAACACTGCAATGTTAACATTTTGGGCTGGATAATTCTTTGTTGAAAGTTGGGGGTGGGGAGGATCTGTCCTGTGCATTGTAGGCTGTTTAGCATTATCTCTGACTTCTACCCATTAGATGCCAATAGCACCCTCACCCCAACTGTGACAACCACAATGTCTTCAGACATTGCCATATGTTCCCTGGGGGGCAAGGGGTTCTCCCTTGAGAACCAATACTCTACTGAAATGTTACCATTTTTCTCTTGTAGTTAATAAGTATATCATAGGAGATACTTTGAGATTGTGTATATGTCCTGTTGCCCTGCAAACTCTGCCCAGTTGTTTTTAGTATCTATTGATGTTTCTTGCCTGAATCAGTTATCATTTGATGGTTGCCAAATAGTGATTTTTTTAGTTCCATCAGACCTTCTACATTTATAAGTTGACTTTTTACTGTAAGAACTTTCCCTTTTTGTTTGTATTGGTGTGGATTCATGGATTCTTATTTTATTAAATGGACAGTAATGTTACTATCATTATTTTGATGCTCAAATTGTTCCTGATTTGGCCATTGGGAGCCCATCAAGCTGCCTTCTGTGTCCTTTTGACATACCTTCATCATTTTAAAAGTACTTTCTTCCTTTTGGGCACAATTATTTGTTCCAAGCTCATCTTATACTTTCCCGACCCTAGCCTGAAACCAGCCTTTTCTCTGTGGATCCTTAGTTCTTTTTAGTGGATAATGTTATTTATAAACTAAGAGCTGGATGCTAGTAATCTTTATTACTAGAATGTCATTGCTTCTAGGTCCTCTCAGTGGATAAAGCTAGAAAAATACATGTATACACTTAACATACACACATACATGTATATACACACATTTATTCTTATACCTATCTATTTATATGCATATTAAAAATACTGAGTTCATACTGAGACTTAATTTCAATCAATTATCATGGGGTTTATTCTGTTCTTCCTCCTATCCTTATTTGTAATTCCCTTCTGCCACAGTCAGAAATCTGGCCTCCATATGGAAGCATTTTGAATCCTTAGAATATAAGCCATCAAAGATCTCAGTAGCTAGTTGTGACACTTCAAATTAAATAAACTGACTTCTTTTTTAATATCATTTTCAGGGTCATAATCGTATCATTGCCTACAGTAGACCAGTTTATTTCTGTTTGTGTTGTGGTCTTATTTGGCTCTTGGATTATGGTAGTAGAAACCTTACTACAACCAAGTTCAAATTATACGGAATAACTTTCACCAATCCGCTGGTGCTTGTATCAGCCAGGGATTTAGTTATAGGTGAGTCATCTTTAAAGTATCTTAGATATTAATGTTAATTTATTTGTATACAAACCATTCACTGATAAATAGATCAATTATATAGATAAAAATAGTTTTACTGGGTTTATTTTGCTGTTTATTGCCATCCTCTCAGTGAGGAACAAAACTATAGGGCTGTTAGGAATGAAAAAAGCTAATGATGAACAAATATTATGGTAATTCTTCTGTTGTTGAAGCAGATGGAATGAAAGATTTCCTTTGGATCTCAGGTTCCTATTATGTGAAAACAGTTGAATTAATTTTAAAAGCTGTTGTTTATAGTTGGAAAGATTATTTAATATTCAGGCAGTTATCTAGAGAGAAATAATTTAAAATGGTATATTTTAAGAAATTTGGTTTGTAGTTTTAAGCAACTTTAAGAAACTAGCGTAGTAATTTATATTAATTTTGGGTTTCTTTTTATCATTTATTTTATGATCTTAGATGAACAAAAGGATGGATGTGATATACTGTTTTTAACTTGCTTTTCTTTCCTTCTATAGTGTTTACACTCTGTTTCCCAATAGTATTTTTCATTGGTCTCCTGCCTCAGGTGAATACATTTGTAATGTACCTTTGTGAACAATTGGATATCCATATCTTTGGTGGTAATGGTGAGTATTTCTTTATAAAAATTACAGTTTACAGTATTACTTTTACAGATCACTAAGTAATAAACTGAACATTAAATTACTTTTCCGGTTTTTATTTTAGAATTGTAATTAGAAAGAAAAAGGCACTTATTTAATAATTACAGACAGAACAGGAATTAATTTGTAGATAGGAAAAAATAGTCAAGGCTGCTACTTTAGGGAAAGATCCAGGGATAATGGAGTTGATTTGTAAGTGGTAAAATACTGTCATCTTAAAGTAAAAGTTATAGTGAGTTTACATGGAACCTGAATAGACTTAACGAAATATTTATAGAAGATCAAATAGATTGAGCTCTGATACATGGCATTATATTTAGATTTTGAACTAGTGTATGCATTTGATAGTCTATATATTTGGTTTCAGAGCTTTATTTTATCTTTAGAATGGGAACACCAAAACCAGAATGCTTTTAGTAAAAGCATTTTACTGAATAAAATTTTTAGAAATATCTCTGTTTTTAGAGTAGGATATGTGGATATGAATTGATATTCTTAGAAATGTATTCCCTGTTACATGTACATTTTATTTTCAAAATAAGTAAGACTATACCAAAATTACCCTGGAATAATGTTTTACAGAACTTGAAAATTACACTTTGGGCAGCCACCATGGTTAAAATATACCCTTATTTATAAAGTTTAACCATCTAACATCTTATTGAAAGATGAGTGTACAACTATAGAAAAAAATATGAAAGGGAAAGAAATGACTGAACTTTATAGTTTATTTCTATCTATACTTCACATTTGCAGTCCACATCTTCCAAGTATATGCATTGAAATTATCTCTACTGATAAAATGTTGATATTATGGTTTAAATTTTAAATAGAAGCTAAGCTTCTTCTATGTCACTATGTATCTAGAGCATTTTTATTGTTTTGAAAATTTGAAGGGGTGTGAATTAAGACTGGGCTGGGCTTCAGCATAGCTTAATGGGTAGAAAACAATTTCAGTATTTAGGGGACTATTATAGGTGCTATATTAATCTAAATACTATGCAGAAGGTTTAGTGTAGGTAATTTATAATAGTGGGCTTTGTCATAATTTACAAACTTGTGCAAGGTGTTAGGTTTTTAATATCTCCTAAAGAAAAATTTTTCTTGTAGAGTTCTTTTATGGTCACCATATAAAATTACTATTAAAGTCTGTTATCTTAGCCATCCTCTATTCCTTATTATTAGTAATCCCGTTAGATCTATTTTTTTTGTTATTGTTAGCAGTTAGATCATTACTCTTTTGTGAGAATTGATTAACACATGGGAATATACATTTATTTCTGTGGGTAACACAAGTTCTGTTTACATAGACAGTCTACATAATACATTTCTAGCTTCTTTTCAGGCTCTGCAAGCTTCGTTTTCCCATACTTTTATAAATAATAAGATATATTCTTGAAGCATAATATAGGTACAGTTTTTTTCTGCTGTAGATAAATGTTTATTACTTCCAAGGGGAATATATTTTACCTTGTATCAGAAATTGTTGATAGTAAACCTTTGTCGTTTCAATTTTTTTTTATATAAATTTATTTATTTTATTTTTGGCTGCGCTGGGTCTTCGTTGCTGCGCGCGGGCTTTCTCTAGTTGTGGTGAGCGGGGGCTACTTTTCGTTGTGGTGCGCGTGCTTCTCATTGCGGTGGCTTCTCTTGTTGTGGAGCATGGGCTCTAGGCACATGGGCTTCAGTAGTTGTGGCACGCGGGCTCAGTAGTTGTGGCTCGCGGGCTCTAGAGCGCAGGCTCAGTAGTTGTGGCACATGGGCTTAGTTGCTCCGTGGCATGTGGGGTCTTCCCGAACCAAGGCTCGAACCCGTGTCTGCTGCATTGGCAGGCGGAATCTTAACCACTGTGCCACCAGGAAAGTCCTCAGAATTTTTTGAAAGGATAGGATGAAGAAACTGAAGTTTTATAAATCAAACAAGTAGATATTTAGTTATAGTTAATAGCATACCATTTTAAATACTTTTCAGTGACCTTTTAAAGTATGTTTTCTCCATAAATGTTTATAAATGTTGATTTCATTTTCCCTTTCCTGTCTAGCCACTACAAGCCTGCTTGCAGCACTTTACAGTTTCATCTGTAGCATTGTGGCAGTAGCCTTACTATACGGATTGTGTTACGGCGCCTTAAAGGTGAGCAATACATGTAGTATGTTGTGTCTTTAAGGCTACTTTTCTATATTAAGATTGTTTTAAATTAACTAATGAGTTTTTTCCTGGTATCTCTTCAGCATTAATTTTCATGGTCTTCCTATGTTGAGCATTATTCTTATTCTCATTTAGTTTGAATTTGAAAGCAATTTCATAGTTAATCATTACTAAAGGAAAATCCTTTTCCATGTAGTAATCATAGGTTAATATTAGAAACAGATTAGTAAAAACTCGGCTGGTCTGGGATAGAGGTGGGCATAGTAATAACAGAATATGAAATTAATTTTAGGTTTCTACTTAAGAATATATGTAACTACTCTTCACATCAAGATTTTTTAAAACTTAGGAGAAGTTGTTCAAGGACTGCAATTTAAAATACAGTCTAGCAAAAATTAACACACTGAAATTTAATGTCATTATTGGTTTAGAAGAATCTGGACGAGCCTTATTAGTTCCATCTTAAAACAATTGTCACCAAATTATAACTGTAAAAATTTTAGATTTCTCATAAACAGCTCTCAGCTCCTGGTATTTTATTTGTTTATGATTAATACAAGATAATCAGAGAACGATGGGGTTGAAAGGGCTATGAAAAGTGACTCATAGCATCCTTCCTTGCTTCACTTATTCAGTAGCATTTACTGTGCTTACTGTGTGCCTAGTTCTGCTTTTAATTTGCCTATATGTTAACTGTGATTAACAAGTCAGTCGATGCTCTTAATAGAGGGTGATGAAGGCTGTGAAAACAGAGTGTTACAGGTATACGAATTAAGATATTACCCTGTTCAGCCTAAAGGGATTAAAGATGATTTTCCTAGGGGGTGGTTTTTTAACCAAAATTTGAAGAACAATAGGAAATAGCTAGTTGAAACAAGGGATGAAGAGCCATGGAGTTGTAAAGAAAGTGTGTTATGTACAGGAAACAGCAAATAATTTGGAATTGCTGGAAATTTGGGTACATGAGGAAAGATGGCCTACAGTAAGGCTGGAAAGGTAAGCAACGGCTGGATTATGAAATATCTTTTATCCTGAACGTATTGGGTGGAGATGGAAGACCACCAAATATTCGAGGTAAGGCAAGGAAATGATCAGTGTTGCATTTTAGAAAGATTACTTGGTCCCCAGTGTGAAGGAGACTGAAATATAAGCAGGAAGTATCAGAAGTAGGGTGACTCTTGTGCTGCCGTCTTAATTATAAGGGACTTAATGAAAATTGGATTCAGTGAATATATTTGGGAACTCTGTGGATGAAAAGAGCCAGAGTAGGATCCAGGATGACTTCTGGGTAGGGGCTGGCTTGAACATCTGGTTAGATGGTGATATTAATGCACATGATTGGAAATCTTTGAGTTTACTGGGGAAGGTGATTGTTTACATTTGGACACTTTTATTTGTTGGCATTAATGGGGTATCCAGAGATACATAGTGGGTAGTTATTTGCAGTAATGATGAAAAGATTTAGAATTCATCAACAAAGTATAAGAAAAAGACTGCTAGCCTGGGTTGGCAGGATGCAGATAGAACACTGGGAAATGCCAATATTTAAGCAGTAGATGGAACAGAATCCAACAAAGGAAACTTCAGAAGCAATACAGTGTGAAAAAAAATTTATTGAATTTGGCAGTTAATAGGATATTGGTGACTTTAACAAAACAGCTTTTTTGGTGTTTTGGCTGAGGAAGCTAGATTAATATAAGTTTAGGTCTGTATAGATATTAAGGAAACGTATTCTACTCTCTCTAGAATATAGTCAGGAAACCTGTGCACACGATGAGGATTGTTTTCTGGGTTTTGTTTTTTAAAAAAGATCTGAGCCTTGATTGCATTTAAAATGGGAGATGGAAAATTGATCAGAGAGGGAGATACTTGATGACATTAAGCCCAGGAAGGAACTGGAGGTAATGAGATCCAAATCCAAGCTTCTCCCAGCTACACTACCTATAAACCATCCTGGTATAAAGGTTTTAGATCTATGTTTGGAGAACATGTTTTGGAAAGTGGGTCATTATTTGAAAGTTGCAGTCATAGAAGTTAACAATGCAGTAGGTTTTCTAATTTTCTAAAGGCCTATTTAACTATAATTACATAGCAGAAGAGCAGCAATTGTAAAACTGCCAGCTAGAAACTTGTGTCCTAAGACAGGCAGGGGGATATGTTTTTATTTTCCTTCCTTCTTGGCCATGGCATTTACATTAGACTATTTTAGTTTTAGGCATTCCCCATTGTAATAGAATAAATGTGCAGATGTACTTATATAAATGAGCAAAGACTATGTGCAGAGATTTCATCATAGCAGTGTTTGTAACAGCAAAAACTGTAAACGACCTAGTATTTGTTGTTTGTGACTGTTTAAATCAAATATGGTATAGCCTTACACTGGAATACTATACAGCCACGAAAAAGAATAAAAACAGACTTTAAAATTATTTATGTATCTATCTATCCTATTTATTTATTTATTTGGCTGCACTGGGTCTTAGTTGTGGCACACGGGATCTTCATTGCTGCATGTAGGATCTTCATTGTGGCATGCAGGATCTTTTAATTGCAGCATGTGAACTCCTAGTTCAGTCCTAGACTAGTCAGAGTCTTAGCCACTGGACCACCAGGAAAGTCCCAAAATAGATTTTTTATCTGCAAATGTGGAATGATTTCCAAGACATACAACTTGTTTCTTTTTTATCAAGCTGTATTGAAATGTAATTGACAAAAATGTAAGATATTTAAAGTGTACAGCATGAGGATTTGATATACGTATACATTGTGAAAGGATTCCTCCTGACAAGCTAACACATTTATCACCTCACATATTTACCTTTTTTTTTGGTGAGCACATTTAAATTCTACTCTTAGCAAATTTCAGTTCTACAATTCAGTGTTATCAACTATAGTCACTGTGTTACATATTAGCTCCTCAGAACTTATTCATCTTTTAAAAAAAATTTCTAAGTTTATTATTTTAATTTTTATTGAGGTATAATTGACATATACATTATATTAGTTTCAGCTAATGATTCAATATTTGTATATATTGCAAGACGAGCACCACAATAAATCCAGTTAACAGTTGTCACCATACATAGTTACAAATATTTTTTCTTGTGTTGAGAACTTTTAAGATGTGTTCTCTTAGCACCTTTTAAATATGCATACATTATTATTAACTGTAGTCACTGTGCTGTACGTTACCTCCCCAGAACTTATTTATCTTAAAACCGGAAGTTTGGGACTTCCCTGGTGGTCCCGTGGGTAAGACTCCACGCTCCCAATGCAGGGAACCCGGGTTCGATTCCTGGTCAGTGAACTAGATCCCACGTGCCGCAACTAAAAAAAGATCCCGCATGCTGCAACTAAGACCCGATGCAGCCAAATAAATAAATAAATAAATATTAAACAGAACTGGAAGTTTGTGCCTTTTGACCCTCTTTACCCATTTGCCCATGCCGTACCTAAACTTTATCTTATAACTGAAAGTTTGTACCCTTTTACCAACCTTTCCCTGTTTCCCCCACCTCCCAGTCCCTGACAACCACTTTTCTATTCTCTGTTTTTATGAGTTTGACGTTTCCCCCCCACATATAAGTGATAACGTGCAGTATTTGTCATTCTGTCTGGCTTATTTTACTTAGCATAATGCCCTCCAGTTTCATCCATGTTGTTGCAGGTGACAAAATTTCCTTTTTTTAAGCTTGAATAATATTCCTCTGTGTGTGTGTGTGTGTGTGTGTGTGTGTGTGTGTGTTTTAATATAAAGGAAGACAGTATGCCAAAAAATAGATGTTTCCTTTGTGCCTTTTTTAAAAAAAGCACACCTGATGGCTTGTGCATACATAGAGCATTTATGGAAGAATACACAAGAAATGGACGATAGAAGTTACTTCTGGACAGTTAGGCTCATTGGGGAACACTATTGCATGCCTTTAGGTATGGTTTAATTTTTTTATCTATTCACTAATGTAGACTTTTACATCTGTTATTTCTGCTTTATTTGTGTTTACGTTTTGTTTTTCCTTGAACTTTAAAGCTTATTAAAAGTTAACATTATTCCTCTAAGACAACTTTAGTACCTCCTGTTTTTTATGTATATACTTTCTAGATGCTTACATATTATTAAGAGATCGCCAGAATTTGGGCCATTATGTAATGAAGTGAAAACGTTCAGACCCAATACAGTGTGTAGAACAAATCCATCTTTTAATCATTGTATTGCATATTATTCTAAATTATTAATGTAAATAAAATAAGTCATTTTGAGACCAATTTAAGGATTTCTTTTTTTGTCTAAGAGCAACAAAAAGTAGTGTCAAGCATTTGTTAAATAAATGCAAGCATCTTTTGGGTTTTTTTCAGAACTTGTTTTGAGGCAAAATTTATACACAGTGAATTCCACCTATCTTAAGTACAGAATTTGATAAGTTGTGACAAATGCACATACCTGTGTAATATACACCCCTAGCAAGATACAAAATAGTGTCATCACCATCAGAAAGTTCCCTCTTGTTCCTTCCCAGTTGCTCTGCCCCAGCCGCTTTTATTTTATTATAGGTTTGCGGTGCTTGAGCTTCATAAAAATGGAATCATGCCATAGTTACTCTTTTGTAACTGATGTGTTTTGTTCATATTATGTTTTTGAGATTCATCTACATTATGTGTATCAGTAGTTTGTTCCTTTTTGTTGCAGAGAAGTATCCCATTTAGTTTTAAATCCTCCTTATTTCCATTGTATGAATATGTCACAGTTTATCTGCTGTCTTAGAGATGAACATCTGGGTTGTTTCTAATTTAGGGCTATTATGAATAAGGCTGCTATGAACGTTCTTGTGCAAGTCTTTTTTTGTGGATACATGTTTTCATGTTTCTTGGGTAGATAACTAAAACTGAATTGCCAGTTTTCCAGAGTGGTTGTACTGCACATCTTTTTTTCAGTTTTCATTTTTACCAGAGTTGGACATAGTTATCTTTTAAAGAGTCAAATATTTCTACAAGACTTAGTGCCAGGGACAGCAATCCCCTACCCCGTTATTTCTTCCTCAGAGTTAACCACTTTCAATTCTTTGAACTGATTCTTTTGGTATTTCCTTCCGTATCTCTAAGCAACTAACTTACACTTCTTGTATTTTGTCAAGGTTTAGGCATTATCCATGGACTGCACGTCATGGAATTGTAGGCTTAACTTTCTTTCACCTCTCCCCCCACATTTCTACTAGACGCAGCCTTCCTTGTCTCCCTCATACACCCGGTATGTTTACCTTACTATCACTGTGCAAATGCTATTCCTACATACATTTCGTTTTCTCCTTTACTTTGTTTTCTTATGTATTTATCTCTCTTTCATTCTCAAACTCTTCACATATCGTTTAACTTTCTTCTCAGTAAATTCAAACATATAAGGAAGTTCAGTTCCTGGCTCCACCACTTAACTGGACAAATTACTTAAACCATCTGTACATTAGTTTCCTCATCTATAAATTGGGGGGTAATAGTACATATCTCCAAGGATGATTGTAAGAATTTAGGAAGTACTTACAAGCTCTGAGAATGGGGCTCAGTACATAGTATGATACACGTAATACAATGATGATGATAAGATTTTGATGTAGCCATTAAAAAAAAAGGTCTCTGTTGTGATGTGGAGCAATTTCCAAGACTATTACTAAATGGGAAAAAAAAGCAGGCTGTATAATAAACTACTATTTGATTACCCACTCCGCCATTCTCTCCTCTTGAATCCCCAGAGAAAGACAAAGGCGCTTACCTCACAGGCCATACTTAAGTACTGTTAACTATTCCTTATAGCAGTGTTATCTACCCTATACCAAGTACTGTGCTAGTAGACTCCAGAGATACTGCAGTGAGCAAAGCAGACATGGCATATCCACATCCACATGTTTGGTTGGCCTTAGAAGCTAGCTTTGTATTATTTATTTCTGGGAATGTACAGTTTATTCACTCAAGAAACACTGATGCCTATTCAGTGCTCTGGAGGACATAATGGCATTTTATATGAGCAGAGGCATCCAGAAAGTAGCATACCAAATGTCAGCAGTTTGTTTTGCCTGAAGTGTTGTATCATGTATTACCTTTTCCTACTCCGTTATTATATATAACAGAAGTTTGCTACACCAAGTTATTTTGTTTTTCAAAAAAGAGAACGTAGTTTACTGTAAACTTAATACCACTTAAAATATGAAAGAAATTGACAGCAGCATGTATCAGAAACAAATGTATTATTCCTAGTGTATAATAGAGCTTTAGTACCAAAAGAAATCTGACAATGATCTAGCAGTTAGATTCTAGTTCATCAGAAAGTAATAAATCTAAGTTTATGTGGAATAAAATGCAATTAATAACATGTGAAAAGGTTTTGTTTAATTAAGTTATCTTTCTCCAAAATACTGACATAAAAGGATTATGTGATACGTTGTGAATTAGAAGCATATTGTTCTGTCAAACTTTTTTTCCCCAACAGGATTCTTGGGATGGGCAGCATATTCCAGTGCTTTTCTCCATATTTTGTGGTTTATTAGTGGCAGTATCCTATCATCTCAGTCGACAAAGCAGTGATCCATCTGTACTTTTGTAAGTGAGATTACTTGTTACTGAATTAAAGAAATTTAAATAAGTTGGCATTTCTTTCAAATTTAACTTCCAAAATCTGTTTTTCCAATGCCTTGTCAAAGTGCTATTGACTTATCTATATTTGATTTCAAAATATATTAACTTTGGGTCATTCTGATTACCATTGGCTGAAAGTATTTGTTAGCTTTTTCTCTCCTAAGATTTAAAACTATATTTTCATAAAAATATTCTTATTGTATGCTTATTTATGGCATCTAAAACTTTTTAGAATTTATGGCAACTTAAACTTAAGCTTAACGAGTAAATATACTTGGATCACTTCATTTTCTATCATAAACTTTATTTGCCATTTGAAGTACTGGTTTTTAGGTTATAAATATATTTTTAAATTATTTTCTCTCTTTTTTTAATGTAAAGCTCTTTGGTGCAATCCAAGATTTTTCCAAAAACAGAAGAGAAAAATCCAGAAGACCCGTTGTCTGAAGTAAAAGATCCACTGCCTGAAAAACTTAGAAATTCTGTTGTAAGTTTTAGCTTTTTAAAATCACCTGAAAGACTTCAATTTTATATAGTTCAATTGAACTATATAAAACACTGAACACTATAAACACTGAACTATATAAAACAACGAACACTTTTTGAGGTAACACAATTTTAGTAACTGGGGAAAAATACATATATAGTTGTACATGGTTGGTGGTTTTTATTTCAAATTTTAACATGTAAGAAATGCTCATTCCTCAAAGTTTGTTTCAATGTAGAACAGTATGCTAAATATTTATTTTTAGATAAGGTGAGATTAAGTGATTTCATTGTTTATAGAATTCTTAATCCTATTGAATTTAAACTAGGATTTGAAAGGTGAATATTAACATAAATTAGATTTATTTTGTTGTTATTTTTGTTGATAAAAACTTTGTCTTTATAAGTCATCTGCTGGTCTTTTAGTGTGTTTTATTTTTCAAGGGTAAGTGTGTGTGTATGTTTATTTTCCAGGTTGAAGGAGAGAACAATAACCTGTACTAATTTCATATACTCAAGCAGATGTAGTAATTTAAAAATTTTTAATGTTACCTGCATTCTTTCAGTTATTACTTAAAAAATGAATTCTACAGATTCATATCTGCCATATGGAACAAAACATAAAACATTTTTTTCCTAAGTTATTTTACATATTTCCATTTATGAAAGACTGAATTTATATAGGTCTTGAATTAGACTAATATTTACCTTCACTGAACTTAAGCTGTTCATATATTCTTCAGAAAACTTTAGGAAAATACAAAACTGCCTCAAGATATAATTTAAAGAGTTTTTTCTGACTTTAGTTTTCATGTTAGCAAAGGACATTTCATGTTAAGTATAATAGGATATTTCTGAATGTATTAGCTTAAAAGCATAAATCTGTGGGTCAGTTGATGACCAAAGATATCAAGAGGTTTCTGGTTTTCACTGCAACCACTAAAAGGACCAAAAGTCAGTAAGTAGGGACTTCTCTGGTGGCGCAGTGGTTAAGCATCCACCTGCCAATGCAGGGGACATGGGTTTGAGCCCTGGTCCAGGAAGATCCCACATGCCGCGGAGGAACTAAGCCCGTGCGTCACAACTACTGAGCCTGCGCTCTAGAGCCCGCGAGCCACAACTACTGAAGCCCACGTGCCTAGAGCCCATGCTCTGCAACAAGAGAAGCCACCGCAATGAGAAGCCCACGCACTCGCCACAAAGAGTAGTCCCCGCTCCCCCCAACTAGAGAAAGCCCGCGCGCAGCAATGAAGAGCCAACGCAGACAAAAATAAATAAATAAATAAATTTTTTTTTAAAAAAAAACAAGATTCAATAAGTAAAACAGGACATATGCATGCAGTTTCAACATTTCAGAAGGCCAATGAAAATATAACTTTGTTATCCAAAAGGATATACCCTATAAAAGAACTTAAATATCTCATTTCTTTTTCCTGTATGTAAAGCTTACAGACCAATGGGGGGAAAATCTTCATTCTAAAAGGCTTTGTTACGATATGTTTACTGTGTGTGGAACTAGTTAAGCTTAGTTTAATTTCCTTGGCATTGCAGTATCAAACCAAAATATGAGGAAACTGAGGAAGAAAATAAGACTTATTGTAGTTAATTATTATGTGTAAGAAATACCTAGAAGTGCTACAGAATAGGATCAATGAAAATTTATTTCTTAAGCTTGGCCACTTGGGAGGAAAGATTTTGTTTAAATTTTTGTGTAATGTTAGATAATTCTGTTTTGTTCCACAGAGCGAGCGTTTACAGTCTGACCTAGTAGTGTGCATTGTAATTGGTGTGCTGTATTTTGCTATTCATGTAAGCACAGTGTTCACAGTATTGCAGGTAAGGAATCATTTTATTCTTTTCACTCGGGGAAAATAACTTTGGATTCACTTCTGATTTGATTGTAGTGTTGGTCCATAATGCCGAAATATATGACTTTTTGTTTGGTTTTAACAACAAATACTTATTTTCTCATGGTTTCTCATGGGTCGTGACTCTGGGAGTGGCTTAGCCAGATGATCCCAGCTCAGCATGTGTTATGATGCTGCAGTCATATGTGGCTGCAATCAGCTGAGGCTGTTAGCAGGCCTCACTTTCTTGCTGACTGTTGGCCAGAGAGCTTAGTTCTTCTCCGTGTGGTCCTCACCAGGGGCTGCCTGAATATCCTCACAAAATGGCAGCCTGTTTCCCCCAGAGCCAGTGATCCTAGAGAGAGAAAGCCCAAGACCGAAGGCCCAGTCTTTTATAACTGATGCTGGATGTGGCATACATACCACCACTTCTTCCGTATCCATTGGTCATACAGGGCAACCCTGCTGCAATGTGGGGGGGAATACAAGCAGGCATAAACACCAGGAACCGTGCTGGACTGACACCGTATGCCCTCTGGCCTCCGTGATTCACATCCTTCTAAACCCCCCAAAGTCTCATTCCACTACAACTGGAAGTCCAGAACGTCGTCCTCTAAATCAGGCCCGGGTGTGGGCGATGCTTGGTCCTGCAGTACAGTGCCGCGCATCTGCAGGCCACGCGGTTACCTTCCTCGGGGCTCTTCATTCTCTTGTGCAGACCTGTATTTCTACATGGTGTCAATTTGATTATGATGCACCTCCATGTAGTTTTCTTCATGTTTTTGTGTCTGGGGTACATTGCATCTGTGGTCTAGTTTTCATCAGATTTAGAAAATTTTGGTCATTATTACTGTAAATGTTTTTTCCCTTTTCCTTTTGCTGTCCCTCCACCCACCCCCACTCATGGACTCCAGTTACATGTATATTTGGCCTCTTGAATTTGTCCCACAGTTCACTGATGCTTTGTTCATTTTAAATTCTTTCCCCCCCACCACCACATGTTTAATTTTGAACGTTTTCTATTGCTATTGCTTTGTTGTTAAGTTCACTAATCTTTTCTTCTGTAATATGTAATCTGCAGTTAATCCCATCCAGTGTATTTTTTGTCTCAGAACTAACAAGTTTCATCTTTAGAAGTTGGATTTTAGGTCTTTTTTTATATCTCTCATGCCTCTATTCACTTTTTTGAACAAATGGAATTCACTTCTAACTCTCTTAATGTTCTTGTCTCATAATTCTAATTTCTCTGTCACTTATGGGTTGGTTTTGATTAATTGATATTTTTCCCCGTGGGTCATAGTTTCCTGATTCTTTGCATGCATGGTAATTTTTGATTGGATGTCACGCATTATAAGGTTGGCCTTTTGTGTATTGGATGTTTTTGTATTCCTAGAAATACTCTTGAACTTTGTTTTTTGGCACTATTAAGTTACTTGTTAACAGTTTGATCCCCTCAGATCTAACTTTTAAGATTGGTTAATTGAGACTAGGGCTGTTTAGTTTAGGGCTAATATTCCCCCTACTGAGGCAACATGCTTTGGAATACTCTGACCAGTGCCCTGTGAATGTTGAGTTTTTCCAACCTGGCTTGTGAGAACAGGCACTATTCCTAGCCCTGTGTGAGTGCCGGATACTCTTCTCTCTAATCCCTTGGCGAGGTTCCTTCCCTTTGCATATGTAGTTCTCTCCCACACACATGTGCTGATTCCCTTGAATATTCGAGGGAGACTCCGCAGATCTTCTAAGTTCTCTCTCCATGCAGTTTTCTCTTTGGAGCACTGTCTGCTCTGGTGAGCTCTGGTGAACACTAGCTGCTTTGCTGTCTCCAGGCTTTTAGTTCTATCTCCTCAACTCAGGAGGTACCAGGCTTCATGTGGATTCCCCTCCCTTCACTGCAACTTGGAAAGTATCTAAGGGCAGTAAGCTGGGGCAGTCCTGACACTTACCTCATCCGTTTTCTTTCTCTCAGTGTTTACTGATTATTTCCTTATGTCTAGTATATTGCAAACCATTGGTTCATATATTTTATTCTATTTTGATTCATGTGGAATAGGGTAAATCTCTATTATTCCATTTGGCCAGAAGCAAAGGTTATATTATTTAAATTTAACATTTTTGCCTGTTTTCTTCTCTTCCAATTTGAACCATTAACTCCTGAGTACCTCACAAGCTGAGTGAGGTCCAGTGGGTCTTCAGGGGTCCGATGGAAACCTCTTTAGTTTCTAAACGTATGACTTTTAATTTGAATACTTGAAGTGATGGTACTTGGTTTTTGTGAATTTAGTCATACATAAGAACTCTCTTCCAAACCATGTGAAGCCACAAAAAAAACTTTTTCCTCATTCTATTTTGCTCTTCACGCAAACTTAACAGTTTTATTTAGCTCATGTCCTTTATCTCTACTAGCTAAAACAATTGAATACATTGCTCTGCAAGTCACATAGAACATTCTTAGGGAAGCAAGCAATATACCTCAGGCCACACTCTAATTACATTGACAGTGTGAGACACCAAGGAAAGTAGTTAACACATTTTAAAATATCTGTAATACGTGAACAGTCACTACCTTTTATGGCTGATTTAATCAGAAAATTACATAATATAGAAATGTTAACTGCAGACAGATGTTTAGTTCTTAGATTCTATAGTTGACTAAATTGAACTGACAAATTAGAAGTTCTCCTTTGGGTCTCAGAATCACTTTTCATGTCCTCAACTTTATCCTCCTTTTAGCCTGCGCTCAAGTATGTGTTGTATGCGCTTGTCGGCTTCGTGGGTTTTGTAACCCATTACGTGCTGCCTCAAGTTAGGAAGCAGCTACCGTGGCACTGCTTCTCTCACCCTCTGCTCAAGACGGTGGAGTATAATCAGTATGAAGTTCGAAGTAAGTATTTCATTAACACTTTTCCTTTCAATACTATGGATTTTTTTCTTTTACTTTGTTGACAGGTGACTGTTAAGTAACTATCATCAAGTAACACATCGGCTTGTGTTTCTTAGGTTTGACACTAATGAATCAGACCTTTTGCTTTCATTTCAGTTGAAGTATAAATGTCAGTGCTAAAATGCCAACTTACCACAGAATAAACCTTGCTCTTTCCTCCTCTAAGTTTTTCTTCACAGACCTCTCATTGATTAATCCTTCAGTGTATGTCTGTGACTTCTCTTTCCAGTCCCTACCTTTACCCTCAATCTTCCTTGCAATATGCAGGCAACTCAATCCTCTTTAAGACTTCTATTTGATATATTTTTAACTCAAAGCATAAAGGGAATAGAAAGGTCTTCGTTCCTGTTTCCACCAGTGACACTATGTCCTACCAGAGAGGGTTATAAAGAGTTGATCAAGAGAAAAGAGGTGAAAAACATTTGTAATTGTTATTATTCATTCAGATTTGGGATAAAGTATAAAATGACTAAAAAGAGGTAGAAGGCCAGTCCATTTGGCAAGCTTTTTACTTGTCGCTTTAAACCCTGACTTTTCTGTTACAAGTAATCAGTCTGGTTCATTGGTTCCATGACCTATAATATACTTGCTCATTTTAGGGATATAATAAAAGTTAATACCTGTGTCATCATTATTATATACCAGTGATTAAACAAGCCAATGTTTTTTCCTCAGACTTTCTCTTTAGTTAATGAGTTACTATGGAGAGTAAATTTCTCAACTGTTTGGAGATGAATTAACTTCTTTAGAGAACTCTGAAGCTTTTGAAAGATTTCTATACCAAACTTGACTTTGCAGTATCAAAGCGTATTTCCTGGGCCTTTTAGCAGAATTGCTTAAGTCATCATGGTACTGTAATCTTGATCACTATTTTGATCCTGGGGAGATAATTAAATATCAATGTGTAGATTGTAGTGAAATGACATAAAACTATAAAAATCTGTACTGGCCTATTCTTACCATAAGGAAAATAACTCAGAATGATATATTTTTGATAGTTAATGATTAATTGCTTTCATATATAAATGTTAGCAGGTGTATCTGGTTTGTTTTGAAGAACAGTTTTCATTAAAGTAAATCATTGATCATGTTGTTTGTTTTTTATCTTAACAAAACATTTAGTCTAAATTTTTATAAATTTTGAATCAACATAACATTTTTCACTTATTGAGAGTATTAGGCATTAGCAAAGTTGACTGTAGTAGCTAGCTATAAAGAAAAATCTGATTCATTAGAGAACTTCCTAGAGGTGGTTGACATTATTTTCAGATAGCTGGAGGACCGTATTTTAAATCTTTCAGCTTATCCTAGACACTTTCCCCAATGACATTAAATATTAAAGTATTGGGAAAATATTACTGGCAATGAAAATGACACTTATGAAGTGTGTGAATGCAAAACATATACTTTCATATCTGTTCTGAGATGTATGTCTTATAAGATGTATGTGTATGTAAGGATTTTAAAAACAGATAATTTAATAGATCATTTATTTCTTTTTGGGGAAAGGGGCAGTCTAATAATCTTCACTAATCTTTTCTCCAAAAGTTATAGGCATAAATAAGAAAAAGTTATGGTTAAAAACTGAGATTTCAAGAATAAAAGTTTAAAATGAAATTCAGTTCATCTAAATTTAACATCTAAGTTGGAAAGTTGCATGTGTCTCAGAATTCATAAAACTGACTATTGATTGACATACTGGATTACTTACATTATTTATAGTACAGCTGAATTTGAGTGGTAAGATTTTCCTTTCTTATCACATTACCAGACTATTTTATGCATTAGATGACATGGTTTTCTTGACTTAATATTGCCTTGTTAGACGCAGCTACTGTGATGTGGTTTGAGAAACTTCATGTGTGGCTTCTTTTTGTGGAGAAGAATATCATCTATCCATTGATTGTTCTCAATGAACTTAGTAGCAGTGCAGAGACAATTGCTAGTCCAAAAAAACTGGATACAGAGTAAGTACAGTACTCCTCTTATCTAAGTTTGACTGTTGGGGTCTGTCATAGCAATGTCTTAAGTTACTGATCTAGTAACAAGTAATCATTGAGTGTCTCTTTGGTGCAAAGTACTGTGTGAAAAATTCAAGTGAAATTTTGTCTTTGACTTCCCTTTTCTGAACATCTGTTTCTGCTCTTGGCATATTACTACTCCAGACATCTCATTGTAAACTAACATTTTATGAGATGACATTTATTAAATAAGGTTAATTTTAATATTAGATGGTAAGTTTTGGAGATGATTACTTTTGTGTACTGTGTGAATCAGACCATTTAGGTGCTCACTTGCCTATACAATCATCCTGTAGGCCTACCCACTACACTAGGTACATGTTGTTGGGTAAGCATTAATATGTTTTGTATGTGCTAAATGCTGTTAATGTTTAAGCAATAGAAGTACTGAGAAACTGGAGAACCAAATGTCAGAATTGCAATAGTGTTACTTATTTTTTAAACATGATTATTTATATAAAGGATAAGAATTATGATACATATGCTTAAAAAGGAATATTTAGAAGTTCAAATTTGATATATATATTCTAAGTTTAGTAAATGAAATGGTGATTTTTCTGAAGTTTGTAGATTAACGTTTTCAGTCATCAGTTGATGAATGTGCTTTCTTTATATTGTAGATTAGGTGCTTTAATGATCACCATTGCTGGTCTGAAGCTGCTACGGTCCTCTTTCAGCAGCCCTACATATCAGTATGTCACAGTCATCTTTACTGTGCTCTTTTTCAAAATTGACTATGAAGCTTTTTCAGAGACCATGCTGTTGGATCTGTTCTTCATGTCCATACTCTTCAACAAGGTAATTTATCACTGAAGGAAATATCCTTATCTGTAAAAAGTGTCTCCCTAAGTAATATGCCATTTAGTGAGGATTACGCTTGCTTTCAATTTGCTTCGTTATCTTTTAAGTAGTATCTTTCTTCAGTCAACCAGTTATTTAGGATTAGAATCCCTAAACAATGCCAGTCACTGTCATCCATAGAAGATATATTTCTTGCTGTGGCTAGGAAGGTAAGATTAAATTATATGGAAACATTAGAGGAACTCTAATAAGTATATAAATATATGGGTTCTTCCAAAAGGGGGTGTGGTTTTGAATAATTTTAGAAACAAACATGGTAATAATTGAACCAAACTGTAGGCTGCTTCATAGATGGAGGGAGGAAATAACCTGATACTGAATGAAGATGGTGGAGACTGAGGGCAGTGAGGCCATGTGGGAGCAGTGAGATGCTAGTTTATTTGCAGAATATACTGACGTTTACAGAATGCTCCTAAAATTTGTTATCACCCATGGGATAGTTGCCTGTAGTCTTTTTACAAACGAGATGGTAAAGCCTGCATCTTCTGCCTCCAAGAAGCTTCTTACTGAGCCACACTGCCTTTCTAAGTGAAATAGGTTGTGTAGTCAGATTATTTGAAATTAAATAGTTTAGATTTCATGTTAACACTGACCACATACAAAGGACTTTGACATATATTATCCCATTTGATAGGTGACAGAGAGCTGAAGCATATGAGCAGCTACAAAACACAATGAAATCCCAGTTTTAGGAAAGTTAGCCTGGTCAGCCACATTTGGGATGAATTGGGGAAGAGAGAACCTAAAGGTATGGAGAACAGCTTAAGAGATTGTGACAGTAATTTAGATGTGATAGAGGTCTGGCCTAGGATGGGGACAGTAAAAATGAAAACCGTTAATCTGAACAAGCTTTTAGAAATAGTTTCTAAATATTGTACTAAATGTTATGCTAAATAGCTTCTCAATATCACAATATTATATTTGTTCAATCACTAATTTGTATGCATTTTTATCATTTATTTCCTCTTCTAGTGAGCATGATTAATCAAAGGAGGGAGCCAGAAAGTTAATCAGAGAATTGTCTGTATAAAAAAAGCATGTGATTTCTCACAAATTTAATATTTAGATTGGAAATTGTATTGAATCTTATACCGGTTGGAAAAAAGTGAAAGTTGCAGTAAAATATAAACTAAACAGTCCTTGAAATAGTCACTACACTTAACTCGCATTAGTTTGGATTTTCTTAATACTTTCATTTGTTAAGCAAATTGTTTTTGAGAGTGTACCATGTTCCAGAACTATTCTAGATGCTTAGGCTACGTTAGTTAACAAAACAGAGAAAGCTCTGCCCGCAAGGAGTTTGCATTTTATATGGTTACTTCATAGAACTTAACAGTGATAATAAGCAAGTAATATTCAAGGGATCTCTTTAGATATATTTATTTTAAGATATCATTGTAAGGTGTACCACCAACTTAATAATATTTCAAGAAAAAATTGCTCTGAATGTATACAAAGCTATTTTCACCCACTAACTACTTAAACATGTAATTACATATCATTTTTCTTTAATATTACAATCAAAATTTGAGTACAGTCTGTTTACCATTTAGAAACAGAAGAGTGTTCTGAGTCACTGTTTTTAAGCAGTTGCGATGGTATCTGACAGTATACATGATGCTTTTACTTCCTGTCATCCTGATCCCATTAGTACCGAGGGTTGCCAGCATCATTTTGAGTCATGGCAAAGCGTGCAGGGATTCATCTGCATTTTCTGATTGGTTGAAGTTGTGATTTCTTTTTTAAATTGGAAATTAAACAAGTTCATTTGTAAATCAGCTAAATAATTTACATGTGAGGTGTTCGGTGCCTGAATCATGGCACTGAATTAGTCAGAACCTCTTGCTTTTAAGATTCTGTGATCTGTTCTGAGAGTGGGGCCTTGCACTGCCTAGCATGCAGAGGCAATTTTGGGCACAATAGTTCTGTTTCAGTGTTGAAGAAATGTTCAACAACAAAACAGATCCTAATTGAAATAAGATTAAAATGTATATTATGCTTCCATTGGCAATAACAATTCTGATTATGAACAGATGCCTAATACACACTAGTAAATTCTTAGGAAACAGACAGTGACAACTGAATTACAACTTTATCCCCTGCCTGGCTGCTTTCAAATTCCTTTTGACATTGCATTTAAAACTTACTCATTTTACAAAGCACTAAAATTTGAGGGAAATGCCAGAATAAAAAAAATATATATATATATATATATTTTTTTTTTTGGTTTTGCTTGTTAGTAGTAATAGAACCAATAGACAGCATAGAATTTTTAAACTGATAAAACACAAATCCGTATGTCAGTTAACTGTCTTTACTTAAAAACACATTCAGTGTTTTGGCAGTGATATTTCTTTTCCTTTGATGCAAATGGCAAATAATTTCCATGCTATTTCCCTATTTGGAAGAAAATCATTTTAGAAGTTTTTCATTTTCTAATTTAAAAATCTGACGGTAAGCTTTTTACTGATTGTTTTTGTTTTCCTCCTACAGCTTTGGGAACTCCTTTACAAATTGCAGTTTGTATACACTTACATTGCTCCATGGCAAATTACATGGGGTTCTGCTTTCCATGCTTTCGCTCAGCCGTTTGCAGTGCCCCGTATCCTTCTAATAAAAGTTGATAAGAAAGGGCAGTCATATCCTTGATGAGAATGTTGGTTTGTAGGCATAACCTTTCACAGGCATAGAATATAGGTTACCATGTGATAAATTATCAAAAATTCACAGTCTTTTGAGCCCACACCTATACCAATTTTGATTGTTTAATTTGTATTAACTTCTGTGGCCCACAGATCATCTGAACATGAGAAAAGTATTAAGGTTTTATAATTAAGTAATGCTGATTAAAAATTTCATGTTTATATATGTGAGTATTAAAGTCCAGGAATTTTCAATATATACAAAATGTGTTTAGAAATATTTATAAATGAATGAGCATTCAAAACATTTTCCATATTGATATGATTGTAATTAAGCTTACGTTCAAAATTTTCTATTCTCATCCTTTCTTAAAGGTACTTTCTAAGTAAACATAAAGGTTAGTGACCTTGTAGATGTTGATATGCAGACTTTTGTATCTTTAAATTTTAGTTTTTATCTTCTGGAAAATTAAAACCATCTCTACCCAAGAGTGATACATGGAATTTTACCAGACACATGTTAGCAAATATTTATTTGGGTCCCTTCAGAGCATCATGCCAGGCTGTACTTTCCTGGCTGTGTCTTTCTGCTTCTACCCCTTATACTGTCCAGTGACACCTTCTTCTGTATTCCTCTGATGAACCTCATTTTTCTAATTGCTGTAATTGCAATG